>NC_137961.1:42472418-42874282 GCF_963924665.1 Micromys minutus | reverse complement strand
CTCTCTTTCGCTAGCTCTCTCTCCTCGGTCATTCTCTCTCCTGTTCTCTCTCTCTACTCTCTTGCTCTCTCCCTCTCTCCCTCTCTTGCTAATTTCAAATTGCTCTCCATCAGATAAAAGGATTTAATAAACTGCATTTCAGCTCTTGCCATTGCCTTGGTGCCTGTGTTCACCACCATCAAGTGAAGCTGCACATTCTTTTGCCTTCTTTTAAATTGTAATCTTTTCTAAAATATTAACAGATATATTTTCTAGCACTTTATACTACATAAATGTGCATTTTACTCGTTTCATATTCACAGATTTGATTTATCTTTATTTTTCTTATAAAGTCTTTATCTGTGTTCATTTTACAAAAGAAAACATGAAGGAAAGAAATGTTTGCGTCAGTCTTTATATGCTTTAAGTATATACTCATAACCATATGTGCACCATCTTATTTGTGTGCAACTAGCTTTTACCACACCACCCAAAAAACAGCCTTACTCACCAAAGTTACAATGTCAGGGAGCACAGTGTGTGTGAGAGACAGCAACATGCGTGTTTTCTAATTAAAGACATTGGTTAACTTTCTAATTCTTCATTCCTGAATGGAAAACGAATATGCATTAATTCATCCTCAGTATTAGAAACATCTCACAGAGAGAGACAGAGACAGAACATGTAGCATTTACTATGTGTAATTTAAAGCCATATATATCAAGGAAATCATTGATAATTGGTGGCATTTAGCTCATTTTCTACTATGTTTTTTCTTCATGGCTGATTATAAATCCCATTAAATATATTTTTTAGCATCTTTGGATATTTTAACCCGCTCGAATTAACATCTTGCTTGCAAGTATTTTAGGTAATGAACAGTTTGTATTAATGATTGGGAAAAGTACTAACTACTCCACTGATCATTGTGTGGCTGGCAAGAATTGTTTACACTATTTTTTAACTTTATTTTAAAAAATAAAGATAAATGTACAGATTTTTAAGCATTTTTGCATAAAAGTATACAAATACATCTTTATAAGGTTGTAATTAATATTTATGGGTACTTATACATACACATATGTTTATATGTAACAATACTATAGGAAAAGAGGTTATTAATTTGAGGGGATAGGAGAGAAACTGGGAGGGGCTGTATGAAAGAAAAGGGGATGTGATACATTACTATTTTTATTAAAAATATATTCTATTTTTTTATGAACTTCACCCTGTCTGTGAGTTTTATCTGTGTTCAGAGCTTTCTGGGATTAGTATCCCATTATCACTGTCTGCATATTATGTCTGTTCTTTTGTGACTGGGTTATCTCACTCAGGATGATATTCTCTAGATGCATCCATTTTCTTAAGAATTTTGTTAAGCCATTATTTCTGATAGCTGGGTAGTACTCCACTGTGTAAATGTACCACAATTTTTGTGTCCATTCATCTACTGAAGGACATCTGAGTTCTTTCAGCTCCTTCAGTCCTTTCTCTAGCTCCTCCTTTGGGGTCTTCATGTTCAGTCTGATGATTAGCTGCAAGCATCCTCATCTGTATCTGTAGTATGTAGTATGCTGCAGTAGTTTTACTTCTTGTTTTGGTGGAGATAGAGTAGGTTATGGATGAATTGCCAAAGTAAACTATTTCAGAAAGAATCAAAAAATGGTCAAAGCAAATATTTATTTCTATTTTCCTAGAATTTTATAAGAGCTTTTACATAATGAGAAATAGATTAGGCTGTTCCATAGTGATTTAATATTTTTCTAAGCTGAGTATTTGGGCTATTACTTACCTTCACACATAATCTGAAGTATACAAAAGCCATGCCAATTTAAGTATATTTGCCTGTGCTGCACAGGATGATAAAATACTGGAATTTACATGAAAATACATGAATTAGTAAATAGGTCTGTAGGGTGTCAAGTTATTTGTATCTTGTTAATGGTCTCAGCATGACAATATTGCTTTAAATATTTTACTCACTACATGATAATCATATGTTTCTAATTAAATCTGAAGTTGGAGAACTTTAATCCAGAGTAAAAAAGGAGTTATGGGTTGTTTATAATATAAAATTAAGACTGGGATGTGTGTGTGTGTGTGTGTGTGTGTGTGTGTGTGTTACACTAATATTAGTCTTTAGATGAGACCAGAAATTTTCAAATTGTGGCACATAAACCTTATGAATTTTCTGACAGTCTACAATGGAATCTGTGAAATGAAAATATTTTCAACTTATCACTTTCTTCTAGTTCTCTCAAACAAAGTTGAACAATTGAAAACAATAGTCTCCACACACAAACCTACACATGCACACACATATTTTAAAAACACAATATAGCTTTTTTCATAAAATAGAAATTTATTTTGTCATACTTTTTAATTTTAGATGAATTAGTACTATAATTTTTCAGTTTATTCCTAATATGTTAATTATTTGATAAATACAAATCTCAAAAACAAAAGCTTTTTGGAATCTAGATTTCCCCCAAGAATTTAAGGAGGGATCCAGAAACTAAAATTTTAAGAACTCCAGGACTGGACAAAAGAACAAGTCATCTTATCACTAAATTGGGATTTTGTCCTTGTAAATTCTGTATATTTTAAAGCCTCAATATTGGATTTAATACTTTCTGAAGTGAAGTAGAACAATGAATGATAATTCTTGAAACTAAACCTAAATAAATTGATCGGTAATGAGAGCTGTTAAGTTTGCTGGTCATAGAAAACACTATTTCCTTGTCATGAACAGCTGCACTAACCACAAACTTCATGAAATTTTATTTTATGCCTTCTTTATTGTGTTTGAGTCGAGTTTAGGTTTCACACTTTTAAAATCCCTTTGCTACACTTCTGGTATTATAGACTGAGTTTCTTAGCATATATTTTATAACTAAGGGACTTATCAGGAATAAGGATATATATTTTTATGTTTTGCCTTTCCTACCTGATTGATATTGATTTGCCTTTGATCATTTTTAATAAAGATTTATTTTTGAAGAACATATTTAATGCCTTTCTAAGCAGCAAGTGAGTCGAATTCAACAACTTATATTTAAATTAAAAACTCTGCTCAAAGTTCCTCCAATAGAATGACTTTCAAACCTCCAGCTACATTGTTTGTGTCTGGAATCCTTGAACTGGTGCTTTTTTGAATCCTTGCTATAAGAGTAGCAATGAATTATATATGTTTTGAATAAATGACTGCTTCTTTTCCTGTTGACTAATAAAAGAAGAGAGGTGATGTTTGTTGATTGCTAATGATAACTTCTTCAAGACGCCTGACCTGATCCAACAACTATGGAAGAAGGGTTAACTTAGTTCTGTGCAAATAGGATATATTTTAATTCACATTTTCAAATGATTGGTTTACATTAAATTATGGTATTAAACTTTTTATGTCTATATGAGATATAATTGTCTTATTTTTCTGTGGTTTTGGTATGCTAAATAAAGCTATTTTTAAACCCAACAGTTTATTTTTCTTATATATTAATAATTAGATAGAAAATAATGTATAAACTCTTAATAATTACATTCTTTTATTAAGTAAAATTATTATATTTTTATGAAATGGTATAATATCACTGTACAGAAATCAGAAATAATCAAGTGCCAACCTCAGTTTTTTCAGCCCTAAAATCTTTCTATACAATTTTTTAATTGTGTATAGAAATGGAAACATCAGCTTCATCTGAGACACCCACTATTGTGTATTTTGTGAACTCAGAGTAAAAATGATTTCTACAGATATTTTTTAAGAAAAATCTGGCTTTTTGTGCTTAAGATAATTTGCTATTGGGATTTTGCAAAAAGATGCCACATGAGTAAAATATGTGAGCACGTGGAATTCCTCCAAGTTTAGTTAACTTAAAATAGCAAAGGCTGATTTCAATAAAATTAAGGAGGTTTTTTAAACACAGGATTCGATCTTTCTGATTATAAAATGTTATTTATACTTTTGAGGAAAATTTAAATATAAATTTTAAGAATATATCTTTAATTTGGGGTAAAAATTTTTGCTTAATTATGCTAACCATGAATCTAGTGGCATCAAAAATGCACAGCAGCCCAGAAGACATTTCCATATGTACAACATTGTGACCTCTCTATAGTCACACAAATATTTGCTAACTAGTCATTAGAGCACAAGAACTGATTACCCCTGTGGCTGAATTGGAGGAAAGCTGAAAGAAGTTGAGGAGAGGTGGGCAGCACTGTAAGAGGATCAAGGGTTGGTATATATATATATATATATATATATATATATATATATATATATATATATATATATATATATATATTCCAATATACAGATAACAAAGCAAGATATTATATTGCTGATGCCAAAATGCACTTGCTGACAAGGAGTCTAATATAGCTATGTCCTGAGAGGCTCTGCCAGAGCCTGAGTCCCCAGCACTGGAAGGACTGAAGGTGCATAAGGGGTTTGCAACCCATAGGAAGAACAACAATATTAAGCAATCAGACTCCACAGCACACAGGGACCAAACCACCAACCAAAGAGAACACTGGAGGGACCCATGGCTCCAGTTGCATATTTAGCAGAGGATGGCATTGTCAGGTATCAATGGGAGGAGAGGCCCTTGGACCTGAGAATTCTCAATACCCCAGTGTAGGGAAATGCCAGTATGGGGGGTGCGGGGGGTGAGCATGCTTAAAGCACTGGGGGAGACAAAATGGGACATGGGGTTTCCAGAGGGGATAAGTGGGAAGAAAGGGTATAACATTTAAAATGTAAATAAAATATCCAATGAAAAAAAGACAAATTCCCTCTAAAATTTTTATCTGAGACCAGTGTTTTGAGATTGATATCTTGTGGAATTCTTCTCTGGCAATCCTTCTTAGGACTCACCCTTCTTCCTTTTGCTTTTCAGCTTCAACAATTTCAAAACAGTTTTTTTTTCTTACCTCCAGTAGGTAGGACAGGTTGTTGCCTGCTTCTTTACTATCTGATTCTGAGATTTTGACTTGGTATTTTTGCTCTGTACTTAATATTATACTGTTAGTTTTTAATTTAAAAATATGCTTTAATGTGCCATCATAATTGCTTTAGCTTTTTTGCTAAAAAAAGAAAGCAGTTACTACTGCATAACTTCATTTAGTATGTATGACCATATACAAAGTACATTCATTATACATTTTATCAAAGTACGATTGTACAATTTTTCTATACCTTATCTTTTGTAAATGGTTTCTCTTGTCTCACCTAGAGTTGGTGACCAAATCCAGGGCTTTGTGCTTTGTAGATAAGCTGTTTTACCACTGAGCTCAATTTTCAAACCCTAAACTCGCTTCTTAAGAGAAAAAAATCTGCACAAGAATACTACTGTTTTTTTAAGTTATATTTTATCTGAGCCCTTTTATATTTCAAATGCTATTTTCATATAATACTATAATATATTTAATTTCTCCAAACTAATGAAATGTTTTAAAGCAAGGGACTCTTTCTATTTTTTCCCCAGAGAGCAACACACTGTAACTTTATTTTCTATTTTATCTAGCCCTACATTAAGTGCTAAAACATGCTTAATGTTTGGAGTTGTGTATTGGATAAATTCAGTAAACAGATAAGCAGTAATATACCAAAGGCAGGCATTTTAAGGATGTTTTTAAAGTAAATGTCTTTTTAGAATAAAATGTTACAAAATCCAGAATTGGATTATAATGAAACAGTTTACTAAAACAAAGCATAATCTTTAAGGTAAAATTATGAAGAAATTATATAAAGTTAATATAAGATATTTTTAAATAACCTTTGGGGGAAGAGGCATGAGAATTTAAAATAGGGTAAACATTCATCATAGAATATTAGCCATAACATAGTACTACCTGAAGATCCAGCTATTCCACTTCTGGGCATATACCCCAGAGACACTCCAATATACTACAAAGATACATGCACCACAATGTTCATAGCAGCTCTATTTATAATAGCCAGAAGCTGGAAAGAACCCAGATGTCCTTCAGTAGATGAATGGATACAAAAATCGTGGTACATTTACACAATCGAGTACTACTCAGCTATCAGAAACAATGACTTAACCAAATTCTTAAGAAAATGGCTGCATCTAGAGAATATCATCCTGAGTGAGATAACCCAGTCACAAAAGAACAGACATAATATGCAGTCACTGATAGTGGGGTGCTAACCCCAGAGGCTCGGACTGCCCCAGAAACAACTCACAGACTGTGTGAAGTTCAAGAAAAAAAGAAAACAAAACAAACAAAAAAAAAACATTATGCTCAATCCTTACACACCAAGAAAACGTTGAGTAATTCCGGGTTACATCCTGTTTTACATGTACTTTTTGCTCATTGTAACTAGTAAGACCTTAATGCAGAGTATCAAACCTTAAGAGAAAGAAAAAAAGCCCTCCCCAGACATGGCCCTGGGAGGCGGCAGCACGTGGCGGCCGAGGCGGCCGTGAGCACGCCCCCGGCCAGCCCCAGCCCGCCCTGAGGCTGCCAGCGCCCGCTGGCCGCGCCACGGCCCCGCCGCCCCCCGCCCCGCCGCCGCCATGGGCGTGCAGGGCTTCCAGGACTACATGGAGAAGCACTGCCCGAGCCCGAGCGCCGTGGTGCCGGTGGAGCTGCAGAAGCTGGCCCGGGGCAGCCTGGTGGGCGGCGGGCGGCAGCGGCCCCCGCAGACCCCGCTGCGCCTGCTGGTGGATGCCGACAACTGCCTGCATCGCCTGTACGGTGGCTTCTACACCGACTGGGTGAGCGGCGGCCAGTGGAACCACATGCTCGGCTACCTGGCGGCTGTGGCCAAGGCCTGCTTCGGAAGCAACATCGAGCTCTTCGTCTTCTTCAACGGTGCGCTCGAGAAGGCCCGGCTGCACGAGTGGGTCAAGCGGCAGGGCAACGAGCGCCAGACAGCGCAGCAGATCGTCAGCCATGTCCAGAACAAGGGCACGCCACCGCCCAAGGTCTGGTTCCTGCCTCCCGTCTGCATGGCCCACTGCATCCGCCTGGCGCTCATCCGCTTCCACGTCAAGGTTGCACAGAGCATTGAGGATCATCATCAAGAAGTGATTGGCTTCTGTAGAGAGAATGGTTTCCATGGCTTGGTGGCGTATGACTCTGATTATGCACTGTGCAACATCCCCTACTACTTCAGTGCCCATGCCCTGAAACTGAGCCGCAACGGGAAGAGTCTCACCACAAGCCAATATCTGATGCACGAGGTTGCCAAGCAACTGGACCTGAACCCAAACCGTTTTCCTATTTTTGCTGCTCTGTTAGGAAACCAGATACTACCTGATGAGGATCTGGCTTCCTTTCACTGGAGTTTACTTGGTCCAGAGCATCCACTCGCCTCACTGAAGGTCCGAGCCCACCAGCTGGTCTTGCCACCATGTGATGTAGTGATCAAAGCTGTAGCTGACTATGTCCGCAACATTCACGACACGTCTGACCTGGACGCCATAGCTAAAGATGTTTTCCAGCATTCACAGTCTAGAACAGATGATAAAGTCATTCGATTTAAGAGAGCAGTTGGATATTACTCAGCAACTAGCAAGCCTATGCCATTTCACCCACCACATTACTTAGCCCGACCAAATCCATTTGGAATGCCTGGGATGGTGCCACCATATGTTCCCCCTCAGATGCTCAACATTCCACAGACTTCTCTGCAAGCAAAGCCCGCGGTCCCACAGGTGCCCAACCCAGGGGGCACACCAGGCCAGGCTCCATACCCGTACAGCCTCCCTGAGCCTGCCCTCGCCCTGGACACTAGCGGGAAGAACCTGACAGAGCAGAACAGCTACAGCAACATTCCTCATGAGGGGAAGCACACACCGCTGTATGAGCGCTCCTCGCCCATCAACCTGGCCCAGAGTGGCAGCCCCAATCACGTGGATTCTGCCTATTTCCCTGGCTCTTCTACATCATCATCATCAGACAATGATGAGGGCAGTGGCGGGGCAACCAACCACATCAGTGGGAACAAGATTGGCTGGGAGAAGACAGGAAGCCATGCGGAGCCACTGGCACGGGGAGACCCAGGAGACCAAGTAAAGGTAGAAGGTTCATCTACTGCCTCTTCGGGAAGCCAGCTAGCTGAAGGCAAAGGGAGTCATATGGGCACTGTTCAGCCGATCCCGTGCCTCCTGTCCATGCCCACCAGGAACCACATGGATATCACCACACCTCCCTTGCCCCTCGTTGCACCTGAGGTGCTGAGAGTGGCTGAGCACAGACACAAGAAGGGACTGATGTACCCCTACATCTTCCACGTCCTGACAAAGGGTGAAATCAAAATTGCTGTTTCTATTGAAGATGAAGCCAACAAAGACCTGCCTCCGGCCGCCCTGCTCTATAGGCCAGTTCGTCAGTATGTTTACGGAGTCCTGTTTAGTTTGGCAGAAAGCAGAAAGGAAACTGAGAGACTTGCTTTTAGAAAGAACAGACTTCCACCAGAATTCTCGCCACTGATCATTAAGGAATGGGCAGCTTACAAGGGGAAGTCTCCTCAGACCCCAGAGCTAGTGGAAGCACTGGCCTTCCGGGAGTGGACCTGCCCCAATCTGAAGAGGCTTTGGCTGGGCAAGGCGGTGGAGGACAAGAACCGCCGGATGAGGGCCTTCCTGGCCTGCATGAGGTCCGATACCCCAGCCATGCTCAATCCTGCCAATGTGCCCACTCACCTCATGGTGCTCTGCTGCGTCTTACGGTATATGGTGCAGTGGCCCGGAGCTCGCATTCTGCGGCGTCAGGAGCTGGATGCCTTCCTGGCTCAGGCATTGTCCCCCAAACTCTATGAGCCGGACCAGCTGCAGGAACTCAAGATTGAAAACTTAGACCCCCGAGGAATTCAGCTGTCAGCTCTCTTCATGAGCGGAGTAGACATGGCACTATTTGCTAATGATGCATGTGGGCAGCCCATACCCTGGGAACACTGTTGTCCTTGGATGTATTTTGATGGGAAGCTCTTCCAGTCCAAACTTCTTAAAGCCAGCCGGGAAAAGACCCCACTCATCGACCTCTGTGATGGTCAGGCTGAGCAAGCTGCCAAGGTTGAAAAGATGCGCCAGAGTATCCTGGAAGGGCTCAACTTCTCCCGGCAAAATCATCCACTCCCCTTCCCGCCACCTCCTGCTCTGCCCTTCTACCCAGCTTCTGTATACCCTCGGCATTTTGGGCCAGTCCCACCCTCACAGGGCAGGGGCAGGGGCTTTGCAGGAGTCTGTGGCTTTGGAGGCCATTATAGGGAAACAGTAGCGACAGGCTCTTACCGTGCCTTCCGGGTGACAGCAGCATCGGGACACTGTGGAGCCTTCTCAGGCAGTGAAAGCGGCAGGACTAGCAAGTCCCAGGGCGGAGTCCAACCTATTCCTTCTCAGGGAGGGAAGCTAGAAATAGCTGGCACCGTGGTTGGCCACTGGGCTGGGAGCAGGCGGGGCCGTGAGGGCCGAGGGCCCTTCCCTCTGCAGGTGGTGTCTGTGGGAGGACCAGCAAGAGGGCGTCCAAGGGGTGTCATTTCCACTCCAGTGATTAGAACGTTTGGAAGAGGTGGAAGGTACTATGGCAGAGGCTACAAAAGCCAGGGAGCAATTCAGGGCAGGCCTCCTTATGCTGCCTCAGCAGAAGAAGTGGCCAAAGAACTGAAGTCGAAATCTGGGGAATCCAAGTCCTCTGCTGTGTCCTCAGAAGGGTCTCTGGCTGAAAACGGAGTGATGGCCAAGGAGAAGCCAGTGCCCCAACTTAATGGGAGCACAGGTGACACCAGGGCCCCCAGCCACTCTGAAAGTGCCTTGAACAATGACTCTAAAACGTGCAATACAAATCCTCACTTAAATGCACTAAGTACAGACAGCGCCTGCGGCAGGGAGGCTGCTCTGGAGGCAACTGTCTTAAATAAAGAAGAGTAAACTTATTTTTTATAGAGGGTGAAGGATGCTGGAAGGTAAGGATTCAGGACTATCTGGAGAGAAAGAGAGCCTGCAGTTATGTACATTTTGTCCTTTCCGTAAGACAATGAGGACTTTGGAAATTCAGATCCCTCTTTGATATCAGAGATTTAAACAACACTTTTTTTTTTTAGTTTTAACCAGTTGTAGTCAAAATGCTACAATAAAACAAAAAAGAGAGAAAGAAAATGAAGAGCATTTGACTCCCGCACTTAAAAATGAAGTACACAAAGTTTAACTGGTTATGACAAAAGCCTAGAGTTGTGTTTCTAGAACTATAAAGAAAACAAATTTTGGCAATGTTTAAGTATATATAGCTTAAAATATAATTTTTAGCATTTGGCACCATATGTATGCCATTATATTTGATTTTTGCATTACTGTTTCACAATGAAGCTTTGTTTTAAGGCTTTGATTTATGATTATGAAAGAAATAAGGCACAACCACAGTTTTTCTTTCTTACTTAAATTTCATCACTGTTGATGTGGTTCTTTTGTGTTAAAAGAAAAGTGCAACTATTGAAACTAAAAAAAAAAACTTTATAGAGTAAACTGCTGTTGTGCTGATTTTGAATACACAGTACATCATACATACTTTACAAGCAAGTTCAATGGAGATAAAGTTGAAATCATAGAAGATGCAAATGACCTTTCAAAGTCAAAACAATGTTCTGAAACTTCGTGACTAATACCATACATCTGTGATCAGTGAGCTCCGTGGTTTGGAATCGGACGTAGACCATTAGTGCTACTACTTGAGCTAAACTTCTGCATGGTTCATAATTTCTAAAGTGTGTAGTTAATATTATGCATGTTATCGTCCGTTCTTCCATTCTTACCAGTATGTGCCCATTTGCAAAACAAAATGCTAATAATCAGTAATAGTCCTATAAAAGATGTTAACTCTGTTTAGTCACTGACTGATCTTGCTCTAACCTTAAAATTTTGTGATTATTGACCTCTGTTGCATTTATTCTAAACCCCCCAAAATTATCTAGCCGTTTGGAATATCAACATTACCCTGGTGTACTCACTGCTGTGTGCATTATTGTTCTTTGTTGCTGTTTTATGCCTTCATATTCATATTAGCAAAATATGAAATTCTGTAAAGAAAAAACCCCCCTATGATCTTAAAAAACAAAACATCCCTCCCCCTCTGTAGCAGGAAACAAATTGCTTGTTCTTGAGAAGTTTCCCATCAGGAGTTTAGTAGAAGCAGGTATACTTCTATCATTTTGATGTTTTGTTACTGTTTCCAAACAATGTACTTTGAATCAGAATCACTTCTTATGTTCCATATACTTCCGATGCTCTTCATCACATTAGTGATCAGAAATGAGGTGTAACTCCCCAGCCCCTGCCCGCAAGAGCTAAGTAGGATCTTACTGTAAGTTGAAGGGAGTTCTGCCCTAACTCATGGATTGTGAAGAATGAACTGCTGTTGGGTCTGATTGACTGTTGATGGATTGTGATGTGGCGTATCCAGAAGCTATTGAATGCAACTTACAATGCTTAATAAAAATCTTTATTCTTTTAGTATAAAAAAAAAAGAGAGAGAAAGAAAAAAAAAAAACAAGCACTGACAAAAATGTATTCGTTTACATTTATGCAAAAATGTTTAAATTTTTTCTTTTATCTTTGTTTTTTAAAATAAAGTTTAAAAAATAAATAAATAAAATAAAATAAAATCTACTGAATTCTACCCCCACTAAAAAAAAAGAATATTAGCCATAATAAAGTAAAATACATCTGATACAATAGAACTCTATTTTTTCCAGAAAACAAATTCCACTATTGACTATTTCTGAGTTAATTTTAATTATGTATATACTTATACTAATATTTATAATACAGACTTTGAGTACAGAAATGAAGATGTTAGAGCAATGATTTGACCAAACAAAAGGAAATATTTTTTCAGCATTTTGCTTTTGAAAGCCCTGCCTGGAAAGAGCTTTCCCCATTATTCTTTTGCTTAACACACACACACACACACACACACACACACACACCACAGTGGGTTGAGAATGTGGCACACCTCAACACAAATCTAGACATGACCTTTAGAAATCGACTACCCTATAAACACTGTTTCTCAGAACAGCTGTGCTGATCATGTACACTGTGCACAGTAACTCCTAACTATGTCCATATGCAAAACCAACCAACTTCATTAAGGCTTCAATGTCAGTGAACAGCAATGCCAACTCATCTAAGAATCCCTCGGCTAGAGATTTAAATAATATATTCAATTTATTTATGGCCAAAAAAACCATTTATATTCTGATGAATGAGCAACATTCATTAGACTATAAATTGACCAAAGTAGCAGTGTTTCGCCAGCTGACAAGCTTGAAGTTTATATTTTAGCTATAATTATTATGGGATGTGTAGATGGTTGTTTTTGTGCGTGGGATACAACTGTGGCTGTTGTTTAAGCTTTACAACTAAGTTATAAATGAAAAACTACCCCAGAAGTAAAGACAAAATGTAAACAGCCATCGAGGAGAAAAACAGTGGATTGCACACAAAAATATTATCCTGAATCTTAATGAATAAAGACTGGGATGCACTTTTGTGCCTTATTACTGTGGGTTTATTGTCACCTTGGTTAGTTATATGAATGTGGCCTTAGATTACAACTTGCCAACTGGATCTTGATAGGAGAGTTCCCAGATTGAGAATCCCAAGAATTCAAATCATATTCAAAAGAATCCCAGGAAAAAAGCCAAACTCTATTCTAAGAACACAGGGTCTAGTGCATAATTGCTGATTTAATTTAGAGAGGAGACGGGGGGGAGAGGGAGGGAGGGAGGGAGCAAGAGAGAGAGAGGGAAAGAAAGAGAAAGAGGAGAGAGAGGAACGAGAGAAAGCAAATGAGAAACAGAGACAGAGAGAGAGAGAGGAAGAGAGAAAGAGAGGGGAGAGAGAGCAAGAGAGAGAGAGAGAGAGGAGAGAGAGAGAAAGATAGAGAGGAGTTAGAGAGCAAGCGAGAGAGAGAGACAGAGGGAGAGAGAGAGGAGAGAGAGAATGAGGAGCAAGAGAGAGAAGAGAAAGAGAGAGAGGAGAGTGACAAAGGATAGAGTGAGAAAGAAGAGAGAGAAATTGAGAGGGAGGGAGAGAGAGAGGAGAGAGAGAGGAGAGAGAGAGGGGAGAGAGAGAAAAGAGACAGAGAGGAGAGAGGGGTGGAGGAAGGAGAGAGAGAGAGAAATCAAGAGAGAGGTAGAGCGAGGAGAGAGAGAGAGAGAAGGAGAGAGAGAGGGGAGAGAGAGAGAGTAGCCAGTGTGAGTGCGTGCACGAGTGAGAGAGCAAGAGAGAGAGAAAGAGAGAGAGAGGAGAGAGAGAGAATGAGGAGCAAGAGAGAGGAGAGAGAGAAAAGAGAAAGAGAGAGGAGAGTGACAGAGGAGAGAGTTAGAGAGGAAGGGAGAGAGAGAGAGAGAGAGGGAAAGAGAGAGGAGAGAGAGAATGAGGAGCAAGAGAGGGGAGAGTGGCAAAGGAGAGAGTGAGAAAGAAGAGAGAGAGGAGAGAGAGAGAGAGAGGAAGAGAGAGGAAGAGAGGAAGAGAGAGAGGAGAGAGAGAATGAGGAGCAAGAGAGAAAAGAGAGAAGAGAGAGAGGAGAGTGACAGAGGAGAGAGTGAGAAAGAAAAGAGAGATTGAGAGGGAGGGAGAGAGAGAGGAAGAGAGAGAGAGAGATCAAGAGAGAGGGAGATCGAGGAGAGAGGGAGCAGAGAGAGAATGAGGAGCAAGAGAGAGGAAAGAGAGAGAGGAAAGAGAGAGAGGAGAGTGACAGAGGAGAGAGTGAGACAGAAGAGAGAGATTGAGAGGGAGGAAGAGAGAGAGAGAGACAGAGACGGAGAAAAAGAGGAAGAGAAAGTGGAGAGAGAGAGAGAGAAAGGAAGAGAGAGGAGCAAGAGAGAGCGGGAGAGAGAGAGAGGAAGAGAGAGAGGAGAGAGAAAGGAGAGAGAGAGGAGAGAGAGGAGAGAGAGAGAGAGAGAGAGAGAGAGAGAGAGAGAGAGAGAGAGGCGAGTGAGAGGAATGAGAGAGACAAAGACAGAGAAAAAGAGGAAGAGAAAGAGGAGAGAGAGAGAAAGGAAGAGAGAGGAGCGAGAGAGAGCGAGAGAGAGGAAGAGAGAGAGGAGAGAGAGAATGAGAGAGAGAGGAGAGAGGAGCAAGAGAGTGAGAGAGAGAGAGAGAGAGAAAAGAGAGAATGAGGAGCAAGAGAGAGGAAAGAGAGAGAGAAGAGTGACAGAAGAGAGAGATTGAGAGGGAGGAAGAGACAGAGAGAGACAGAGAAAAGAGGAAGAGAGAGAGGAGATAGAGAGAGGAGAGAGAGAGAGAGAGAGAGAGAGAGAGAGAGAGAGAGAGAGAGAGGAAGAGAGAGGAGAGAGAAAGGAGAGAGAGAGAGGAGAGAGGAGTATAGAGCTGGACAGAGAGAGAGAGAGAGAGAGAGAGAGAGAGAGAGAGAGAGGAGAGAGAGAGAGAGAACAGAGTGACATGTGAGATTTCAGAAAGGAAGTAGCTTGCAAGGATGAGAGCCTACTGGAAATGACAAATAAATGGTTTTCATTGTCTGCTTTTGGTTGGTTTTTTATTCCTCTCCTCTTTTCTCTCTATCTCAGGAACTTCTCTTTATGCTTTGCATATCTTGGTTCACTCTGACAATGCCTGAATAACCAATCACTTGTCAGTCTTGTTATCTTGAATGCTCCTCGAGAGATGGTCTTGTCTCCGACTGGAGCTTGTCCATCCTTTGGGCCTGTGACTTAGGAGTGAGAGAAGTGCTCCTTGGTGCTCAGCTCTCTGCAGAAAGGTTGTGTGTCCCCATGGCCATGGGACAGCCCTAGTTCTGAGCACAGCTGGAGACCTGAAGAGTCAGGTCCCAAGTAGTATCTTGATTCCTGTGCCCCATGAATTCCTGGTGGATCTCTCATTGGAAGAGAATCTCTCAGTGAAGAGAAAGTGGGGTCTCCTCTCTTAGTCAAAGTTTCTCTTCCTGCACAAACATCATGACCAAGAAGCAAGTTGGGGAGGAAAGGGTTTATTCAGCTTACACTTCCATATCACATTCATCACCAGAGGAAGTCAGGACTGGAACCCAAGCAGGTCAAGAAGCAGGAGCTGATGCAGAGGCCATGGAGGGATGTCACTTACTGGCTTGTTTCCCTGGTTTCTCAGGCTATTTTATTATAGAACCCAGGTCTACCAGCCCAGGGATGGCAGCAGACACAATGGGCTAGGCCCTCACCTTTGATCTAGTTGAGAAAATGCCTTATACCTCGATCTCATGGAGGAATTTCCTCAGCTGAGGCTCCTTTCTCTGTGATAACTTCAGCTTGTGTCAAGTTGACACAAAACCAGCCAGTACAACTCCTATGGGTTGTGGCCTTAGGAGTGAGAGCTTTCCGAGGTACTCAGTTCTATGGGGGCAAGTTGTGGGTCCCATGCAGTAAATTCCATATTTATGAGGTCTATAGCTTCTCAGGCGGTACTGACAGTAGGCAAAAAAGGGAGAAAAAACTCCTGCTATATAGAAAGCATGTAGAAGAGGTCTATATAGTCCCATGTGCCACCAAATGACCGTGGAACATGCCAATATATCCCAATATGATTCACAAGACATCTAAAAGAGGTGATAGGTCTCAAACCACCCAGAAGAGCTGGATACATCTGCATACAGTATCCCAAGCATCTAGAAGTGGGGAAGAAAGCCACATGCAGTATGCAGAGCATTAGAGTCCACTGCATTACGGAGAGCAACTAGAAGAGCAACTAAAGCATCGTGTAGTACTCAAGTCATGCAGAAGAGGAAAATGCCTTCCCATGTGTACCTTCCAGTAGTCTCTTTAGGTATATAAAAACAAATGAATTTGTATGGTTCAGTGGCATAGGACCAGGAGAGACCATGATGACGTCCACTAGAGATCTGAGTAAGAAGGAATGCTTGGAATCCACTGATACCCATAAAATTAGGACTGCTATCCTCAAGCTGGGATCCCGTTTCCAACCACTGTGGTTAGACCTGTGCCTTAGGCCATACTGCATTCCTACCGGCTCTGAATGGCAAAAGCTAGCCCGGAAGTGCTGCATTTGGAAGACAATGCCAGCTAATATATGATGTAATACAAGTAGGTCCAGAGTACCTAGTGCTCAGCACCACCAAGTTGTAATTGCCTTTGTCCAAGAACAAAACACCTTAATGTCTGTGACCTTGGTGCTTGTCCACAAGGAGTTACCTTTCCTGTTATTGGCATCAGCTGTCCATGGAACTTAAAGGAATCCACTAAGGATGCAGTGCAGCAAAAGCCTACTGACAGACATTCCTCATAGAGGACACATGTATACACACACACTCTCTGCCTCCTCATTGGATGCTTGCAGTTTACTCTGCTCCAGCAGCAGTTTTCTGTTCGAATTCTGCAAGATTCTTCCTTTGTCCTTCAATTGAGTACATTTACTTAGGAGGTGACAGTGCCTCATGCTGAACCACAAACAAATGTTGTAAATTCCAGCCAGCTTCCAAGTACCATCATCCTGCATAGGACCTGATCCCCAACTAGAGCCACAGTGTACCTGTTAGAACCAATTAGAGGCAGGTCAAATCCAGAGACCAGCCACATTGCACATGAATCAAGGTACTTCTGAAAATCCTGACACTAAGAAGGTTTATGTACATGAAGGAAGAGGAAATAGACTGTATGGGAGCACGTGATCCTGGTATGCTAAAACCATCAGCAGATAGAGGGCAAATCCCATCTGAGAGATGAGAGAAAACTCAAAAGTTATAATCTTTCCATGTGTTTCTCATGGATCTCAAATTTTTAAATCTCCTGTCACAGCCCTAGAGGTTCAGGGTTGATTGATATTCCCATCATGGTGCAAAACCTTTCTGTACAGAAGATCCTAAATTTGGAAGAATAAATAGTTGAGGGTCTCATACACTCTTCACAGTTAAGTCAACTGAGTCCGAGAGGGAACCTTCAGGCAGGGTTCCTGCTAAGAGGCAGACAGTGTAGATATAGAACCCTGACTTATGTTCAAAGTCCTAGCAGGACAGAAGAGTTCCCTCCCTAGTGCTTGGGTCTCAGCTCTTTCAGTGATTCACTGGTAGGAATTGTTCTCTTCTATGATCTCTTTGCACTTCTCCATGGCATCACATATCGAGCGGGTCATTTTCCCCGTGTCCATCATTTTTTTCTCAGGTTGTGATTTAAGCAGATGGAATTCATCATTCAGCCTGTATTAGGGCATGGCCGAAGAAACAAATAACTTTCTGAACTCAGGATTCAAGAATTATGTGAAATCTGGCAGTATCCTCTACTACCCCGGTCCAGTATATGCTACACCCTTGCTCCATCATAGGTCCTATTGGTGATGATTAAACTAATTACCCTGGTCACAGGACAGCAGAGTGAGAGGAGCAAATGGAGAGAGCTGATGTTCAATAACTCTGCAGATAATCCTGCAGTAAGAGACCAGTTCTGTAAGAAGTTTCCACCATTCTGTGTCACTGGCTTGGGTCCAACAGATAGTTCTGATGACATTTCTCTTGTTTTTATTGCAGGGATTCTTAATTCTAGTTTCCTACTGTTCAATAAATTCCCAGAGGACATAACAAGTTTTGACAGGGAAGAAGTTTTATAACACCTGATCCCACAGAAAATCCCTATGTACCACTAAGGTAAGCATATGAGGCAAAGTTCTCTGTTGATCAGTGTAGGCCTCCATGGACTCATCACTATCATGACCTGCAAACTGTGCATCAAACAAAAACTCAGGCCCCATCAAAAGTGCCAGACCACAGGATCCTGACCAAATACACACAAATACATTCACATACATTCAACCCAACACATACAAACACAATTACAATGTCAAATAAATCCAGGGAGGTGCCATAGATTCAGTGTATTATGAACAAAATTAGAGTAAAGCAGTCATGACCTGCAGGAATTTCATTCACACACTGAGAGGCAGCAAGTGTGGCCAGGTCCTTCCAGCTGGTGACAGAACCAATCAAAAACCAAGCACCTCAAACTCAAGTGCAAAAGTTGGCCATAAACACACAGCACCTAGCTTATTTAACAAGCCATCACCTGTCAAGGCATCTTAAAATCCAGCATGAGATGTGACACTCCTTGGATGTGAGGAAATCTTGGGTTAAGAGAAAGGATACATACAGTCAACAGGGTACTGAGTATAATGAATACCTGTATTTCAAATCATTATAATTGTAGAGGCTAAGAACTTGACAAAATTCATCCCTCTCACGGGTCATCATCTGAATGGCTAATTTCACTTCCTCCTATTTTCTCAGCTGCTTCTCCTTCTTACTGATGTTATTTTGGGAGGATGCCTTCCTATAAGACCCTGTAGATAATTTTTTTTAATTGCATAATTGATGGTTTAAGGTTAGGAGTGACCATTCTGATCTCTAGTCAGAAGGTTGAAAAACAAGAAAAGCTAAAGACATGAAATAAGAGAAATGTTATCTTCAAGCTGAGCTACTGAGCTCTGTCCCTCTTCCCTGCCACCCTCTCCATACATGTACCACACTCCCTATTACAGCCCCCTTGCCCTGAAATCCATACGCTGTCTCAGACATAAAGATTTTGAGAACATTATCAGCTCATATCAGATGTGGTACAGGTAAATTCTGGAGGTTATAATTCTTAGCTTCGTAACAAAACGCATACTTAGTGGCTGAGTTGTTTAAAGCTAATTATACACAATGGAAACCAAAGAAACTTGCTGCTGCTTAGGGACACAGAGAACATTACAGGGCCATGCCTATTGCCCTCTGGTGGCAACTTAGATAAAGTATGTTTCATTCAGCTACAACGGATAGTTTTGTTTCTGTGAACTGAATGTTAAGCCAATATGACAAACTAATGAAATCGATTATTCACCAAGTAAAGCAATGCAGTTGTGAACAAAACTCATCAAACATTTGTGAAGATAATGTTTGTGAGCCAAATGTTCTGTTCGTTTTGTAACAAAACACATACTTACCGGCTGAGTTGTTTAAAGCTAATTATACACTTGGAAACCAAGGAAATGTCCTGCTGCTTAGGGGCACAGAGAGCAACGCAGGGCCATGCCTATTGCATCTGTTTCTAGTGGCAACTTAAATAACGTATGTTTTGTTTGGCTACAACGAATGGTTCTGTTTCCGTGAAGTGTATGTTAAGCCAATATGAAAAACTAATGACATCCACTAATCCCCAAGTAAAGTAATGCAGGTGCAAACAAAACTCTTCGAAGGTGTTCTGTTCGATTCGTAAAAAAACCACATACTTACCAGCTGAGTTGTTTAAAGCTAATTATACACATTGGAAACCAAAGAAACATTCTGCTGCTTAGGGGCACAGAGAGCAACACAAGGCCATCCCTATTGCCCTCTGTTTCTGGTGGTGACTTAGATAAAGTATGTTTTGTTCAGCTACAACAACCTCTGCTCCAAGTGCCCCATCCTCAGAGGTGGTCCTGTCTGGGAGCATGGGCAGTGTGAGCAGCCTGTGCCTGAGTGGAACCACCATGAGCATACCTAGCAGCAGTATGGGGTCACAGCCATGGTGACCTCAGGTATGTACCCCAAGTTTCTCACCTCAAGTGTGGACTTCAGACCTATACCTTTACCCCCAAGAAGCCTAGGAGCCTCACTGAAGTGGGTAATCCATTGTGTTGGGGTTTTTTTCTCTTTGTAGGCAAAGCACCCCCAAACCTGCCTGAAGAGTTGCCTCCTCTGCTACACAATCAGTACTTCGTGGGCCCTGGAGGGCTGCTTCCTGCTTACCCGATGAGTAGATCTAACTCCTATTTGACCTGACAGGGCCTCCTGGTGACAGTCATTGTGAGGTAGGCCTGTCTCTGTCTCTCTCATACCTGATGTATCCTTCTCTTCTATACTCTACTTAGGTAGGATCTTTACCTATAATGCCTGACCCAAGTCCCATTTTTGAGTGTGTCTGCAGCGTGTGGTCCCTAACATATGCACTGATTCTCCTGCAGATCTATGGCTATGATGAGCTCCAGATGCTGCAGTCACGGCTGCCAATGGTGAGTGACAGATGGCTTAGTGAGGACTGTGGCAGTTGAGACTCAGAGGTCCCTTCCTTCCTTCCTTGACAGCCACTATGCTTGGCCCTCAGGATCCTCAACTATAGATCTCCCCCATACCAGTGGTGATGTTCTTGGTTTGGCTGATGTCTTGGCAGATAAGGGTCATTGCTCAACCCTGGAGAATGAGGGACTCTGGAACTGTGAGCACTCACTAAAAGACATGGCTTGTACCAGATATATTATTTTTCTGCTCCATTTAAAAACAAAACAAAAACAACCAGAAACTAAAAACAACTCAACGTGGAGGCATGCTCCTGTAGTCCCAGGATCTGAGAGACCAGGCTCGAGTTCAAGACCAACCTAGCTACATTCTGAGATCGTGGCTCAGAACAAACTTGTACAATGTCAGCCTTGCAGGTTGTGCTTGGGAATGTGGTGCTCTCTTTATCTCACGCTTCCCTGCATGGCTGCGTCCACAATGGCAGCGCTGCTGCAGGAGAAGGAGCTGCACAGTATTTACAAATATTTACGGCCTCACCTCGGCCAGGGTGGTCTGTGTTCTGACTCTGGGTCTAGGGATAAAGAAATGCATCCTGTGGGAAAGCCTCGGAGAGAAGCAGGGCAGCAGGGCGCAGGCCTGTTCTACATGAGTAGGCTTGCCCTCCGGGTAGACAGCCGCAGCCTCATACTCTCTAGGGAATATGTTAGTGACAGATGCACAGTGTGGTCTTTCGTGTTCTCAGAGGAAGAAACTGCCCAGGCGTGGGGCTATCGGCCTGCGGTTACTGCACTGCCCACTCCTCCTCTACACCCCTCCCATCCCTGTGTTGTCTGTCTTCTGCCAGGTTTCAGAGAGGCTGGCTGAGGGCCTGCTTAACAGTCACCTGAAGTGGCACTGAGAGTTGGACCCATCCTTCCTTTGGGGTTTTTCTTGCCTCTCTACCCACACCCATGAGCCTCCTTTTTCTTTAATTTTCTGTGCACACAAGTTTGACTAGTATTTATGTAGATGTGCCACACATGTGGCTGATGACCACAGAACAGATGACATATCCCTGCAACTGAAGTTACACAGTTGTAAGACACCATGCAGGTTAACCACTGAGCTATCTCTCCAGCCCCTCCTTTTTCCATTTTAAAAGTTGTTTAAAGTTTTTCTTGGGTCATGTTTAGCCTTCCTTTGGGGCTAAACTGCTGCCTTTGAATTTCCTCATATATGATGGGGTCCCCTTCTGGTCTTCATTCCTACCAGTCTCCTTTGTCTCTACCTAGTTCTGGCAAGCCCCTTGTCATTTGGATAATTGTTGCAATATCCTCTTCAACCCAAATAAACCCATTCAATGAAAACACAACTCAGTAATTAGGAACACAAGCTGCGCATCTATATTGGGCAGATTTACCGCTATACTCTATTTCCCTCCTAGGAGATCCCTTATCACTTGCCTTTAACCATCCTCCTGTTTCCATTCCTTCCTCTCCTTCCCCTCCTCTGACTCCTCCTCTTCTGTTTTCTCTCCTTTTTCCCACCTCCTTTCCCTGTCCAATCATGTATTGACTTAACATAAATCTACAGATAGTTCTTTGTGTCTCTTGGAATTCTGGCTGAGGATTCCATGTTTTCCTGGAGTTTGCCTAGACTTGAAGCCTAAGGGCTATGCTATGAGTGCTGTTCCCCATGTTCTTGTCTAGCTTGACCTCAGAGCTCAGGCAGCCCAGAGTCCTGGGCGGTCCTTACAGGACATCTTCATGCTCAGAGTACAACTTCTGCAGCTTTGCTTTGCACCCTTGCACCTGCCGTTCTCACCTGCCATTTAGCTCTGTTGCTGGAGCTAAATGAGTTGGCAGAGGCTAGACTACTTAGGGCCTAGACCCATGGTCTTGTGCCTGCCTAGCACTACTTTCTGCCCTTCTTTAACTCTCTTTTACCTTTCCCATGGCTGTTCATTTAGTCTCTCACAGTAAGGGCCTGCAGGGTTGCTTTGGCCCGTGACATTTACCAAGCCTCCAAGTGTGCTATGGTGAGTTGTGAGGCTGGTTGTGTCTGCCCACATTAGCTAAAGCAGGGGTTTTGAGCAGCACACCCAGGATACTGTTGTACTTGTAGCTCTCTGGATGGCTGCATACATGTTCTGACAGCTGGAACAGCTTTCTATGGGAGTGGGATGAGACCATTGCTCAGTGAGTCTCCTTGCTCTTTCCTAGGATTACTATGGAATTCCCTTTGCAGCACCCACAGCCCTTGCCAGCCAAGATGGGAATCTAGCTAATAATCCATATTCAAGTTAGTTGGCTCAGCGGGCAAGAGTTGGGGAGGTGATGAGCTAGCCTTGCTAGCCATATGGGGCCAGAAGATGGATGAGGAGGGCTGAGGCAGTCTTTGAAGGTGTGAGTACTTGAGCTGGCAGTTTGAGCTATTCCTGCTTGTAACAGCTAGCCTGGCCTTTCCCCTGGTGATAGAAGTGACGTCACAAAGTTTGGCCGAGGAGACTCTGCATCCCCTGCACCTCCAAGGACACCAGCTCAGGCACAGCAGAGCCAATCTTAGAACCACCACATGGCCCAGCAGCTCTTTTTGAATCCTGCTCTGCCACCTGGCTACAGCTATACCAGCTTCCTCACTACACAGGCATGCCCAGTGCCTTCCAGTATGGGCCCACTATGTTTGTGAGTATTTCTGCAGATGATTTTCTGGGCTGTGGGTTCCTCAAAGGTTTCAACTTTGGGCATGTTTTCCAGAATGTCAGCAACAGATGAGTGTAGCCATGAGCCCATTTGGTTACATCTAGCCTTTGAAGATTGTTCAGAGGTCAGATTCCATTCCCCGGCTCCTTTAGATTCGTCATGACTGCACTTATGAAAAAATACTGGTCCTCTGGTTCTGACTTGCTTTTGCCCCAGATAAACCAAAGCTGATCTCCTCTTTGTCTTATTTTTACACTCAAACCTCACCTGTTTGTCAACCAGGTCCCTCCAACCTCAGCAAAGCTGCACAGTGTGACCCCTTTCCAGCAGGCCAGTGGCTATGGGCAGCATACTTACAGCACAGGTAAGGACCACACCATAAGGACTGAGGGGCACATGCTCAGATAGACCTGCTTGGTCCATACATGTGTCTTGTGCCCTGCCGTGCTGTTATGATGATTTGACCCAGGGGACAGCGTCAGGAGACTACACCAAGGGTGGCTATGGTGAATCATCTCAGGCACCGAACAAGTTGGCTGGTTCTGGGCCTGGCAAAGGAGCATCTTCAGGCACTGGCTTACCTGATATGACTGGTTCTGTCTACAGTAAGACACAGGTAAGGTTGTACACAGATATACCTTTGGGCACAGGTAGATTGGAGAAAGGTGCAGTTCATGCAGTTCAGCTTGACCCTACATTGTCATCTTTACCCTACAGACTTTTGACAAGCCGGAATTTCATGCAGGGACTTCTCCACCTTTCAGTCTGCCCCCTGCCTTGGGCTCCACCGGGCCCCTGGCTCCTGGAGCGGCCCCTGGCTACGCACCTGCCCCGTTCCTGCACATCATGCCAGCCCACCAGCAGCCCCACTCCCAGCTGCTGCACCACCACCTACCCCAGGGTGCTCCGCTGAGCGCAGTGACGGAGGCAGCTTCCCCACTTTGGGCATGGGGTTCTGTTCCAGCCTTTATAGCTTTTTCTCCTCTTCCTCCTCAGAGTGGCTCTGGTCAGCGCAGCCAGCCCACCTACAGCAACTCTCCATACTGGACAAACTAGACCCTGACAAGGAGAGAGTAGGCTCTTGGGCAGGTTACCCTTCCTAGAATTCTGAGACAACTCTGTCAGCTGAGCCTCTATGGGAAGCCTGGCTTGCAGACCCACTATTGTATGTAATGTATTTATGTATGTATTTGTAAATGTGATAGAAGCCTGGAGGAGCTGGGCTGTGGCTACGGGTAGCATACATTGTGCTCTCCCAGTCTTGACACCCTTACTATAGCCAAGTAGGCCCCACCCTCACCTTTCTGCCTTCTCACCTTCCATGTGGCCCCAGCTCAGTAGGCTGTTGGGTGTGCCACTGAAGGACTGGTGGTTTGGGGCCGGGTCACTACCAATGAACAATCAGGACTTATCTCACTCCCTGTAAACCACTATGTTTTTCCCCCTGTAATTACTTCATACTTGTTTTTGAAAAACTGATCCTTTTGTCATCTGTCTTGGTCCCCCTTCCAAAAACTCAATCTGGAAATAGAAGTGCCCCCTGTGTATATGTCTGTGCACAGCAGGGGCTTCTGCTTTGGATCTGGTCCTGCTCTAGGAACTTGTCTTTTCTGACCAACCATTTTTGGGGCCAGGGCGGGAGGGGGGGGGGATCTGAACCAGGGCTCAGAGATGTTCAGCCAGTCGGCTCCTTTATAAAGAAGGGAGCTGATCTGTTTCCATCTCAGTGAAAGCCTGTTTCCAAACAAAGGCTCCTCTAACCTGTTGTGGACAACTGTTTCAGGGTTATCTCTCGCCCAAACTCCACCTAAGAAAGTTCTGAGAGAATACTGAGTCTCGGTGTGTTGTAGCTAAGGGGGATGGCTTGGGAAAGGCACTACCTCACAGGGATGACCACTTGAATTGCTCTCTCCTTCCTTCTTCAGGGCCTAAGCTGCACCCTGTCAAGTTCATGTGCCTTTCCTGTCCACCTCTTAGTAAGCCTCAGGACCAGGGACCAGAGAACAGGAGTGCCAGGTTAGTGCTGTCCAAGCCCCAACTGACTGGTCTGCAGAGAGCCAGTTGGGGAGCTACCAGACCTGTTCTTTGCTGCCGTTGACAGTCACCTATCCTCGGCTGTCTATGACTGTTGGTCAAGTCAGAGGCTGGGGACAGGGAATATTTATATCCTGAAGTGCTGAGGTTCTCAGCTCCACTGTTTCAGACCAGGCTAATGAGGAAAGGAGTGAACCTTATTAAAGTGCTTTAGGTGAGCTCCTTAGGCAGGGGGATTACTGAGTTTGAGACTGGCCACATTTACGTGTGGGATTCTTTTTTAGAAAGCAGGTGTTTGATTAATGGTCTCAAGTGTTGGGGAGACTTGGGGATCACAACATGGAACACTGCTATACAGTTAGTGGTCAAGCCATCAACATTGAAAGCTTTTGGCCCATAGCTTAGGACCCTAGGCAGAGCCAGAAGAAAAGGCAAGTGTCTAACCTGTTGCTCCTTCCTCTGCCACCTGAAAGCTGGACTGAGCTGCAGGTGCTGCCTGCTGTGCTCTAGCTTGACTCGCATTAACACAAGGTGAACACAGCTGTCGGCCCAGGGTGGCAACACCCTTCAGGCAAATGAAACAAATGTCCTGCCCTTAAGGGTCTATCTTAAGGTAGTTAGGTTCTAAGAAAAGGTCGGTGGAGCCAAGAGTAGTTTTAGCTTTTAAGCAGAGACCTGGCAATTGTCAGGGTGACAATGAGATGCTTTTTTTTTTTTTAAACAAGGGGATGGGGGCCAACCCATGGGCAAGTAGCAATACAGGTATTTTTTTAATTTCACATTTTTATTAGACATATGGGCAGAAGAGACAAACCACTAAAGGGGAAGGCAACAAAATGCATCAGATAAACTTCTCATAAGTTAAACTGAAAAACCATCTACAACTTTAGCTAAGAAAACTATTAAAGTCAGGGTGTTCGCTGGTTTCAGTTGTAAATGTAAAGCTCCTTGATCAAGGTTGGGGAGAGGGCAATTCCCCTTCCAATGGACAGGATCAAACACAAGGGAACCGGCAAGCAGTGGCCAGGAGAGGAGGGTGAAGAAGTGACTACAAAAGTAGTGTGGCTAATAGAATTCTGGAATGGAAAATTGGGAGAGACCAAGAGGAACAACGGAATCATGATAGTAAAGAGCCTTAATTAGAACCAAAAGGAATCCCGCTCTTCTCACAGCAAGTCAACAGCACAACTGTGCTCAAAATGGCTACTTACACCCAAAAGCTATCTACTCCCAAAAGGAAACATTAACATACTCAAGATTTTTCCCACAGGACAAGTTCTTAGGGACCTAAGTCTGGGCCAGCATCTTATGTCAGTTTAGACTTAGTGTCTGGCTGCCAGTAAGTCCACATAGCCTTGGAACTGACCACACCCCCACCAAGGGCTAAGAGGTGGACTTCTACTTGCCTCTGGCTCCCGGAGTCAACATGCACCACAGGCCAGCAGGGCAAGGTGCCTAGCATGCCCTGGACCTAGGTGCTTTAGTATCAGAAGGCTCAGTTTTAGGGCGCCAGAGAGTAAGACCAAACAATTGGCTACAGGCCTTCAGGGGTGGCTGCTGGGGAAGAAAGGACTTGGTGGCAGAGCTGCAGGCATTCTGGGAGCCGCAAACTGGACGTGTCTCTTCACTGTTGCCCTGTACAGCACAGCAGCTGTGTTCCTGAATCATGACTCGGGTACAGCCTGTGGAGATACATTTCACTGCTCCCTATCGTCAACACTAAACATCCTCACTTAATAACAGACCAGACTTTAGAGAAATAGCATTCATTCGGGAGTGTGAAGAATGTAAACCCTGAGATCACAAAGGAGGGGAACCATGAAAGCAGTCTACCTAACAGGAGGATCAGTCCTTCCCAGTTCCCACCTGCCCTACGGTTCTTTCTGAGCTGTGATCTGAGGATAAGGAATGACCCTGGCACACAAGAATCTTAACCCCCTATCCTTGAAGTCTTGGTTTTACTTAGTTTGCTAAACAGAACCCTCTTCAAATCTGGGATGGTGCTGCTGGGGCTCAGTCTGCAAGGAAGCCACATGATTGACACCTGGGAGACAAAGCTGCCAGAGTGAGGCAAGCCCAGGGCAAGCTCCACACACCATTCCTGCTCGCACTCCTTGGCTGAAGTAGTGAAAGGAAAAAAAAGTCCAGATCATATCCCATGAGGAAAACAACCATTCCCAAGTTGCAAACATCCACAATTATCACTATTGAGATAAGCAGCTCAAGGAAAACCAAAATCTTATCACATGCACCTAGGATTAATACTGTATTAAAGGTGGCTACATAAATAAAACCATCTTATGCGTTCCTGGGATGTATCCTCTCCCAACAGCGGCCACCAGCAGTCCCCACTCTTCCCCTCACAGGCATCAACTAACACTGGGATAGTTCTGTAATTCTGTGTTGTCAGAACAGGAAATCCATGCACACTAACCTCCACCACCACCCTGCCCCACTTTCTGATGGAAAAGCTTACCCTACCTTTAAAATAAATAGCAACCAAGTGCTCAGTTCTATGTAAAGTATGAATATTTATTTCAGGCTTTAGATCCCAATCAATTCCAAAAAACAAAATCTGATATCTCCTCAGAGTAGCTGCAGCCTCCATCTTGGGGATGGTCTCACAGAGGCAGCACGTTTCAGACTTAGCAAGAGTAAGTCCCTGATGCCCACCGCAGCCCAGCCTTAGGAAGGGAAAGAAACAAAACTCACCACCACGGGGCTGAACAAATGCACACTCACTAATGGAAAGGAGCAGCTAAACCTTGGCAAATTGGCTTTTTTTTTTAAGTTTGCTTTGTGGGTTTTTATTTTTTATTTTTTTAGGTTTTTTTTTTTTTTTTCTTTTTTTCCCATTTTCTTTTGCTACCCAATATATGCAGCACTTGTGGACTCCCAGTGGGCTCCCAGCTTTAAACACAATGTCTTAAACAGACTAATTCTTCAAGAATCTAGAAACAGACAAAGGTGTTTTGCTGTGAACTCTGCAGAGATGAGGTGAGGGGAGTTTGAGGGGTGGTGGCTGTTGTTAAAAAACAATCAATACAGTGATGGAGGGAAGAATGCAAAGATTCAGACATTCTGTGGAGAGAACTTCCTCTCCAGTAAAGGTCCATAGAAAGGAGAGAACTGAGATCTGCAAGGGGGTCAGCGGGGGCTGTTTGCTGCCCGCCCCAAGAGTAAGTTTCTGCTGAGTGGCCACTGTAGATCCCACCTGCTCCCCTCCCTTTGGCCTGAGACGTCAGGGCAGTACAGGGAACTGAAGGAACATGTCACGACTCCTCATTTCCAGAATCATCATCATCATAACAGTCGGCATCTTCTTCCTCCTCATCTTCGTCATCAATGTCGTCGTCATACAAGTCGTCATAGAGCAAATCTGAGCTGTTGTCATTGGAAGGCACTTTAGTTTTGATGCAGTATTCTGCCAGGGTTGTGGGGACCTTCACTCCATCCTTCTCTGCTTCAGCTTTTGTGGCTGAGACCTGTTTCCTGGACAGAGGATAACACAGGAATGGTTTATAGAGGTCTGCCTATCTTCAGAGGGTCTTACACCAACCCACGTGGCCTCTATAATCCTTTGGCCCTTCGTTTCCTTAGTGCTGGGATTATTAGGAAGAGTTGGATTAAGGCCGCGTGTCGAAGGCAGTCACTCACGTTTCACACGCCACACAGAACAGATGTCATACCAAGGCTCTCCAGCATCAGGGACCTTCATGTCATGGACGGTCTTTGCCCTAACACAGCCTTGTCTGAGGCAAGACCTCTTCTGCAGAGATCAGGTTAGCTAGCCCAAATGCACTCGAAAGCTCTGTCTTTTGCCTCCCATCTCCTGGCTAAGGCTTGGGGATTATAGGTGCATATGTACTACTGACTTTATTTGTGCGTTCTGAATTTTTTTAAACGTGGGTTCAGATTTGCAGGGGGTGCTGGGAATCAAACACTGCACAACTGAGCTAGAGGCCCAGCATATTTCTAGACCTTAAATATATGCAGCGGAGAAACTGAAAACATAAGAACACCACTTTCCTGAAACTTTAGTTTGTTGCCAGGCCTTGCACACTGATGCTCTTGTAGCTTCTATGGGTCTTTAGTTTACACTAACTACCCTCCATTCTTCATGTGAACCATGCACCTCAGTGGCTGACCACTAAAAATAAGCAGGGCACAGTGATGGACACTGTAATCCTAGTACTTGGGAGGCAGAGACTGGATCTCTGTGTTCCAGGCTAGCCTGGTTTAAACTGCCCCCCTACCACACACACACACACACACACACACACACACAACAAACAACCAAAGTAAACCCAGAAGTTCTACACTCCTGTCCAGTGAGTGTTCTTTATTTTTTATTGTGTTTTGTTTTGGGTTCTCTTTCAATAGCGAATTCATTAGGTTACTACTCCATAAATATAATTGAGAAATTGTTTTAAAGTACACAGAATATTGAAGTTTGAACTTAACCACTTAATTTGAGAATGTACACGATTTGCCTTACCTAATGATCTCAGCATACTCCTTATCTTTTCCTTTGCTGTCCCTCCATTTCCTGAACATGACTGAAGCATCCACATTGGCTGGAGAAAAGGTGTTCGGCTCATTAAGCAGTGAGATTACACTTAACAGGATAGTCCTGAAAAGGAGAAAAGAATCTACTGTGAAAATCCACATGATATTATCTAAAAATATAGTTTTTCAAAAATTACAATCAGTTTTAAAGTTTTTTTTTCCTTAATATTTCTGATATAAGTGTGAGGTCATACTATTTGATGACTTATAAAAAAATGGACTATGCAATTTTGTTTTCAGGGGCCAGTGAGATGGCCCAGCAGATACAGGTGCTTGCCACCAAGCCTGATAATCTGTTTGATCACTGAGATGAAAAGGACAGAGGATGAAAATTCCCCACATGCTGTTTTATACTTCCACTAACACGTCAGGACACATAGATATACACACAGTAAATGTCAAAACAAAATTTTCTTAGGACAAGAAGCCACTTCAACTACCAGAACTCCAGGTAGGCCACTCATACATGACTACTCTGTGTCCCCACACTGACACTGTCCCCAATCCCTCTCTCATCTCCTTTTCACTGTATCTTAGGCAAACTCAGGCAAAGCCTCCCTGCTGGATCAGAGGCTCTAGAACTTCAGCCCCGAACTCTGGTGGAGACCCCCCCCCCAGCTTAACACAGGCCATGAATAACAGAAACCAAGTAGGAAAATATTCCATCCAACAAAGACAAACTCAGAAATCAAATGATGCTGCTTTAACTGGATGCTTGCATGTGGAAGAATGCAAACAGATCTGTATCTACCACGATGCACAAAACTCAAGCCTAAGTGGATCAAAGACCTCAACATAAAGCCAGATAGATACACCGAACCTGAGAGAAGAGAAAGTGGGGATTGCCTCAAACACATTGGTACAGGAGACCACTTCCTGAACAGAGCATCAATAACATAGGCACTGATATAATCGATTAACAAATGGGACCTCATGAAACTGAAAAGCATCTATAAGATAAAGAACACTCTCAATAGGACAAAAAGGCATTCTACGGAATAGAAAAGATTTTCACTAACCCCACAAACAGAGGGCCAATATCCAAAATATATAAAGAACTTAAGAAACTAGACATCAACAAACCATATAATCCAATTCTGGAATACAGATGTGAACAGAATTCTCAATAGATGAATCCCAAATGACTAAGAAGCACTTAAACAAATGTTCCAACATCTTAGCCATCAGGAAAATGCAAATCAAACCAACCCTGAGGATCTATCATATACTCAGAATAGCTAAGATCAAAACCACCAGCTCATGCTGGTGAGGATGTGGAGCAAGGAGAACACTGCTCCACTCCTGGTGGGAGTGCAAACTTGTACACTTTGGAACCCAGAAAGACAAACATGGAATATACTCAACTGTAAGTGGATATGAGCTGTAAAGAACAAATATGCTAAAATCCAGACCCTCGGAGGCTAGCGAAGTAAAAAGTAGGGCTCTAGAGGGGACAAATGGATCACCCTAGGAAGGAAAAATAGAACAGGTTTTGCAGATAAGGAGGGAAATGGAGCAATCAGGGCAGGGTGGGGGACACAGAAGGAGAGAGCACAAGAAGAGACTGCTGTAATTGGAAAGCATTTAGGGGGTGATGTGGAAACCTAGTACTGTGGAAACTCCCTGGAATCTATGAGAGTGATCCTATTGAGAATTCCTAGTAATGGAGGACATGGAGCCTTGAACGGGCCACCTTCTGTAACCACGGCTTCCGATGGTGGGCCTGGGACACCAACCCAGCCACAAAACCTTCAACGTACAATTTGTTCTTCCTGCAGATGTGCTGGGGGTAAAGGTGACAGAGAACTGGTGGGAGCGAAGGCCCACCCCACAAGAAGAAGCCCATGCCTGACACTGCGCTGACACTGCCTTGGCAGCCCAGAGGCCTATGATAGGAAAACAAAACCAAAAAAAACAATTAAATGATTCCTAATGACATCCTTATACACTCACCTAATTGTCAAAGGGGCTTCTTTGCAGCTGATGGGAGCAGAGACTCACAGTCAGATAGTAAGTGGAGAGAGAGCCCAGGTTGGAGGTCTCCATCAGGTTCCTCCCCTCAGAAACCCCATGGAAGTGGGAGAGAAGGAACTATGGAAGCCAAAGGGGTCAAGGACACCAGGGGAACACAGCCCATAGAGTCAACTAAGTAGGGCTCCTGGAGGCTCAGACTGAAGTGACAGTCACAGAGCCTGCATGGGTCTGCACTAGGTTCTCTGTATATGTTATGGTTGTGTAGCTTGGTGTTCTGTGGGTCTCAACTCTGACTCCTTTGCCTGCTCCTGAGACCACGTTCTTCCTACTGGGTTGGTGTGAGGGTTTGTGCTGGTCTGATTGTAGCTTGTAAGCCATGTTCAGCTGATGTCCTGGAAGGCCTGGCCTTTCTGGTGTGTGTAAGAGAGACAGACAGACAGAGACAGAAACAGAGAGAGACAGAGACAGAAAAAACAACAACAATAAAAAAAAAAAAAAAAAAAAAAACCTCTTAAACATGTTTTGGGGATAGAGAGATGATTCAGTGGTTAAGAGCAAGTACTGTCCTTGTAGAGGACCCGAGTTTGCTATGTAGCACCCACCACCCACACCCCACATCAGGCCTCTCACACAGCTGCTTAACTCCAGCTCCTACGGCCTCTTTGATCACATGCCCATACCCACAGACAGATACATAATTAAAAATAAAATACATCTTTTAAAAAACCGTTTTCAGCAATCTGCTGGAGAATGGCACAGGTGTGTAATCTTAGCACACCTGAGGCATCTGAGTCAAACTGAGAGCCTGTCTCACACAGAGGAAACCAAGGACATTACAAGGGAGAGGAGCAAAGAATGAGATGTTTGATGTGAGGCCAGCCTGGTCTACACAGCAAATTCTAAGCCAGTCAAAGCCACATACTAAGACATTGTTTCTAAATAAATAAATATGTAAATACATAAGTACATTAAATAAACAAACAAAAAACAGCCTAGTCTTTTTTGTTTCCCTCCCCAGTCTACATATGCCCACCCTGAAATAGTATTTAGAAAGCAAAAAGAGCTCATTCTTTAAAACCTGAGCTTAACACAGGAATTTGCCGATGGGATTTACAGGTTTAGTCTAATCTGGTTCTTATGCAGTGCTGGTGTCACTGAGATTGGCTTGATGCTCTACCCTGACTCTGCTCATTGGAAGGGACTCTTGGAAAAGGCCGACAGTAATACCAAAAGATAACCCAGCTAAAACTGTCCTCATTATATGTTTCAACATGGAAAAGATATTTAAAGAGGACATCAGGGAAAGAATCTAGTTCTAACGGAGAACAGGGAAACATGTAGCAAAATATAGTAGTTTAAATGGTTGCCATGTTATAGTTTCTCTTTATGCTGCTAAAGCAACTGACATTTTAATAGTTCCTGCTGAGCAGTGCTGGAACTGTTATTGTTGACGTATTCCTAGGACATAATGCAAAAATCAAGGATTCCCTGGTTAAATGCACAAAGATATGGAATTTAAAAACTAGACTGAAAGGCCAGCCTGGTCTACATAGTAAGTTCTAGGATAGTCAGAGCTATGTAGAAAAACCCTGCCTCAGAAACAACAGCAACGACAATACTCCTCAGATGGGGCGGGCTTGCCTCTAGAGATCAAACTGAGAGCTTTTACACAAGACAGGTAAACAAAAACATAACTTAAAAAATGAGAGTGCATGAAGTGTTGTGTGCATATGTGTGCACGCATGTCATATAGGTATGAAGGTACAGACACCGTATGGAATCAGTCATCTCCTTCCCCCTTTCTATGGGCTCTGGGGACGGAACTCAGACTACCAGGTTTACAAGGCAGGGCCTTTACTCACGGAGCTAAGCATGGTGCACACAGGCAGTTGGAAGAAAAAGGCAGTACAATGAGGCGCTCTGAGCGCAAAGCTAGCATGAGCTACATAGCACGTTCCTAGCCGACCTGAACCAACTACCTGTCTCTCCAACACAAAACAAACCCTTCGTGGGCCTGTTCTGCCAACAAATGCTTGTAGCAGACCCTGGCTCTCTGCCCTTTGGGGGTGGGTTGTACAAGACTATACAGAAGAAACTCTGAACAACACCTGTGGCTGCTCGATTAGGTCCAACCATTTGCCCCTATAAGACCATTCCCCACCTTATGGAAAAGGAGAGATGACAAGCACTTCTGAGAAAGCAGCTGTCAAGTCTAAGCAGGGTCTGACAAGTGCCCTGAAGGTCTCAGCTTGGTGAGGCCACAACAAGAACTAGGGTAGGTTTTTGGTCTTTTTCCCCAACAGGACAACTCACCACCATAGTCCTCACGGGGTACCTGCATTTCAGCCCTTCAGAGATGGCAAAAACAGCAAACTGTAATAGATAACAACTGGATTTTTTTTTCTTGTTTATTGCTCTACTCAATTCTCACAACTGTTGACTCCAGCTCTTAAAGGTTCTATACTCATAAAAACCCTTCCATCAACTCTACCTTAGGGATACACACACTAACGTGCTGAACAGTCACAGATGTGAGCACAACTAAAGCAGATTCAGTTACTGACAGTACCTTAGACAGACAGACTGCGGAACCCTGACAGTCCAGCAGCAGTGATGTGATAGGAAGCTCGCCCTGCCTGCCTCCTGTCTCTCATGGGCAGCATCATTGGACATGATGAGCACTTGGGAGGCAGAGTCAGCAAATACAAGGCAAAGCTGTCTACAGAACAAATGCTAGGCCAGCCAGAGCTACACAGGGGACGTGGCACTTCCAAGACTATCCCTCAAACAAATCTAGCTATTTACCATCCTCAGGAAGAACCTCCAAGGTGTGCTGCTGCATACCGGGAATCCCAGCATGCAGGAGATAGAGGCTAAGCTAAGAGTAAAACAACAGAACAAAACCCTTGCCTCTACAAATAACAGAAGCACAAAGAACAGGAAAAAGATTCACCACTGTTCTGAGTCACGAGGGGACACTTTCCTCACTTTGCTCAAAAGACTACCAGGTGACACCAGCAAATGGGACAGTTTCACAGACTGAAGTAACAACCAACAACAGACCCAAGAAAGAAACCAGTTCTAAAGGAGGACGGCGCAAAGCCTGTGTGCAAGGGTGTGACTCCAGAGCCTCTCAACAACAAAACAGACCCGAGTAAAAGCAGAATACACTTCTGTGTTAGAAAGAGCTCTCCTTTCTCTCCCTTCTCTCTCAAGACCGGATCTTAATGTGTAGTCTTATAACTCATTATGTAGGCTGGGCTGGCCTTGAACTCAGAGATGGACCAATCTCTACCTCTTGAGAGCTAGGATTAAAAGTATGTGCCAGCACAACTATCCAAGGAAAAATAGTCTGAATTCCTGGTAAACAGGAAGATACAGCATCCAGGAAGAAATGTAATGATTGGAAATTCGTTCCAGGCTTTCTATCAGAGCTGAGGCTTGTTTCCCAGAGTAGAGAAACAGAGACATTGTTTCAACACTCAGTCTCTAAAAAGAAGCACCACCAATATCAGAAAGACCACTCCCTCAAGTGCACTTGGTCAAGCCAGGGTAGGCACTAGCCCTGTGAAATAAGCACCACACTCATACTTCAAGGGACAACCAGGATGGGGTGTGTATGAATAACTCTCAATAAATAAACTCTTAAGCATGTTTACAAGTTGTCCCTCTTACCTTTCAGGATACCTAAAACTCCAGAGTACAAAACGGGAAATGTAACACAGATCTATAATGTCCATCCGACAAACTAGGTACGGGAAACTAATAACAGAAACATATATGCTGTAATCTGAGCATTCTGGGAGATGAGGCAAAAGGGTTAGAAGTTCAAAGGGATCCTCAGCTTACAGTAAACTTAAAGTCATCCTGAACAACATGAGGCCCGCTTTTTAAATAAATAAACAAATACATAAATACAGAAATAAAGATGCTTCATGTGGTATGGTGGCACAGAACTTTAATCCCAAGACTGAGGGTCAGAGGCAGGTGGATATGTGTGAGTTCCAGGCCAGCTGGTTTATAGCATCACTTCCTGTTCGGGTGTCCCTGCAGGTATCACAGCTGACGGAAACTGAAGCTCAAAGAGATGAGAATGAAAACTCACTACAACCATACTTAGTAATAATAGACCAAAAGTTCTAGAAAGTCTGACCCTGTGGTTTAATCTTCTTACACATTTAAACACAGTAAAAGCTGATGTAAAATGAGGGTGGGGTCTCCACGTGACAATTCTCATAACAAAGCTTCAGGAATAGCTACATAAAAATTCCTTCACAAATTACCCTACTACAGCATCTAAGACCTTTATTCTAAGAATCAATTCTACTGACTAGGAAACAGTATTCAGGGCTAGGGCCTAGAGGATAATTTGTAATAACCATAAGGGTGGATCCTAATGATGGACAATACAAGGTACATAGGGCTTCTTTCATAAGGATGAGTTCTACTCACTCAAGGCAATGCCCGGTTTTTGGATTTGGGGTGGAAGCTGGCCCCCAACAGAATAGCAGAGGCCTCCATCTCTCTCACTCCAGCATTCTGGGTAACCACTCATCAGCCTAACTTCCTCTGAAGACAGCAGGCCTGTGTAGTCCCTAGCCTGGTCCTTCCCATGCTTCCTTTGAGCTGTGCCTCCTACAACTAACTTCCCTTGTGCTGGGGTCCAAGGAAAATCAAGTTCCTTTTAACAGAAAATAGTGACAGCACCCTGGTGAAGAAGACAGCCACTAAAGTGACTAACAGATGTGCAATACACACAGTCAGGACACGGGGAAAGAGGGACAATTTAAACACAAAGGTTAAGGGATCTAATGAAGAGCAAATGTTAATTAATGTAAGAGGAAGAAGCAGATTCGGGAAATCAGAGTCCCAGCCACTACTGCTCAAGGAGCCAACACTTCAAAATGATGCAGGTGCGTGTCTCAGTCAACTGAACTACACACATTCCAGAGCCAGGTGCTCCCTGTCCCAACTCCACCTTCAGTCAGCGTCATGGAAGGCTGACATGACCCACTGTCACTAAAGGCCAATGTGCTGTGCCCACTTTGGGCACTGCTGCATATCCCCCCTTTGCCCGAGCCACTCTCTCACCCCACTCAAAGGCCATCATCTTTCATATACCCCACCCTCCAATAAATCTGCTGTGAGAGCTTGTTGCATGGTGTGAATTTTGCAGCATTCCTTAGCCTGCTGATCACCGGGATACACTTTTACTTTGAAACCCTTCCAACAAGCCTCATGCCAGAGAGAGAGTTATCAAACACAGGAAAGATTCTATTCACAGGTTCAAGTAGAATGAAATACACCACACATACACCCAAAAGTAGATTCAAAGAGCAGACGTCTGTACTCCCTATGTATTTGGGAGGTTGAGGTAAGTGGCTTACTTGAGCCCAGGAATTTGAGGCTGGTCTCAAAAAATAACCAGGTTAATGGTAGCACATACATTTAATCCCAGCACTGAGGAGACATAATGAGTTCCAGTATAGCCACAGGGCCACATAGAGAAACCCTGTCTCAAAAATGAACCAACAAAAAATAAAAGCAAAATGTTAACAAAGTAGGTCTCATTTCAAACAGAACACTTACCTCACATTCTGAGTAGGGTTCCACCTTTCAGAGGGCAGCTCTCCACTCTGTGGGTCATCTACAGGCGGATGAAGAATTGAAATGCATACATCTCCATTCTACAAGACAATAACACAGTATTCAGTCAATATATAAGAGACTGATATAAGCAAGGTGTGACTACACACATCTGCAATCCCAATACTCGGGCAGAGGCAAAAGGATCTCAAGTATGAGGCCCAGAGGCCCAGCTGGGCTACAGTCTTACCAGGTCTCAAATGTAAATAGGTGTGCAGAAACACATGCACACCCAGGAATGATGAAACATGCCTTTAGCCCTAGCACTTGGTACATATATGTGAGTTTGAGGCCAGCCTGGGCTATTCAGCAAATTCCAAAACAGCTAGGGTTACACAGTAAGAAAATGACTTTAATAAAACAGAAACAAAACCTCCAAAAATGTGAATTAGGCACATCGGGGGATTTTTTTGTTTTTGTTGTTATTTTTTTTTTGTTGTTGTTGTTGTTAAAAATGTTTTGAACAAATTTTAACAATAAATTTTTTATTAAAACTTCTTAAATGTTCAAATTCTAAGCTGAAGAAGAACTAAATATTATAAAATTTTATCTGGACTAGGTATGGTGGCATATGTCAGCACTCAAAGAAGACAAGAGGCAGGACAGTCAGTCACTCCAAGTGTGAGCCAGCCTGATCTATATACATATTAAATTCCAGGTGACTTAGGGCTATTCCTCAAACAAAACAAAACATATTAGCTAGTCTCCAAGATGTATGTCCCGTCTGTAGCACCCTCTTCATAAAACAAACAGAAAAAACAAACAATCATGATACCTCCTAAATATATGGTTACAAACTAACTGCTATGGTCATTATAATTTGCATAATGCAAACATTGTAAGATCTAATCTAACAAGTACAGTCAGATTACTTCAAATACATAGGCCACAGGGAGGTATATAAATATACGTATACTCGGATTTGTGTTCGCAGCCTTCGCCAGGCCGCCCTCACTCTCTAACGCCAGCGCCGCCTCTCCCTTGCTGAGCTCCAGTCGCAGGAGAAGAGGGGTAGGTATGGAGGCGCCCATACCATGGGCAGACTGCCTGCAAAGCACCCAGAAAACACCTGGCTACAAACGCCGCTCGCAAGAGTGCGCCCTCTACTGGAGGGGTGAAGAAACCTCATCTTTACAGGCCTGGCACTGTGGCTCTCTGTGAAATCAGACGCTATCCGAAGTTGATGATTCACAAGCTTCCCTTTCAGCGTCTGTTTCGAGAAATTGCTCAGGACTTCAAAACAGATCTGCACTTCCAGAGTGCAGCTATTGGTGCTTTGCAGAAGGCAAGTGAGGCCTATCTGGTTGGCGTTTTTGAAGATACCAACCTGTGTGCTATCCATGCCAAACGTGTAACATTATGCCAAAAGATATCCAGCTAGCACACCGCATACATGGAGAACGTGCTTAAGAGTCCACTATGAGGGGAAACATTTCATTCTCAAAAAAAATTTTTTTCCTCTTTTTCCTGTTATCAGTAGTTCTGAATGTTAGGTATTTTTTCCAAGGGGTCAAAGGTACCTAAGTGTATGATTGTGAGTGGAAACACAGGGGACAGAATCAGGCATTGGCAGTTTCTCCGTGTTCATTTGTGTGTGAATTTTTAATATAAATGCAAGATGTAAAGCATTAATGCAAGCAAAATGATTCAATGAACACATTTCAACAGTTCAACTTTATAACAATTATAAATAAACCTGTTAAAATTTTCTGGACAACACCAGCATTTGGAGTTTTTAAAAATAATTTCTTATTGATGGCAAAAAATATATATATGTATACTCAATAGGAAATAATAGCTTAAGTAAAATAGTCGTTGGTTTCTTTTCTCCCCCTACTTTGCTTTTTCCTGTTGTTTTTTTCTCAAGACAGGTTTCTCTGTGTAGCCCAGGCTGTCCTGGAACTTGGTAGACCAGGCTGAGCTCAAAGTCAGGAGATCCCCCTGACTCTGCCTCCTGAATGCCATGATTATAGGTGTGTTCACTAATGCCCAGCAAGTTGTTTGCTTTTGAAATATTAAGGAGGTAGATAAGAGTTAAACTTTTTGGAACTGACATATATAGTGTGAATTATAAAATTATTATTGTAACTCAAATTTCAAACATGTACAGATGGCTGAGCTGTAGCAGCATGAACTTTTGATCCCAGCACTTAGGAGTCGGGGGCAGGCGCATCTCTGAGCCTGAGACCAGCCTGGTCTACAGAGGAGTTCTGGACAGCCAGAACTCTACAGGAAAAACCCTGTGTGGAAAAGTTAAACAAAACCCTTGTCTGCATGTGTGAGGGAGTCAGCGGCCACCACCATGCCATTTCTTCAACAGCTCTCTACCGTATTTTTCAAGCACTGAGACAGTCAACTACACTGCTTCGCTAGAAATGCACAAGGATCCTCCTGCCTCTACCTACACAGCACCGGAGTTATAGATGCGCTCTGCACTGTCATACTTGGCCTTCTACAGGAGTGCTGGGGATAGGAGCTCAGTCCTCATGTTTGCACAATGATCACTTTACTGAGGTATCTCCCTAGTACAAAGCATCTTAAAATCTGTGTGTGTGTGTGTGTGTGTGTGTGTGTGTGTGTGTGTGTGTGTGTGTGTGAGTGTTTTGTTTTGAATTTCTTACATTATATGTATGTACTGGGAGGAGGGGAGGGAGAAAAAAACTGCAGTTGGGATGCACTATATGAGAGAAAAAAAAGTGGTTTGTTTCTTTTTTTAATGCAAATGTCTGTAAATCCTAGCCAGTGTTACTACTGCTGTGATGAGCACCATGACCAAAAGCAACTTGGAAAGAGTTTTGTTGACTTACACTGCCTTATATTACTGTTCACCACTGGAGGAAGTCAAGACAGAAACCCGAAGGAGGCAGGGGCTGGTACAAAGGCTACAAAGGGATGCTACTTAACTGGCTTGTTCCCCATGGCTTGCTTATAGCCTGATTTCTTATAGAACCCAGGAGCATCAGTCAGGATCACCCCACACACTGTGGACCAGCCTTGGGCCACTGCACCTCCACACAGCCAATTTGAGGAGGGGCACTGGCCGGCCATGCCCCAGCTGAGCTCAGTAAAGGGAAGTGAAGAGGAACTTCTAGTAGCAAAAGCTTTGGGAAAGTGTTCTCTTCCCAGGCAGTGTTACAGCTCTTGTATAATATAGATGCTCTCAGATGATGGAGTAGTTTTCATACATTTTTATTCCTTCTGGATAGGACCTTACATACAGTCTTGGGGTGGGTTGAGGTCTGACAGCAGGTGCTTCCTATTGACTTGGTCTGAAATGCTAGGGGCACCTCATCTACATGTGGAGAGCTTGGGGGCGCTGCCCCTATGTGACTGATGGCCACAATTCTCTTTATGGCAGGCTGTGGCTATAGCAAGCTCCTAACATCTGTCCCTTCTGGGTCCCCAGGGCTTCAAGCCCAGCTTGACCTTACCAGGCTTCCTCTCACAATCCACCACCCCACAGACATTGATATCCAGCAATCAAATCTTTAAAAAAGAAAATAATACGGAGATGTAGCTTTGACATAGGACCCAAGTTCAGTTCCCAACACCCACATTATGCAGCTCACAACCACCTGTAGTGGATCTGGTATCATTGTCTTCTGTAGACCCACACACATTTACACACACAAACAAACACACAGTATAAAAAATATTCTTTTTAAATTTTTATTTTTATGATTCTGCCTTCATGAAAATCTGTTCACCACATGTGTGCAATGCCTGTAGCAGCTATGAAGAGTGTGGACGTTACATACAGCTGGCTGTGAGCTGCTGTGTGTGCCGGGAATTGAATCTAGGTCATCCAGAAGAGCAGCACATGTTCTTAACTGCTGAACATCTCTCCAGCTCCACAAATTAATAAAATAAAATAAAATAACCAGACCCCCTACTGTACCTGGTAAAAAGTCTGAGGCTGAGGCAGTTAGTTCTAAGTTCTCATAAGGAAGCTACTATGCTGTGTTAAGAGGACAAACTGCCTGTCAAGCTGCCTCCCAGATAACTACACTGTGAGCTTGTCTACACTGTGTGCTTGCCTACACTGTGAGCTTGTCTACACTGTGAGCTTGCCTACACTGTGAGCTTGTCTACACTGTGAGCTTGCCTACACTGTGTGCTTGTCTACACTGTGAGCTTGTCTACACTGTGAGCTTGCCTACACTGTGAGCTTGTCTACACTGTGAGCTTGTCTACACTGTGAGCTTATCTACACTGTGAGCTTGCCTACACTGTGTGCTTGTCTACACTGTGAGCTTGTCTACACTGTGAGCTTGCCTACACTGTGTGCTTGTCTACACTGTGAGCTTGACTACACTGTGAGCTTGTCTACACTGACTGACTCTTCTTCCTTACAACACAATTCTAAGAGCACATACACTGCTCTGTGAGTTACCAACAGTTACGTGGCCTTTCCAGTTACTTCACGGCCTGACCAGTTCTTGTTTTCAGTTACTCAGATGCAGCCAGCCTAGGCTGATGGACAGTCTCACTGTGGGTTCGATGTGTATTTCAGTTCATTAATTAATCAAGTTCTCCTTATATTTTCCAACAGGTTGTTGCTCATTGTGGCCTCAAACTCCGGGATTTTGGTAATTCTCTTACCTCTGCCTAAGTATATATTTGGAACTAACTTTGGCTATTTGTCAATAAGAGTAAAAATCTCTTATTAGTGAGATATTTTGAAGTTCCTTAAAGAACTTTACAGACTGAGCTGGCCTCAAATGCAGGATTCTCTTTCCTCTGCCTCTAAAGTTTATTTCTGAGCAGCTTTTGAATATCTTTTATCCTTTTTTGTTGTTGTTCATGGAAATACAACTATTAATGAGACTGTTATTTCCCACTTGTGCTAATTTTTATGTTAACTTGACACAAACGAGGCCAAACTGCTCTATGGACAAGGTTTTGGAGCATCACCTTGACGACTGACTGATGTGGATGTCGGGTGGTATCACCCTGGACAGGTGGTCCTTAGTTTTATAAGAATGATGGCCAATCCAACCAAAAGCAATCTACAGATTTAATGCAATCCCCATCAAAATTCCAACCCAATTCTTCATAGAGTTGGAAAGAGCAATGTGCAAATTCATCTGGAATAACAAAAGACCTAGAATAGCGAAATCCATCCTCAACAACAAGAAAACATCTGTGGGAATCACTGTATATGATTCCCAATATTAAGATATATTACAAGGCAATTGTGCTAAACACTACATGGTACTAGTACAGAGATAGGTACGTGGATCAATGGAATAGAATAGAAGATCCAGAAATGAGCCCTCACACATATGGTCACCTGATTTTTGACAAAGGAGCTGTAAACATTCAATGGAAAAAGGACAGCCTATCCAACAAATGGTGTTGGTCCAACTGGCACTCAGCATGCAGAAGAATTAAAATAGACCCTTTCTTATCTCCTTGTACAAAGCTCAAGTGTAAGTGGATCAAAGATCTCCACATTAAACCAGGTGCACTGAAATTACTAGATGAGAAAATAGGGAAAACCTTAGAACACATAGGCACAGGAGAAATTTTCCTGAACAGAACACCAATGGCTCATGATCTAAGGTCAAAGATTGACAAATGGGACATAATGAGATTGCAAAGGCTAAGGACACTGTCAAGAAAACAAAATGGCAACCAACAGAGTGGGAAAAGATCTTTACCAACCCCACATCAGATAGAGGCCTAATATCCAAGGTATACAAAGAACTCAAGAAGCTAGACACCAGAGAACCAAACAACCCTATTAAAAAATGGGGTATAGAGGTAAACAAAAAGTTCTCAATTGAGGAATATCGAATGGCTGAGAAACATCTAAGGAAGTGCTCGACATCATTAGCCATCAGGGAAATGCAAATCAAAACAACCCTGAAATTCTACCTCACACCAGTCAGATTGGCCAAGATCAAAAATTCAGATGACAACAGATGCTGGTGAGGATGTGGAGAAAGAGGAACACTTCTCCACTGCTGGTGGGGTTGTAAACTGATACAACCACTCTGGAAATCAGTCTGGCGATTCCTCAGAAAATTGGACATAGTACTACCTGAAGATCCAGCTATTCCACTTCTGGGCATATACCCCAGAGACACTCCAATATACAACAAAGTTACATGCACCACAATGTTCATAGCAGCTCTATTTATAATAACCAGAAGCTGGAAAGAACCCAGATGTCCTTCAGTAGATGAATGGATACAAAAATTGTGGTATATTTACACAATGGAGTACTACTCAGCTATCAGAAACAATGACTTAACCAAATTCTTAAGAAAATGGTTGCATCTAGAGAATATCATCCTGAGTGAGATAACCCAGTCACAAAAGAACAGACATAATATGCAGTCACTGATAATTGGATACTAACCCCAGAAAGCTCTGAACACCCCAGAAACTCACAGACTATATGAAGTTCAAGAAAAGGGGAAAAAAGAAAAAAGAAGAGAAAAAACCATTATGCTTAATCCTTACACACCAAGAAAACTTTGACTAATTCCAGGTTACATCCTGTTTTACATGTACTTTATGCTCACTGTAACCAGTAAGATTTCAATGCACACTATCAAACCTTTAAAAAAAAAAAAAAAAACAAGCACTGACAAAAACGTATTCGTATACTTTTATGCAAAAATGCTTAAAATTTGTACATTTATCTTTGTTTTTTAAAATAAAGTTGTTAAAAAAAAAAAAAAAGAGATAGTCAAGCAAGCCTTGAGATAAAAGCCAGGAAGGAGGCTTCCCATGCCCTCTGCATCCATCAGTTCCTGCCCTAGCTTCCCTCTAAAAGACACTGATCCAAAAGATGCAAGCCAAACATATTTGTGGTGGTTTTATCATATCAGAAATCATAGAAAGGACACTGGTGATGGTTTGCATATGCTTGGCCCAGGGAGTAGCACTAGTTGAAGGTGTGGCCTTGTTGGAGGAAGTGTGTCACTGGGGGTGGGATTGGAGACACTCGTCCTAGCTGCCTGAAGATGTTTAGCCTGTCCCTGGCTTCCTTTGAATGAGAAGGTAGAAGTCTCAGCTCCTCCTGCACCATGCCTGCCTGGATGCTGCCATGCTCCTGCCTTGATGATAATGAACTGCACAACTGAACCTGTAAGCCAGCCTCAATGAAATGTTGTTATTTATAAGACTTGCCTTGGTCATGGTGTCTTTTCACAGCAATAAGACCCTAACTAAGACAACACTCAATGAGCATGGTGTCATAACTGGGCATCATAGTTCCTGCCTATAATCCCAAATCTTGGAAAACTGAGGAAGAAAGATTGTGTGTTAAAGGCTAGTGTAGACTCCAGGCCAAAAACTGGTAACTATACATGTTCTCAATTCTTCATCGTGGTAGTACCAAACTCCCTTGATAACAAAAGTTTCATGTTTTACTTCTTTTTCAATGTTGTTTTTGCCCTGTAGGTCTCATTTCTTTATAAATTTAATGGCATCTTACTGATGTTTGCAGAGAGAGAAAGAGAGACAGACAGACAGACAGAGACAGAGAGACAGACTGACTTACTTTGACAGAAGATTATTTATGGGTCAGACTGCCAAATACTCTCTGCCCTCTTAAAGCTGTCTTTTCTTAAGAGCTCAGTTGGCAATGTACCAGCTATGAAATCATGAAAACCTAAATTCAAACCCCACCGCAAACATAAAAGCTCAATGTTGCTGGTGTGGTGATGGCGGAGGTGATGCACAATTTTAACCCTAACATTAGGAAGGTAGAAGCAGGTGACTTCTGTGAGTTTGAGGCCAGCTTGGTCTCCAGGACAGTAAGAGCTACACAGGGAGATTTTCGCTTGAACAAACAAAAGGAAATAGTTAAATGTCACATATGAGATAAAATAAAAATTATATAGAAAGATAAAAATACATACATGAATAAAGCTGAGTGTCATGCAGCTCTGTAATCCCGGGGCTGGGTACAGAGAGGTGCATCCACATCCCTGGGGCTAGCTCATCAGTCATCCTTAACTAGTTGTCCATACTCAGGTCCCATAGAGAGGCAAACCCTAAGTCAAATTATGGGGGTTTTATATAACATTTTCATATATATATGTATTTAGATCATATTCACCCCCAAACACCTTTTTTTCTATCTTCTCCTTCATGCTGGTGCCCTTTTAATTTCCAGCCATCCCTATTCTAATTTTATGCCCGTCTGTCTCTCACTTGTTTACTGTTTTTATTTTTAAGATTTGGATTCGTTTTTGTTTTGTTTTTGTTTTTCAAGACAAGGTTTCTCTGTATAGCCCTGGCTGTCTAGGACTCACTTTGTAGACCAGGCTAGCTCACAGAGATCCGCCTGCCTCATCCTCCTGTGTGCTGGAATTAAAAGTGTATAACACCACACCTGCCTTTCTCAATTGGGCTTATTTTGCTTAATGGAGTAATTGCCATTTCTGTTCATTTTCCTACAAGCGACAGGACTTTACTCTTTGACTAGATAATATTCTGTTGTGAGTACATAGTATATTTTCTTTTCCCCATGTATACTTTTGTTGTCTATTTGTCTGTTTTGAAATAGGGTCTCACTACATAGTCCTGGCTGGCCTAGACCTCTATAAGTAGACCAGGTGGCCTCTACTCAGAGCTATCCCCACCTCTGCCTCTGCCTGCAGAGGGTACAGTGAGATTAAATGTGTGCACCACCACGCCTGGACCAGGCACTGACCTGCTGCCTCTGCTTCCTGATGCTACTGCTTACACCTTGCTGTGTTAAGAGACAGAAAGCCCAATGTGGCCTGGGTAAGCCCAGGCTATCCTTCCACTTGCTGAATTCTCCTGATTCCATCTCAGTGCTATGATAACAGAAATGTTCTATGTCGTTTATGTGGTGTTGGCGACTAATGAGCATCTAACCTGATGATGTAACTTGATTGTTATGAATGGGCTTAAGGTAAGTATAGGCAGGCAGGAATCCCAATTGTATCTAACTTTGATCTCCCTGGATATACAGCAAGCAATGACACAACTAGATCACATCCTAGCTCCAACTTTTTGAGGAACCTCCATGTTAATTTTTATATTGGCTTTACCAACTCACATGCCCAACAATTATATAAGGGGTTGCTTTTTCTGCCACAATTTCTACAGCTTTGTCCTTTTCCCCTTCCTTTCTTTTTAAAAACTATGTGTATGGTTGTCTTGCTATAATATGTCTGGTCAGGACATGGTGGTGTACACCTTTAATCCAAGTACGTGGAAGGCAGAGGCAGGTGGGTTTCTATGTGTTCAAGAACAGCCTGAATTTATAGAATCCCAGGCTAGCCAAGGCCACGTCTCCAAGAATAAAAAGTTCTGATTACATTATAAAATGTACATGTATGGTGCTACAGGCATCTCTTAGCAGATAAGAATAGTTCATGTGGAGAGATGGCATAGCAGTTAGGAGCACCAACTGCTCGTCCAGAGGCTCTAGTTTACTTTAATCCCAGCAACCACATGGTGGCTCATAACCATCTACAACTTAAGCAGATACTCGCCTCTGGCACACAGGTGTACATGCAGGTAGAACACTTACATAAAATAAATAAATAAATCTTTACAAAAAAAAAAGACTACCTGATGCTAGTTTTTGTGAAAGTCCTGGGTTCCTTTCCCAACACATACAAAGTGGCTCACAACTCTCTATGATTCTGGCTTTAGGGATCTGATGACCTGTTCTGCATGAATATGATATATAAGCATATATGCTGGCAAAACATTCTGATACATAAAATAAAAATGAATGATGAAAAACTCCGCAGAGACCCTGCCTTGGGTCTCTGTGGAGTTCTGGATGTCCTAGTGCTCTCTTCGTAGAGTAGACTGGTCTCAAATTCAGAGCTCTACCTGCCTCTTGAGTGCAGGAAATTAAAGAGATGCACTACCACTATCCAGCTAAAATGAGTAAATATTTTTAAAATGCATATTCAAAGGATACTTTTTAGAGTACTGTATTTATGTCCCTTAAAAAAAAAAAAAAAAAGCTTTCTGAGCCAGGTGTGATGGCACATGTCTTTAATCCCAGCACTCAGAAGTCAGAGCCAGGTGGATCTCTGAGATCAAGGCCAACCTGGTCTACAAAATGAGTTCCAGGACAGCCATGGCTACGCAGGAAAAACTTGGACAAAAAAAGTCCATAATTCTTCTTTCTGTAGCTGTGTTCATATGAGTGTTTCATGTCTGTGTAGTGTGTGTGCAGCTGGGGCTTGTAGAGGACATAAGGGTGCATTGTATCTCCTGACACTGAGTTAGGGATGCTTTAAAACCACCAAAATGGATGCTGGGAATCAGACCAGAGTCCTCTGCAAGAGCAGTAAGTGCTCTTACCTGCTGAGCCAGCTCTCTCTAGCCTTTCATGAACCCTCTTAAAGGCCACTGAATAAAATAAATATAAAATAAATGTAAGCCTCTTCTGTGAGAAGCTCAGACCTATGCTCCTGGGTACGTCCTAAGTGTCTGTCTTTCTTTCACTTTTATGCCTAAGCTATACTAAAATATCTTTAATAAAACTGTCTCAAAGAAATCACAGAAATTAGAAATTTATGATTGATGTGAAGATTAATCTTAATTGCCAATTGGATGAAATTTGACTAGAATCTCAATGGCAACAATTTTTCTGGGCATATCTGTCAGGGACTGTTTAACTTGAGGAGGTCCACCCTGAATATGGACAAAACCATTCTGGTAAAAAGCAGAGTAAAGTCAGGCAGTGGTGGCACACACCTCTGATCCCTTAAAGTAAACTACAGACAAACCTTGTGATCAACTACCTTAAGATCTTAAGCTGCCATGGCTGTGAGTTTTCCCATCACAATGAGCTGTACCCTCAAACTGTAAACCAGCATAAACTTTCTCTTCTGTAAATTGTTTTGTATTTTATTCACAATAATAAAGAAAGCAACTAGCTTTGGAAAATAAATAAATAAATAAAATAGAGATAGGAATGTGTCACAGAAGTGAAATCCAATCACTGGAGATGCTGAAGCAAGATGCCCTGAATGGAAACTACCTAAGCTAGAGTGTGCGTGTGAGTGTGCGTGTGAGTGTGCGTGTGAGTGTGTGTGTGAGTGTGCGTGTGAGTGTGTGTGTGAGTGTGCAGTGTGTGTGTGTGAGTGTGTGTGAGTGTGTGTGTGAGTGTGTGTGTGAGTGTGCGTGTGAGTGTGCGTGTGAGTGTGTGTGTGAGTGTGCGTGTGAGTGTGTGTGTGAGTGTGCAGTGTGTGTGTGTGAGTGTGTGTGAGTGTGTGTGTGAGTGTGTGTGTGAGTGTGCGTGTGAGTGTGTGTGTGAGTGTGCAGTGTGTGTGTGTGTGAGTGTGCGTGTGATTGCACAGGGTGATGCAGGATAATGAAAACAGCATTAATGTTCTATAGTGAGTTCTTTCAACACCCAGTCTCAAAACAAAGTAGAAATGCCTCAACAATTAATCACTGGCTGCTTTTCCAGAGAACCCTGGTTCAGTTACCAGTACCCACACAGCAGCTCAAGGGATCTGACACCTTTCTTATGGCCTCCACAGGCACTGCAAATATGTGGCACACAGCCACCCACACAGGCAAACATCCATAAACATAAAAAGATAAAAAGACCAAGATCCACAGCAGAGTACCATGCTCTAACCTATGAATTATCGGGAACTGTAAAGCAGAAAGAACAGGCAGAGGTGGGATTACAGTGACTTCAGACCAAACTGGGATACTAAGACCCTATCTCAGTCTTACTCTCCCCAAACCCAAACCACCAAACAAAAGGATATGGAGTGGAGATACCCACTGGGAAAGACTAAGCAGGGACTTGAGTGTCTGTGTTACCTAAGGGAATGAATGTAGTGAGACACTGCCTCAAAATATCCAAAGTGTCAACTGTTTCTGTAAACCTTTCTTTGGCCTTTAAATTACTGTCTATGAGTATCATACTTCACATGAATCTGTAGGCCACATGTGTGCCTGGTGTCCAGAATGTCAGAAAAGGGCACTGGATCCCCTGGAATGATGGACAGCTGTGAACCATCATGTTGACGCTGGAAACTAACCCTGGATCTCTTAACCACTCATCCATCTCTCTAGCCCCATGTAACTTTTTAAAATCTAAAGTTGCTGCAAAAATTGTTTTTACAAGCTTATCTAAATGGTTTTTAATGTGGCTAAAACATTTTGACAATGGAAACAAAACATATATAGATCTTAAAATCTTTTAAATTTTGTATTTAAAATTCCCATGACTTTAATAACAATGATAGCTAATAATTTCTCTAATTTAAAAGGTCGGAAGACTGCAACTGTATAATCTGTATATTAAATTCTAATGTATTATCTTGAGTTTTGACAGGCGATTCCTAATTAGGATAAATCATTAAAGTTAATATTTAGAAAAATTAGAAGTTGTACAAGATAGTAGATAATTCTACTACCTAGAGAATAACTCAACTTAGTGAAATCAATATAATGAACATAGACAGTCAAGAGAAATGAGAACTATCTCATGCTCTAAGCTTTGCAGCTGTTGAGTTCACTACCTAACAATGGTCTCATTAGCCCAATAACGACACAGGAAAGGCTGTGGGCACAGGAATGTGCCATATGCTGCAGAGTCCAACACTGACAATGTAACAGGGGGAGGGAAGGAAAGCAGTGAGAAAGGTGAGGATACGGAAAAGTAAACAGATTGCATGGCCAGTCCCAGGATTCAAATATATTTCCTTTACATAACCACTATCAAGACAGCAGATGCCTATTTTGTTTTATCTAAGCCTTTAGTTCCTGGGCTCAGCCTCTCATGATACCAGGTTCTCCCATACACTATAAATTGAGGTTGTGGGGTGGGGTAGTAATGAGCAGCAATATTTTATTTGAGTTATCCTATCTATAAGGTTTGTAATCATTTGTATGAATACAACAGTGCTTCTAAGTCCAATAGGATTCCAGTTGTATGCTTTTGAGCATAGTAAAACATGTAACTGGAAAACTACTTAATAAAAAGACAGGGTCTCACTATCTAGCTCTATCTGACTTATGCACACCAGGCTGACTTCACATTCACAGAGATCAACCTGCTTCTGCCTTCCAAGAGCTAGGATTACAGTGCAAAGCATCACATCCTGCTACAAATATACTTAACAATATGTAACAGCAAAAAGTGGAAAAGAGTCTGTTTTTTTCTTCAAAAGATTTTACATAAGTGCTCAGTCTGCATGTAAACCTGCACACCAGAAGAGGGCATCAGATCTCATTACAGATGGTTGTGAGCCACCATGTGGTTGCTGGGAATTGAACTCAGGACCTCTGGAAGAGCAGTCAGTGCTCTTAACCGCTGAGCCATCTCTCCAGCCCCATGCAGAAAGGAATCTTGCTGTATAGTATAATCACTGATGGCAAATCCAGGTTAAATGTATTTTATATTTAAAGACTGATCTTTAATTGTGTATGTGTAGGAATCTGTTGGTGTCAGATTCCTGGAGCTGGTGTTACAGCTGTGTGCACCTGACAAGAACAAAGGGACTCAACCTGGAGCTCCTGCAAAAGTGGTGCTGACCCGTCTCTATGGCGCCAATAAACTTCTGCTTCTATGTTTCTCCTTCATTTTTATACATTTCATAAACATGGTGTTTTTAAAGGAATTAATTCACAAATATTACAGAAAAGTTTACATCTTTTTGGGCCATAACAGTACTTAATAAACTATAATCAAAGTTCAATCTCCCACTCCCCATACAGGGTTTTTCTGTGTATCCCTGACTATCCCAAAACTCTCTTTGTAGACAAGACTGGCCTCTAACTGAGATCCACCTGCCTTGTGGATTCACTGTAAGAGCAACAGTGTTGACTCCATCTTTTGTTTTTGCATGTATGTATTTACTGGGGGAGGGTTCTATGGTGTGTGTAGACAGAGGACAGCCCTGAAGAGTCGGTTCTCTCCACCCACCATGCAGGTTCTGGGAACTAAACTCAAGCTGCCAGGCTTGGTAGCACCTTTACTTGTTGAGCCTTCATGCAGTTCCTTAGTATTATAATTATGTTAAATACTAAAAAAGAATATTGCAGGAGGCTGTTTCTGAAGAGGTAATCACACATCACCCTTTTGTCATGTTTGTTCTATGTGGAAAAAACAAAAACAAAACTGTGTATGCCCAGAACCCCACTTGGGAGGGCCCAAGGACAAGTTGAAAGACAGCCTGAAATACATTAGAAAAGCATATTATGGTCTCAAACATAAATTAAAAAGGAAAGGCAATGAAGACACTTCACAGGAAAGGTGAATGCATTACTCCAGTATTGTCATGATTAGACCAAAGCTAAGTATGTTTCATGTTTCAACCAACAGTTTTACTAGAAAAGCTGTCTTCAGGCACACTGACTTGTCCACAGAAGAACCTCACCTTGGATTTATTTCAAAAGAGGTTCAAATGCTCAGCAGTAACTCCTGAAAGGAAGCCAGTCCAAACGAAGTAAGATTAACCCCGCCCCCACCCTCAAAATCTGAGCCTCTGCCCATAGCTGAACCTTGTTATGGAGTCAGAGGACAGGCACACAAACACATTCATATGACTTCACTGAACTTGTAAGATGCAAATATTAACACATGTGCATTATGATCTTAGCAATGAGCTGCAAGGGCTCCATCTTTGACTGGATTATAATTACTATATATTATAAAACTACCCTTGATTTTAATAATTAAACAAGACACTACAAAGTATAGGTGTGAAAATCATGAATATTTCTCTATGGTTAGAGCAAAACAATTTACTGAAATATACAATCTAATTTAAAGGTGGATGGGAGCTGTGCTGTTCTGACTGAATCCAGGTCCTTGTGCATATAAACAAATGCTATACCACTAAGCCAAGCCCTCTAGCCCAAACTACTTACTTTATGTGGTACTGATGATCAAATTCAGGGCCTTGACAGGCAAAACCCTAGTCTTTTTTTAAAGAACTAATCTGAACAATAAAAGTTACGACAAATGTCTCTTACCTCATAAATGTTGGGGTGCCACATTTTGGTCAAGAATCTGAAGGTAGGTGGTGAATATGGGTAGTCAATAGGAAATTTAATATGTGCCTGAAAGAAAAAGAAGATAAGCTAATAAAAGAGACAAGTTATTCATCTGCCTAATAATTCATTCTTTTATATCCCAAATAAACAAAGTTCCTTTCTAATGAGAATAAATTATTTATGTAAGAGCTACTAGCATGTTCTTTTAGCATCTCATCAAATATCGATGTTAAAGTCCCCAACTCAAAAGGACAAAAGGTGGAATATGCCCAATACTGAGGTTGCTGTTCCACGCAAGGAATGGGATTCGGACCACTGAATACAGGTGTGCACTCTGCACCCATGCCAGTCCTGTTCTCTGCTACTGTTATTTTATGTCAGACAAAACAATTAATATGGTTTTCTAGTAAAGAATACAGAATAAATAATTTCCTTTTTTATCGACATCATGCAAGCATCATCTCCCCACTCAGAAGCACTAATGCTGACCTTCTGATAAAGTTTCCCTCCAGGGCTTTCCATTAAATATACTGTTTCCATTGTTTCTATTATATATATATATATATATAGTGTTTCCATTACATATATACTGTTTCCATTATATATACTGTTTCTATTATATATATAATGTTTGCATTACATATATACTGTTTCCATTATATATAGTTTCTATTATATATATATATACTGTTTCCATTACATATATACTGTTTCCATTATATATAGTTTCTATTATTTTTATATATATATACTGTTTCCATTACATATATACTGTTTCCATTATATATAGTTTCTATTATTTTATATATATATATACTGTTTCCATTACATATATACTGTTTCCATTTTATATATATGTATGTATATATATATATATATATATATATATATACACACACACACACATACACTGTCTGTCCCCCTCCAAGCCTCATAGTGCCAACTCATATGCATCTCCCCAGCACTAAGTAAAGATTTTTAAACTTACTTTTAAACTTAACTGTTTTATTTGTACTGAATATTTGTATGTATGTGTACCATGTGAGCCAGGTAAATGTGGAGGTCAAAAGACAGTGTGGGCTCTGGAACTGCAGTTACTGATAGGTTGTGAGCCACCTTATGGGAACTTGGAATCAAACAAGAGAAATGTGTGCTTTGAACCACTGGGCCCTGGGTGTAGCTCCTCTTAAAGCTGTTTTTTAAAGCAGGCTAGGAATGTAGCTCAGTGATAGAACACTTCCCTAGCATTCCACTCTAGCCCTAAGTTCAATTCTAAGCACTGACAAAAAGAAAATTTTGACATGGGGATAATATAGAGACAAAAATGAGCAAGATATAACAATGTACATACGCATATAAAAAGTCACAACAAGTGCATTTATGTTAACAAAAAAAATGACTCAAAAGGAAATTTCAACATGTAGACATACTGAATTCTGCATTCTATTTTTGCCTATATCACATCATGAACATATTTTTAATCATAAAATATTATTATGCTGGGCCAGCCTGGGCCACTTAAGATTGTCTCAAGGTCACTTTCTGTGGCAGGGTGAGTTGAAGCAGCTGATCTTATATTAGACACTACAGAAGAATACATGCTTGTTTTGGCAGCACATACACTACAACTAGATTGTACTCACATTAATATGGCCCATTCCCAAGAAGATGCCCAGCTTATGAAATATTTTTATAATAAGATAATATTCTGAGGGTGGTTATTAGTGTAAACATAATACTTGATTATATACATATACAGATGAAACCTCTTTTGGAGCCAGGCTATAGCTGTGTAGCCGAGGCTAGCCTCAAGCTTGCAGTCCTCCTGCCCATCATGTACTAGCTAGGATTATGGGTATGCACAGGAGTTCTTTCTTTCAAAAGTGCTTTTCTTACCTAGTGATAATTAGGTTATTCCTTGCTCTTTTGATATGATAAATATCTTACAATATATGTTCTTAGCAAGAATTCATTTTTAAAGTATTACGAAATATAAAGTAATATATATGTTATATATATATTATATATATATTATATACATATATAAAGATATATTATATCTTTATATATAAATATAAAGAGAGATAGCTAAGTAGTTAAGAGCACTGACTACTTTTGCAGAGGACCCAGGGTTCAGTGCCAGCAATTACACTGTCTGCAACTTCAGTTCCAGGGCATCTAACATTCTCCCCTGACTTCATCACTGCATGTATGTTACACTCAGACATACATGCAGGTACAACACTCATACACATAAAATAAAATAAATTGGGCTGGAGAGATGGCTCAACGGTTAAGAGCACTTCCAGAAGTCCAGAGTTCAACCTCCAGAAACCACATGGTGGCTCACAGCCATCTGTAAGCTGCACATGCAGCAAACAAACAAATAAAAGGCACTTTTTAAAAAATTAATAAGAATTTTTTTAAAAACAATCCAAAATAAGAACCCTTAGGAATTCCATCATAGAAGCAATGAAAATATTTTATAAAAATCAGCTACCTCACAATTCTAGAAAAATAATCAAAGCCAGGCCTGGTAGCACACAGATCTGTGTGTGTGATACAAGCACTCAAGAGGTCAAGACAGAAGGGCTGACAAACTCTAGACCAACACCAGCTATATAAGGAGACACTGTCTAAAATCAAAAACCAGAGGCTAGTCACAAGAGGGCAGAACTCTCCCAAAAACAACAACCTTTATGGCTTAACTCAGTCTAGTCCAATCTGCTATTGCAAAAGCTTTAAAAACAAATATTTTATAAATTCAATCTAAAAAAAAAAAAAAAAAAAAAACATGGAGTGGGATGTGGGTGAGTGGGCATGCACTGTAGAGAACCTGCTCAAACCACGACCCCACCCCAACCCCTGAAAACTCTTTATTTGACCCTTCTATGTGTTTTCTAAAAACCTCTATTTGCAGAGAGAATCTATATCCTGTAATTTGAAACGGGCCCATCATATAAGCAGTTCCCCTTAGGGTTTTTCCTGAAGATTACTGCCTAAAATTGATTATGTTCAAATGTACCATAAGCAGAGAGAAAACACACACACACTCACATACACACATCCATAATCCTAATCCATAAATCCCAAGTAAATCTGTATCATCATTAACAATGTTAAACTGAAATCAATGGTTCTATAAAAACCATGCTAAACAGACTTTAGAAAGTAGGCCAAAGTCACTAGGCAAGCTAACAATTACAATAAGCACATTAAATGTTGAATACAGACTCACCAGTCAGAAGATGGTTTGATGGATAAGGCAACTGCTACCAAACCTGATGACCTAAGTCTCCAACCCAGCAGGGTCCATATGGTGGGAGAGAACCAACCTGACCTTCACTTGTGCACAGTAATGTGCATGTACACAGACCTATATGAACAATGCCCTCTTCTGGTGTGTCTGTAGGCAGCTACAGTGTACTCATCCATATAAAATAAACAAGTAAAAAATATATATACAATAGATCAGAGGTTCTATGTTTGGGTCCTGATACAATTTACTAATTCTATTATTTAAATCTCTTGACCTTTTCTTGTCTTTTTCCTTTTTAAGACAAGACCTCATTGTAGTAGCCATGGTTATCCTGGAACTTCCAGGTATCTACCAATCTCTGCCTAGTCCATGTCTGTGTACCAAATAGGTAACTAGAACAAGAGGACATCAGGTAGCCTCAAACTAGTTAATGATGTTGTAAGCCACCATGTGGATGCTAGCAATTAAACCTGAGTTCTCTAGATGAGGAACAAACACTCTTAACCACCCTGTCAGTTCTCTAGTCCTCAATCCCAACCCCCTATCGGTGGACTGCTTGGTAGATAAAGGTCCTGCCACCAAGGCTGATGGCCTAACTAGGATCACCCTGTGAGCCTGAGTCACTGACTTCCCTAACTGTTCTGCCCTATACTTGTATACCATGGCCCATGCATACCCACACATATATACACACACAAAATATGAAACGAAGTACATTTTCAAAATGCTTTGTTTGTTTGTTTTTCGAAACAGGACCTCTCTATATAGCCCAGGCTGACCTGGAACTCACATCCACCCGCCTCTGCTAAATGCCCAGTAGCATCTGACTTTTTGTTGCTGTTGGGTTTTTGTTTGTTTTCGGGTTTGGTTTCTTGTTTTATTTTCAGACAAAGTTTCCTGAAACTCACAGGGATCACCTCCCTCTGCTTCATGAGTGCTGGCACTCACCTGGCCTGTATCTTTTTAAGTGCCTGACAGATAGGCTTAGTAAAACATATCTGTAATCCCAGTAATCATAGCTGAGGAAGGGCAACCTTGAGCTCAAGGCTAGCCTGGGTTACATAATAAGATTCAAGTTAGCCTGGGCTATAAAACCAGAGTCCCGAGAAAGGGAGGAGGTGGGGGGCAAACAGTTCCATACAACTAAAATGAGAAAAAAAGTAGATTTTATTTGGCATAGTAGAATATACTGAGGAGCCAGAAGAGGATCAAAACTTCAAGCCTACTAGGACACTGAGATGGTTCAGGGTAAGAACATTTACCAGCCTGTAGTGGTGGTGCTGGCTGTGCACGTCTTTAACCCCAGCACTCAGGAGGCGGAAGCAAGCAGATCTCCAGGACAGCCAGGGCTACACTGAGTATAACCCTATCTTAAACATCTACTGCTTCTGTAGTGTTTCCCAGAACTGGCAGGAAGGAACCAACACCTTTAGCCTTCACAGGCACCTGCACTCAAGCAGAACATATAAACCCAAAATATTGTTTGCATTTTGTTATTTCTGTTGTTTTCGGCAGGGGGTGTTGAGACAGGGTTTTTTGTTTGTTTGTTGCTTGTTTCTTGTGCACTTTGTTGCTGCTGTTGTTGTTTGTTTGTTTGTTTGTTGCTTGGTTTTTTCCTGTGTGTAGTCTTTGCTGTCCTAAAACTAGTTCTGTAGCCCAGACTGACCTTCAACTCAAGAGATCCACCTGCCTCTGCCTCCCTGGAATTAAAGGTGTGCACCACCACCACATGGCCTACACATAAATAAAATTTTTAAAAAAGCAAGGCCAGTCTGGGTAAGTTAGAGAGAACTTGTCTCAAAACAAAGTAAGCAAGCTTGGCAGTTAAGAGCACTAACTGCTCTGGGAGAGAATTTGGTTCCTAATACCCACATCCGGGTAGTTTCCAACTAACTTTAACTAAAGTTCCAAGACACCTAAGGCCCTGTTCTGGCTTCCATGAACACTGCACACATGTAATGCATATGCATATACTCAGGCACACACAAACAGTTAAAGTAAATAATCTTTAAAAAATAAAATGAAAGCATAGCTCATTAGCACATTTGCCTAGCATACACAAGAGTTCAAACCCAGTCTCTCTCTCTCTCTCTCACTCTCTCTCTCCCCCCTCCCTCCCTCCCTCTCGAGCGTGCACACACACACACACACACACACACACACAGACACTTGCACAACACTATTTTTTTTCAAAAGAACTAAGCTGTGATGATTAGCTCTGTCAACTTGACAAATCCTAGAATCAACAAGGAAAAGAGTCTCAAAGACAGATTGTCTACAGTGAGGCCCTATATAGATATATCTATGAAGTAGTTCGTATCTTAATGGGAAAACAGAGCCTACTATGAGTGGCACCATTCTCTATGTAAAGAGTCCTGAACTATATCCATGGAGAAATCAAGCTGAGTCTAAGCAAGCAAGAAAGTGAGCAAGCACACAAATACTCCTTTTTCTCTGTAGTCTTACCTGTGATATGACAAGGCTTTGCCTTGACTTTCCCAGTCTTAGACTGTAAACTAGAATTGTGAACTGAAATAAAAACTCCTTTTGCCCTAAGCTGCCTTTAAAAGTATTTGATTACAGCAACACAAACCAAACAAGTCATAAGCTCATTATTTCGCATGTATGGGTGCCTTATCTGCATTTATGTGTATGTACCACATGCACACAGAACCCACAAGACCTAGAAGCCAGAAGATAGAATCAGATCTCATGGGAATGGAGCTACAGATGGTTTAAGATGACATGTGGATGTTGAGAAACAAACTCAGGTCATCTGAAAGACAAGTCAATGCTCTGAACTAAAAACTGAGCTACCTCTCCAGTCCCCGTTAAATAATTTTATCTACTGATTGTCTTAGTCTCTAATTCTCTAGTTTGCTACGTAGCCTTGAGCTCTTGATCCTCTCACTCCCACACCAAAACCCTCAAACTACAGATTACAACCAACTTGGAAAACAGCATTTTAAAAACTGAAATATTTAGCTGTACAGGCAAGTGTCTTCTGACTCAGCTAAATATTTCAATTTTCATAATACTGTCTTCCAAGTTAGTAGTAGTTACACATACCTGTAATCTGTCCTAAGTTTGAATATTTGGTACATGTGAAACCTTAGGGTAGAGTCCTAGTATGTATCTGTCTGTCTGTCTGTCTGTCTATCTCTTTACCTCTCCTCCTCTGGCCCTACCTCCTTCATTTGTTAATTTGAAGAAACATAGGAAATACTTTAGACATGACTTGAGACTGACCCTACAGCCACATACATGTCAGACAAGTGCTCTCTCTACTACTAAGCTATATTGTCAGACCCCACTTAATTTTTTTCTTTAAATACTCATCTTATTTAATGTGTACAAACATTTTTCCCTCAGTGGGTATGAAATATTCATCTTATTATTTAATATGTATAAACATTTTCCCTCAATGGGTATGGATGTGCACCAAATGCAAGTCTGATGCCTAGTTGTGAAACTAAAATCGGGCATCAGATACTTTGTAATTAGTTACATGTGATTGTGAGCTTCCATGTCCTACTGGGGAATTGAACCCAGGTTCTTTGCAAGAGCCAGGGGCTCCTAACTACTAAGCCATCTCTCCAGGGCCCCAACCTCCCAAGTTTTGAATACAAAGTAAAAATCATTGACTGTAGTCAACACATCTACTCACCTTCACAGTCAAGGCCTGGAAACAAAATCTGTCTTCGAAAGCAAGAGGTAACAAAAGTGCTCAGTACTCTCCTGGACCAGTCAGTCCTCCAGGACTGTGACAAAGAACCTTGGCATCAAGAAACCTCACAAAAAAATGCTGCCAAAGCTTAGAAGTCTTTGCCAACTAGATTTGTCTGCATTAACATTTTTATAATGAGGTAGACCACTGCCACCAGGTGGCAGCAAACTGTCATGAAGACCAGATTTAGATCACAAGGATTTCCTGAAAGTCCAAGACAAAAATATCTCATATTTTGTGTAAAGTGTATAATAACTCCACTTATCCCAGTGAGGTGGAACATACATACCACCATTCTAGAATATGATGCTCTGGGCTTAATACTTTTATACTGTTATATATAAAATAAAATTAAGCAAAATTATGCCAGCTCAATATGCATGCAATAGACTCACGCAGGTGCATTCTTGAAATAATAGTTCCAAAAGCTATGGTAAAAAGACTGAATTCAAAACTATTCCCACTACATGGGAGATCTTATTTGGGGGCAGACAGAGGGGGCTCTGGCCATGAAACAATGATAGACTAAGTACGTGCAGCAAAACCCAGGCTGCACTTTCTAAACCGTAAAACAAAATGTAGGGTGTCCTGATACTAAGGTCCTGTTCCCCAATTGGTTCTTGACCACTTGGTCAATTAAAATGCCAAGGGCCAACTGCTGGGCAGAAAGAAAGAGGTGGGACCTCAGCATCCCCATAGGCAGGCTAAGAGACACAGGAGGAAGAAGAGAGATTTTCTGATGCTTTAGAGGGAAAAGGGCCATCAGCCATGTGAGATCTAGAGTGGAATAAAAACTGAGGGCAGACTCAGGGTGCTGAGCTAAGAGAACTAGGAAGGGCAAGCTAGCTATGGGAGATCAGAAGCACCCAGCAATTGAGCCAATAATGCAGACTGAAAGTGTGTGTGTGTGTGTGTGTGTGTGTGTGTGTGTATGTATGTTTGTGTGTGTGTGTTTTACCCACAGATCCAAGGGAACCTGGGAGGCCTGGTAGAGCAGGTTACCCAGAGCTTAAAGCTAGGTAGCAAACTTTACATGGAACAGATGATTCACAGCATGGTAAGGGAGAATCCACTACTGACTTAGGAATCCTAGGATACTATATCCACATGCAGATGATATAAGTCTAGATGAGGGAGAACTGGTTTCTCAACAGAGAGCCTAGTAACCTTGGCTCTAGAGCTTGAAAACTAGAACAAAGGAATATCTCCAAATCCAAAGACAGGTTATGCAGAGAGGCTGGAAACTCCTGCTATGCAGCCAGGCTGAAACTAGGAGAAAGCCAGTGAGACAATAAAAGCTGCCTGCTTCCTACAAGCACATAAGCAAAGATCAGACTTAAAATTTGGTTTCACTGCTTTTAAAGACAGAAGGGAATATAGATTTTGCCAAAGCCACATGGGGGTTTCTTCCTGCCATTCAGAACTGAAACAAAGAGTTTAGGATGAGAGGCAGGAGGAGGATGGTGGATGCAGCAGATATTATACTCCACAGAAGAGAGAAGTTAGGGAGCATGAGCAAGTCTTTAAAGATATGCAAAAGTCTTTCCAAGACAATTTCTAGGGATCTTTGAACGTGGCCAACACTAGGGACTGCTTTCGCCTGGTATGACACAATAGAGCCTGGAAATAGGTGTATACAGTAAGCAGAAGGAAATAAAGTCAATTACAGAGAAAAATATTGGTGAACCCAATATTAAAAAAATTAGGTCAAAGGCAGGGGGGGGGTAGGTCACCTAGCCTATCTCAGACAGGAGAAAGTTAGGCCTTGAGAAATTATACAGAGAGCCTAGAAACAGACTCATACAATAAGTAAGCAGATATTAAATTAATAATTTAGGACTTGATCTCATGAAGGTCAAGGCAGGAGACAGCAACAACGCTGTCTCATTGGTTAATATTTGTTTAGATTGCTTTATTTGGTTTGAATTGTTTTACTTATCAAAATGAACGTGGTTTTGAGTTTGGTGGTTATATTAAAATTCCTCTGGAAGAAGTCAAGATAAACATTTAATGATTTCGGGTTACTGGACAAAGGACTTGTTATTTTGGAAGAGAGGCTCTGTATTTGTGTTGACAGGAAAGGAGAATAGGCTCTGTACCCCTTCCAGAGTCATATGGATCAGATATGACAGGGGAGACCCCAAAAAAACTAGAAAAACTCAAGAGAATCAAAAAGAACAGGCAAAGATTCCTCATGCCAACCTTCATATGGCATAAGTGAAGACTCATTACAATGGGTTATTATTAAAATTAACTCATAAAAAGGACAGCTGTCTTTCACCTGTTTAAACAAGGAGCAGAATTTCATCCTCAACTGAACTGTGTACCCTGTACAATCCATACTAACATCCTAATGGTACTGAAATGATTCGTACATTACAGAATGTACAACTTCAGTGAGATTCGTCCTTGGAGATGCTGAACTGACCTGCTTGGCCCCCAAAATAGCTTCAGTGGTTGCTGCTGATTCCAAGTCATCTCACACCTTTCACACGAACCCAGTCAGAACTTCAGTCAAGCTGAGCCTTCCACATGTGCAGACTGGATAACAGATGCTAAAGCCAGCCTTCATAAGTCTAACCAGTTTTCTAATTTCCCTGCCCCTCCCATCCCTTTAGAGAATTTCTCATCACTCCTATTCAGCAGGAAGAAGCCATGGAGAGTCGTCAGCACAATTCCCTATGTTTGGGTGTCTGGTAATGGTTATTTTACAAATTATAGATAGGTTATCATTTTAAAGGATAATTTTAAAATGGTCATGATTCTGAACAGGAAGAAAATAGATGGGATGGATCACTAAATTTTATCCTTGAACAAAATATGTGTAGCCATAATCTTAATTGGTGGAAACCTTTATAACTGATACAAATTGAAGTTATAATTTCTTACATTAGTACAGAATTTATATTGATAAAAATTTAAGGTTTTCATTGGTGTGAATTTCTTACAGATACAAAATTTGAGATTAATATTGTTAGGCATTGTGCTTACACAACTCATTAAAGAATACAAGACTTAGACCCAGACTTTCTATAGCTGTTATTACAAACTGTTTATGATAATTAAGTAACACCAGTTAAGGGCCAGATAGTAAACTCATGGTTATGTTATATTCTAATTTAATTATAATAAAGCACCTTCAACTTATTCAAATAGAAATGGCTAATAGTACCTAAGGTTTAACAGTTCAAAATGCTTAGATGGTCTTCAAGAACACCAGATATCTGAAGAATGTGATATTTAATGTTATTTCATTATTAAGAATCATTTGAAATGAGACATGTCTGCTCCAGACAGTTTCCCCATTGTTTTCAAAGAAAAACTGAACACCTTTACCTCCAGGCGAGGTTGCTTATTGTGGCAAGAAAGCCACTACACAGGACTCTTCAGAGGGAGAAAAGGCCACCAGCCATATGAGATCTAGGGTGGAGGGGCCATTGGCTGGCTACTTCCCTGACTGGGTCTCAAGTAGCAACTAAAACTGAAGGCAGATTTAGGGTGCTGAGCTAAGAGTATTGGGAAGGGCATGCTAGCTGTAGGAGATCAGAAGTGCTCAGCAATTGAGCCAATAAGGCAGGTTGAAAATAAGTTGTGTGTGTGTGTGTGTGTGTGTGTGTGTGTGTGTGTGTGTGTTTCATCGAGGATCTGAGGAAACTTGGACAGGGCTGGTAGTGCAGTCTGCCCAGAGCTTAAAGTGGGGGAGCAACTACACAAAACACAAAAATATAATACTGTTCACTTAACTGATATTTACTAGACACCAATATTATTCATTTAATAAAATAGTAACTATATAATCCAGCTAAAACTGAAAGGCTAAGGCAGGACAATAAGTGCATTACAGACAAGCCTGGACAGCATGAGACCCTGCTTCAAAATAATTGCTTACCCACTTGAAAACCAGGCAATGGAGCTAGAGAGATGGCTCACTGGTTAAGAACACTTACTGTTCTTCTAAAGGATCTGGGTTTGGTTCCTGGCACCTACATGTACTGCCTTACAACTGCCTTCAACTCCAATTCCAGGCATACCCGACCTTTTACTGACCTCTGCATGCACCAGTCACACAGGTGGTACATACATGTAGCAAACACTCATACATAAAATAGCTCTTTTTTCAAAACAGGAAGTTAAATTCTAGAGAAATTAATTTAAAAAAAAAAGTTAAGTGCTATATAGTCTCAGCACTTAGAAGACTAAGAACAAAAAGCCATGTTCAAGCCAGATTTGGCTACAGAGCAATTTTCATGGCCAATGGAGTCATAAAGTGAGACCCCTGTCTCAAAAATTAAAAACTAAAAAACAGGAAGTTGAATAAGAAATGTGTGGTGGTTCGTGTTTAGAATCCTAGCATTCATCAGATAGAAGCAGAAAGAGTAAGAGTTTGAGGTTAGCCTGGGCTACATGAAGAATAGGAAGGTGGAAGAGGAGATGGAAGAGTGAAAAGACTAGAAATAGAACTTTATACACTATGAAACACACTAATACCCACAGTCAAATAGCCTGGCAGACATCTACAATGACCAAGTACATGAGCCACCTTACAGGATACAAAGAAAGTGAAATAACTTCAACTCTAGCGGACAAGACAGTCTAGCAATAAGTGAGTCCTAATGACTAATATCAAGGTTGTGAACATCTAGGACAGACTGGGAATGCTAATCTGCTGGCAGGGCCTACAGACAGGATAGCTAAAAGCAGAAAAAGACCCAAGTGCATTCTTTTTTTACCATCACTTTAAGATAACTGGACACATTTGATGGGATCTGGGAATTAAGTGGTATTTATTTCTCAACCTTAATGTCTCTTTTGGGGAAAAGGTAGGATAAGAGGTCTTGTTCTGTATCCCAAACTAACTGCAAACTCAGCACCCCACCTGCCTCAGCTTCCTCAGTCGTGAAAGTACAAATGTGTGAGTCACCATTCAGCTTTACTTTAGTTTCTTTATTGAAAATAATTGTGAATATGTACAATACCTTTATTTATAGGGTATGCTAAATTATTCAGAGGAACAGTAAAACAAATACCTTCAAATGATTTCCCAAAAAACAATTCTTGTTCTTGTCTCATAAGTATCTTTTTTTTTTTTGGGGGGGGGGGTAGTTTTTTTTTTGTTTGTTTGTTTTGTTTTGTTTTTGTTTTTTTGAGACAGGGTTTCTCTGTGTAGCCCTGATTGTCCTGGAACTCACTTTGTAGACCAGGCTGTTCTCAAACTCACAGAGATCTAGCCTACCTCTGCCTCACAAGTGCTGAGATTAAAGGCATGTGCCACCACGGTCCTACTTAAGTGTTTAGTCCTTTAAGAATTAAAGTATCTAATAAAGAATATATTAGAATTGTTGTCCAAAGTAGCAGGAGAAAAAGAAATAGATGCATGGGGACCAGCAAACAGAAGGCCAAAAACAGCCAAGGTCATAATGAACCATAAAATGGGGTTTGAGATACAGCTTAAGAAGATCTCAAGCTTCAAACCCTTGGTTCCTTCTCAGAAATGGAGTGGGGAAACTATGAACTTAAAATAAAAAGCATGATTATGATCTCAATGCTAGAAACAATTTTAAAGATTTTTCAGTACTAACCATGACTGGAGCCAGGGCTAAAGTTCCCTTCATGTGTGGTTTTATGAGGAGGTGATCAAAGACTGCATTCTGATGGAACTGAATGATGTTGCTACTGGTCAGCTGGTGTGCTTCTGTGAATGCAAATAATGAGTAATCTGGATTGGCAGGGTTTGGAAGAGAGGTCAAATTTTAAGAGGTTAAAAAAAAAAAAAAAAAAACAGAATGAAGGAATCCAGACAAGCAGGTCAGTTAAGTCTTCAGCTACCAGCCACATAAGTGATACACAGTGTGGCAAAGGGCATCTGAACCTGAGTCCAGTAGCTCGGGAGTTATCAAGGTGGTCTGGCTTCATCTCCAGATAAATGGTTACATGAGGGAAAACTGAAGCAGCCAATGACACTTTGTAGCACTTCACCCTACTGCCTTTAAACCATACCTACATTGGCCTGCTACTAATTCTGACAGACGATTCTGATTTCAATTTAATAGTCCAGACCCTCAGCTTTGGTGCCATCTTGAACAGTCTATTTACTAGTTTATAACCTCACTTGTCAATCACAGACACTAAATTCACTCCAACTGAATTTTCTCTGAAATATACTGAGCAAAGTGTGGGTAGGTCAGTGGGAGAGCACTTGGCTAGCACACACAAGGCCTTCAACTTAAAACCTAGCACTGCCTACCTGCTCCCCAAATGTTGTAATGTAATGAACAGGAAGTATACTTCCTGGAGGTTATATTCTTTCTCCCAAACTACAGTCCAACAAGGATCTCTATGGACCTCTTTCCACACAAACATCTAACTGCCAACCACAGCTGAACATCCAAGTATGTGCTTTGAATAGAGCAAAATATAGTTAAGGCACACAAACTTAACACGCTACAGAACCAGGAATGCAAACTACTCTGTGTGACCCTGGAAAAGTCTCTTAAACTCCCTACAAACCTTAATTCTACTCCTTACCCCCATTTATAAAACTATAGTAGTGATATCTCACCAAATTGCTGTTCAGATTATATAATGGAAAAGAATGGGAAGATGGCTCCCTCAGTGAGTAAAGTGCTTGCTGTGCAAACATTGAGGACCTGCACTAAGGATCCCCAGCACCGTTCAAAAGCTGAGCATCTGTAATGCTAGTAGGAGCCTGGGAAGTAAGCGACGCAGGATGATTCTTTGGTACTTCCTAGCTAACCAGCGTAGCTGAAATGGTCAACTCAAGTTTCAGTGAAAGACCCTGTCTCAAAAAATTATGTAGAGAGTAAAGGAAGAGAACACCCAACTTCAACCTCTGACCTCTACACAAGCATGCACAGACAGTGTATCCAGAGACACATGCAGACCTACATCCACACACAAAAATACATGTATATAATAAAAATAAGAAGCTATCATTCACTAGGCATTTCCTCTATGCTGGACACTCTTCTAAAATATATTACATATGTTAACTCACTTAATTCCTAAAATAACCCTGGGTTATCATCAAAACCTGTACATTATTTATATAAAGTTCTCTTTTCCCCCTCTCCACCCCACCCTCTCTATATAAATACAACACAGATAACATATGTCCTGCCCATTTTAATGCAGAGCAGGGCAAATGCTAGTAACACAATGAACAAGTGTCGTGTCTTTGTTCTTCTGTATTAAATAAGACAATTTTATTATATGGAGAGGTTTTGTTTACTTGGGGTTCTTTGTTTATTTGGTTGGTTTTGGGTTTTTTTGTTTGTTTGTTTTGTTTTGTTTTTGGTTTTGGTTTTGGTTTTTTGGTTTTTTTCAAGACAGGGTTTCTTCTCTAGTCCTGGACAGTCCTGGAATTCACTTAGTAGATCAGGCTGGCTTCAAACTCAAGAGATCTACCTGCCTCTGCCTCTCAAGTGCTAGCATTAAAGGTTCATCACTAACTGGGGGAGAAAGAAGGTGGATCTTTGTGATTTTTAGGCCAGCCTCATCTGCAAAGTGAATTCCAGGACATCCAGGGATACACAAAGAACCGGAATCTTGAAGGGGGTGGGAGGAGGTGTATCACTAGACAGGCTTATTTCTTAACGAAGCTCCTCCCCGGGTTTTAAAGAAAAGCTTCTCCTTCCCTTTTGGTCTTATGTCAATGTTACTACGTTATACCTTTTATGTCTCATCTAAGACAGGGTCTATCATGTACGCCTTGTCTTCCTGAAGCTCAGAGAGCCACCTGCTCCTTCTAGGACTAAAGGTACGCAGTGCCATGCCCCACACGCCTCTCCTCTCTAATGCTTTCCCCTGAGGCCCTTTCTCCTAACAAACCTCATTTCCTGAAAGATAATTCTGTGTTGGCTTCTGTGAACCAGTCCATTCTTTCCCTATTATATCTAATAAAATAAAATAAAATAAAACAAGTGGACAGCATCTGAGGAGCAACACTCAAGATTGTACTTAGGCTGCCACCAGTGCCACAGCTAGCTATATAAAGAACAGCAATTGTCCTCTGACCTCCACATGTCTTAGTTAGAGTTTTACTGCTGTGAACAGACTCCATGACCAAACTAAGCAAGTCTTATGAACGACGTTTAGATTCAGTTCATTATCATCAAGGCAGGAACACGGCAGCATGCAGGAGGAGCTGATAGTCCTACCTCTTCATCTGCAAGCTGCTAGCAGAATACTGCTTCTGGGCAACTAGGATGAGGATCCTAGCTCACACCCACACCCAGTGACACACCTACTCCAACAGGGCCACAAGTTTAAATAGTGCCACTCCCTGGGCGAAGCACATATCAACATGACACACACCATGGTATAAGTGCACAGCTTACAAGTGTAAGCATGCGTAGCTCAGGCTCTCACAAAAAGGACATTGTAAAAATGTCGGAGCAAAAGTTAATTTCCAATGCCATTTAGGTTTTATAATTCTCCTTCAGAAAACTGTTTTGGCACTGTACTTTAAGAATAAAAATCACAATACACTAAACACAATAGTACATACTTCCTGTCTGGGCAATGCAGTGAATTAGTAGCTGGAACTACAGCGGCAGCTGTCGTCATCCCACGGAACTGCTATGTACAAGGTGTCAGCACACTCTTTGGGAACACACAGGTGAATGTAATTCCCCTCTCATCACTACTGGCTTATTATACATATTATTCAACTATTTCGCACTCTTAAAGTATCTGCTAAGAATAATACAAGAAGTAATCATAAGCTTGAAACATATATTACATTTCCTGTGTTCATCATTCTGTTAATTTGCCTTTTTCTGTTCCATATGCATTTTTACCATACTCAGTTTTAATGGGTCTTAGAGATTCCTCTTAGGTGTCCATTCTACTGAATTCTTGACCAGGGTTCTTCCAAACAGTCATTCACACAAATTAATTCATTTTGGTTTTGGTTCAAAATGAGCAGTATAAAATAACATGTAACAAATCCCATCCGTCTAGAGCCTAGAGACAACTACTTGAAATCACTTGTGTATCTTGACTGACTACTGATGTTGTTGTCAATATCAACTTGTTCAGCAACTGTCCTCATCAAAAGCTAATCATCCTAAACATGTTTATCTTCCTAGTGTTGGAATTAAACACTAATTACTTCACTACTGGTAAATGGTTGTCCAACTAGTTGCAGTTTTAGTTTGTCCTGTTTACACTGGTGTGTCATCTGCATGTCTATGTGAGGGTGCCAGATCCCCTGGAACTAGAATCACAAAGGGGCTGGGGACTGAGCCAGATTGTCTCAAAGAACAGCCAGGGCTCTTAACTGCTGAACCACCTCTCTGGCCCTTCATTTTCGTTAATTGTTTGAAATTAATTTATGTATACAGCATTCTGCTTCAATGTACGCCTGCAGGCCAGAAGAGGCACCAGATCTCATCACAGATGGTTGTGAGCATCATGTGGTTGCTGGGAATTGAACTCAGGACTCTGGAAGAGCAGACAGTGCTCTAACCTCTCTGAGCCATCTCTCCAACCCCCTCATTTTTAATTTCATAAAGAAATTGTTGAGATACTCCATCCCAATTCTCTAGGTTTTTTTTTTAAAAACAATTTCACTGTGAGTAGAGACTTTTATGAGGAGTGTAATCTGATGTCTATTCCTCTCACATAGTTACATTGTGATGACTTAACAGAAACAATGTTTTGCCACTTAATTTGATGACAAAATCCTCCACTGTGCCTGGAGTCCGGCATTTGAAATCAACTTTTGTCTTTTTATTTTTCTCTCTTTTTTGGTTTGAGAGAGGACCTCACTCTGGCTGGGCTAGCCTCACCCTGTGGCAAGTCTTCTGCTTCCACTTCCAGAGTGCTAAGATTATAAGCACGAGCTAGCAACGGGTTAAGAAATGATAACAACCAAAAGTTTAAAATGGCAAATATACATGCCAAACAATACCACCAACACAACTACAGCTACATCAATATTGTTTTTTGGTTTTTAAGTGTTTTGTTTTTCAGACAGGGTTCTCATTACATAGTCCTGGTGGGACTAGAACTCATTACATAGACCTCCACTGTGGCCATCCTCCTGCCTCTGCTTCTGGGGTGTTTGGATGATAACTATGAGCCACCACAGCTGAGTCCATTACTGGGATTTGTAATTTACCATATGGCAGCATGAACAGAGACCACCTGCATATCTCCTGTGCAAACTACTCAATTTTGCCATTGGAGCATTAATAAATGCAAAGTTTTAGCAAAAAAAATTTTTATGGACACTGAAATTTAAATTTCATATAATGTTCATGTGTTAAGAATATTATTCTTTTGTGTTTGATTGCATTCTCTACCCCATAGATCATTCCTTCCAACTACTTTTGAAATAAGGCCGCCTCCTTTCGTCTAAAGAAAAACTTTTTCTCAATTTATCTCTGTGCACACACGGGAGAATAAGTGCCACAGCACATGAGGTTGTGACACACACCTTAAATCCCAGCACTTGGGAGACAGAGGCAGCCAGATCTCTGTTGAGTTCAAGGCCAACCTAGTTTACAAAGTGAGTTCAAGAATTGCCAAGGCTACAGAAAAATAGCCTGTCTTAAACAAATAAATTTCAAACACAAAAAGGGATTTGGGAGCTGAGCATGGTGGGGCATGCTTTTAATCCCAGCACTAAAGGGAGGGCAGCCTATTCTAAATGAGTTCCAGGACAGCCAGGGCCATACAGAGAGACCCTGTCTCCAAAAACAGCAAGAGGAGAGTGGGGACACTTTATATAAAAATATGTTTATGGGGTTTTATGTGGTTTTCTTGATCTGCCTGCCTCTGCCTCCTCAGCACTGGAATTTAAAGACAAATTGACATCTTAAAAAAGCATTTTACTGGCTGGAGAGAGAGCTCAGCAGAAAGACTGTTCTTCCAGAGGTCCTGAGTTCAATTCCCAGTAACCACATGGTGGCTCACAACCACCTGTAATGGGATCTCAAGCCCTCTTCTGGTGTGTCTGCAGACAGCTACAGTGTACTCACATACAATAAATTCTTTTTAAGCATTTTACTAGTAAACTGCAAATATGTATTACTTTTAGCTTAAAGTTGGAGGGGATGAAAGCTAGCTCCACCAATAAGAATACTTGCTCTTACTTGTTTCCCAGACCTGACAACCAATCCATAACTCCAGGGCCAGGGGATATGACTTCTTTTGGCATCAAGTGCACATGAGGTACACAGGCAGACAAAATGCTCATACACATAAAAATAAATAAATCTTTAAAATAAAACAAACAAACCCTCGGTGCTGGCAAGACAGCTTAGCACTCACCACCAAGCCCAATGATCTGAGTTCAATCCCTAGCATGTACACCATGGAAGAAAAACCTACTTCTGTAAATTGTACCCTGATCCCCACAAACACACACACATACACACACACACACACTCACACACACGCTCACACACACATATACACAACCTTTTTTAAAAAGCTCTCTGAGGGATGGACTTTACCATAACTCAGTGGTAACATTCTTGTTTAGTGAATGAGGTCCTGGGGCTCCATCCCCAGTATTACAAAAAAAATCTAAATTTTAGAAATCTGAAGGGAGGTGGATAAGGGGATGACTCAGACAGTAGAGTGCCAAGCATAAGAACCTGAGTTGAGCACCAACACATACATAAAATGCCAGGAGCTGTGACAAGTGCTAGTACCCCAGCACCAAGGAGACAGAGACAGGAAGATCCCTGTGGCTCATGGTACCCTAACTGGTGAGCTCTCAAAGAAGGTAGGTAGTTCCTTAGGCTCATACCCAATGTCCTGTAGCCTACAGACACACACAGGCATGCACATTCACGCACACATGTAAGCATTTTTAAAAGGAATTTCAGTTTTTAAGGTAGAGGAAAGCAGGGGAATGTCTCAGAGGATAACATGCTTATAAGATAAGGAGAGAATTGAATCTGTAAAGTTATCCTCTGTGCTCCACATATCCACCATGGCATGTATGCGCACTCCACATCTTGTACACACTCTTTTCAAACACACATACGTGCACTAATAATGTTTTCAAAACACAAATGGGAACGCAGAGGACATACTGCACAGTTGAAGTAAATGGCAGTTCACGATCATCTCCTACAACAAAGAAGATTTTAATTACAAAAACCATTAACTAGAATAAACAAAAGCCTTTGAGAATTATATGACATGAATACATTTGTTAGTATGTTTTATTTGTATTTACAAATAACCATAACAAACTTTCTGAAAATTAGGCCAGAAATATCAAAAGGAATGGCAGGAAACTTTTAACATGTATATGTATTATTTAAATTGAGAAAGTATAACTCATACAGGGTAGTGGTGGTGTAGCATGCCTTTAATCCCAGAGTTTAGGAGGCAGTGGCAGGTGGATCTCTGTGAGTTTGAGGCCAGCCTAGTCTACAGAGTGAATTCTAGAACAGTTAGGGCTACACAGAGAAGCCTGTCTAGAAAACCAAAAGAAAAAAAAAAAAGGTATCACTCATAACAGTACTTTAGTTATAAAGGCAACAAACATGCTTCATATAGTAACAAACACAAACATACTTCTACATGACAATTCATTCTTCCAACATGCCAAGAGCAAGACAGATGTTACCTTTCACTCTCTATTTTACACAGGAAATGAAGACATGCAGGAACTAAAACATGTGCCCACCAACACAATGTGGAGCCTGAATAAAAACTGAGTTGCTCCAGGGCCTACTGTGTCCCTCTTCCCTTCCCCAGAGAAGGTTTCTCTATGTAGCCCTGGCCATCCTGGATCTATAAATCAAGCTGGCCTTGAACTCAGAACCCCTCTCCTCTGCCTCCCGAGCACTGGGCTAGAGGCGCACAGCAGGCATTAGTGCTCACACCCTGAACCACATCTATTATACTGCCTTTCTAACAATAAATTTTGCCAAGACGTTTGTTTGAGAGACAAGCCCACCCTGAACTCCAAAACCTCCTGCCTCAGTACCAGAATTATAAGGATATACCTCTACACGTGCCTCAAGATACCATTTTAAAGCCATTAGTTACAGCATACACACACACAAAATAAACATTTTTTAAAAATTTAGGGCTGGAGAGATGGCTCAGCAATTAAGAGAACTGACTGCTGCTCTTCCAGAGGTCCTGAGTTCAATTCCCAGAAACCACATGGTGGATCACAACCATCTGTAATGAGATCTCATGCCCTCCTCTGGTGTGTCTGAAGACAGGTACAGTGTACTCATAAAATAAAATAAGCCTAAAAAAAACATTAAAGAGATATGTTCATTGTTACATACTTGAACATGATAAACTATTCCACCAACCCTATAACCTCATTATCCTGTTAATTAAACTTAAGAATAAAGGTTTAGTACAATAAAAATCAAAAGGTCAATAAAACTAGACTGCTTGGTCTTTAAGTCCAGTAAAGATACATATTGACAGTTTTAAGTGGCACTCTTGAGGTTTTTATCATCATCTTTTATGGTTGTTTGTAGACTCTAAAAAAGACACTATAAAAATTCAAGAAGTTACATGCAATAAATCTAACTTTTAAAAAAATTCCAGGGAATGAGAGGAGAGGAAGTCTACAGAAAGATGGAGAATACTGAAGGTAACAGAGTGTGTGTAAGGCGAGCAGAGGGAGTTATGAGGGAGGAAGATCCAGATGGAGGTGGGAAGAGCGTGAGGGAGGGCAGTAGGGGTGGGAAATAAATGAGGAAAAAATATATATATATATACACACACATACATATATATGTATATATATACACAAATATGAATAAAGATGCCATAATTCAACCATTGCTTTGTATACTAACCTAAAAATTAATTTTTTTTAAAAGGAGCTAAACATGATGGTGCACATACCCCTGAGGCTAGCAAAGAAAGAAAGAAGAGAGGAAGAAAGGATGGAGAAAGGGGGAAAGGAAAGGAAAGACGTAGAGAAATGATGGCTCAGCAGTTAAAAAGCACTACCGCTCTTGCAGGGAGTCTGAGCTCAGTTCCCAGCACCCATTTCAGATTCACAATCACCAGAACTCTAGGTCTTAGCCTCCATGAGCAGCACACTAGCCAGACTACCTCAGTTTAGTGCCAGGAAGAGAGAGAATGGACTCCTGAAAGCTGTCCTCTAACTTCCACATGCATGCTATGGCCCCCATACTAATAAAACTCAGAATTACATGCAGAGATTTCCACCAGATTTTCACTGTAAGCCATAGATTCTGATTATGATAACGTACAAGCTGGAGCCCAGAAATCTGTATGTCTGTTGTGGAGATGGATGTGTCTTTCTATATAGTCCGACCAGCCTTGAATTCTAGCCTCATTTAAAAAACAGACTCAGACAGAGGACAGAGAAAAACAGGCAATTATTTTACATCTCCATTGCTTAACTATGTGATCCTAGCTGGCATGTACCACCTACCCAGGTATTAATATTCCTTTTCAACTATAATTTTCAAGTTTCTAAAATGAGTTAAGTAGTTTAGCACTCCATCAGATGCTTAATACTCTTTTAGAATACTGCCATAGGTCCCATCTAAAATGCACTAAATGAGCCCCATGGCAAAAATCACCTCCACCAATATTTGAATACCTGAATTATGGAAAGCACAAATTTGAAATCCTTAGTATAATTTGATTTGTTCTCCTGATCTAGTTTCTATGTAAAAAGAGATTAAACTGGTATTCAAATCCTTTAAAATTTAGACATCAGCTATCACTTAAAAAAAATTTTTTAAATCTAAATACCCTTCATGAACCTGCTACAATTTTTTTGTAAAAGTATTATATTTACTACCTAAATCTTCAGATGTAAACATATTCACCTAAAAAAACTTACTTCTATAATGCTAAAGCTAAAACCAAGAAACATCTGTGATATTAAGGGCAAGGCTGGATGGTGGTCATACGAGCATTCATTACACTAATCTGTTCATTTTCCTTCTGAGATGGAATCTGTGTATGCTGCCTAACTGGCTTGAACGTATATGGTTCTACTTCCTCAATTCTGTCAGCATTGGCTGTACCTCTGAATTGGGCTATATTTCTAAAATCTTCAGTATTTCACTGGATAAAAATATTCTCAGCATGTATGAGATAAAATTCTTTAAAAATTTTTATATTAGGATAAAGCAAAAGAGTCCAACAATATATATGCTACAAAATTATAGCATGTATACTAAAAAGCAATTTTTAAAACTGCAGCACAAACTAAACATGGTGGCATGTTTGTCATCTCAGCACTTAGGAGGTGAAGAGAGGAAGACTGAGAGGTCACGGTTATCCTAAGATGTTTCAAAAATAAAAAGAAGAATAATTAAATGTGGGATAAAGATATAGGTCAGCAGTTAAGAACACCTGTTGCTCTTGCAGAGGACTTTGGTTCAATTCTCACTGCCCACATGGTAATGCTACTTCCAGAACCACCTGACACCTTTGACCTCCAGGAGCACCAAGCAGACATATGATAAACATACATATATACAGAACATTTATACACAAAAAATTAAGTGTAATAATAATGATGATAAAGAAAATTAAATAGAAAGGCATAAAACTGCCATAATAAAGGAGGCTCAGGGGCTGGAGAGATGCTCAGCCAGTGGTTAAGAGCACTGACGACTCTTCCAGAGTCCTGAACTCAATTCTCAGCAACCACAGGGTGGCTCCCAACTGTACTGGGATCTGATTCCTTCTGGGATGAAGGCACATATGCAGACAGAGCATTCATATGTATTAAGTGAAATCTACAGAAGAAGAAAACAAAGAAAAGAAAAAAAAAAAGCCCAGAGTGGTATGGTACACATTACTTGTAGTCCTAACATTCAGGAGACTAAGGAAAGAGTCTAATCCTTCACAATCAGAAAAAAATACCATTCACATCTAATGCAAGTAGTTCACACATATGACAATAGTGAGATCTCCTGAAAAAAAAAAAATACAATTTAAAAGCAGAATTATCTGGCTAACATTTTAATCTCACCTCAGTCGATCATTGTGTGTAAGCCTGAGTACAGGTGTGTACTACCATGCCAGGTGGCAGCTTCTAACTTTAGAGAACACAGATACGTGTACATATGCATAGACTTTCTGGAGCACTACATTTTGAACAGTTAAGTGGCTTTCAGGGGCAAAAAAAAAAAAAAGATTCATATTGCTTGTTTTTCTATACTACTCCTTTTAAAAAATATTGTGTTAAAAATCACTGTTACAAAACTTGAATTTCTGTATAGTATCTACAGTGATAAAATTATATTCTTCCTATCTTGGAGGTTTTTCCCTTACCAAATTTACAAACCTAAGTTTTTTTAAAGAATATTTAACTCACTAAGTTTTTCTTTCTAGTGTTAGTGTTACAAATCAAACCAAAGGCTTTGTTTTATGCATCCTAAGTAAGCACCCAACCACTGAGTTACACCTCATGGCGCTGACAGCTCTATTCTGAAGCTCAGATAAACAAGGGTTAAAGGTTGAAATCGAGAAGGAAAAAGAGGCAAGGAACTTAACAGGGTTAGGGCTCCAACTTTCCATTATCACCTTGCCACAAATACCTGATAGCCGCCAACCTTAGGAAAGTGGCCTCACAATGTGTCAGTGCTATAAGGAGTTCTAAGTATAACCAATCCAACAGTGAGCTCCATGAAGCTATAGGTAGCATCCTAGAGTTAAGCAGACTGTTACAAACTAACTTTTTAGAACAGAAAGAGGTGGCTCAGCTGCTGGGGGATGACTGTGTGCACTGTGCATTCAGATGCTGGTTTCTGTACACAGAGGTCTGGCTGCAGTCCCACTGTCACTGTTATTAAAGCATCTGATGTCTCAATATTGTATGAAAATTGTTCTCCATCACCTCTGATTAGTTAATAAATACCAATATTTATTTATTATTGGAGAGTTAAGACCCAACTACCAATCCCAGTGAGGCAGTCCCAGGTGGACAAGGGTTTTGGGATAGGGTCACACACACACTCCTATCTACTTACCTATCACAAAAGCCCATAGCATGATTTCACTTACATGAAATGTCAAACCTAAGTTAGATAATTGGGGAGATGAAGGCAGGAAGTCAAGATCACCCTTGGCTACACAGGAGAATCCAAGACCAGCTGGGCTACCCTGTCTCAAAACATGAAAAGGGCTCAGGGGTACTGGCACAGGCTTTAAGCCCAGTACTTAAGGGTAGGGGATGGGGGTTGTGAGTTTGAGGCCGACCTGGTCTACTGAGCAAGTTCCAGAATAGCCAGAACAACACAAAGAAACCCTGTCTTGGAACACCCCCACCCCAAAAACAAAAAACAAGAACAAGAACAAACAAAAAAAAAAAGAAAAAAAAAACAAAAAAAAAAAAAAAAGGAGACAAAAGATACAAGAAAAAGAACCTAGTTAGAAGTATATTATAGTCAGGCCTCTTATCCTAGCCCTGGGAATGCAGGTAGATCTCTTGAGTTCCAGGCCAGCCTGATCTACAGAATAAATTCCAGGACAGCCCAGGCTACATAAAATAAACCCTGTCTCAAAAACCAAAACCAACAGACTAGAGAGATGGCTCAGTGGCTAAGAGCACTGACTGCTCTTCCAGAGGTCCTGGGGTTCAATTTCCAGCAACCACATGGTGGCTCACAACCATCTGTAATGAAATCTGATGCCCTCTTCTGGTGTGCCTGAAAACAGTTACAATGTACTCATATACATTAAATAAATAAATCTAAAAAATCAAAAAAAAAAAAGAATAGGAAGGAACAAAAAAAGGAAGAAAGGAAGAAGGGAAGAAAGGAAGAAAGAAAAGAGGAAAGAAAATATAGCCTTAAATTGGTATGGGGATACACACCTTTAATCCCAGCAGGCCTATTCCACACAGCCTGGTGGATAGCCAAGGCTACAGAAAAAGGCCAGGTCTCAAAATTCCACATTCCAACATAGGTAGCCTTCAAAATGTTTAGGGTGGTGGTGGTGTTCAGGAGGCAGAGGCATTCAGATCCCTTGAGTTCAAGGCTAGCCTGATCTGCAAGTAAGTTCAGGCTAGGGCCAGCAAGATGGCTCAGCAGGTAAAAGTACTAACACAGAAGCTTGACAGCCTGAGGTCGTCCTTATAGCTCACTTGATGATGAGAACCAACTTCCACAGCTGTCCCCTAACCTCCCTATGAAGGTTCTGGCACCCACCCACATATACACACCTTATGCCACACTCGCACACACATACATAGGCATGCATGCATACACACACACACACACACACACACACACACACACACACACACACACACACTTTCTCTCTAAATGAAATATTTAAAAAGAACTACCAAAAGTGAAAAAAACTATTTGGTTAATTTTTTTCAAGATTCTTTAACAAAATGTATGCATGTGAGTATTAACAAAATCAAGTTGCACTATTAAAATTATATACTCTTAAGCAGCCAGGCATGGTGGAGAAAACCTTTAATCCCAGTATTACTAAAGCTGAGGCAGGAGAATAACTAGTTTGAATTTAGCTCCATTGGGGACTGGAGAGACTGCTGAGAGGCCAACAGCACTTGCTGCTCTCACAGTGGACCCAGGGTCAACTTCAGGAATGCATGGTCATTCACTACCACCCTAACTCTATTGGATGCTCCCTGATGACCGCTTTGGGCAACAGGCACATATCTGATACATATGCATACATGCAAGCAAAACAACTCATACACACTAAAAACATACTTAGCCAGGGGATGGTGGCACACAGCTTCCACCCCAGCACTCAGGAGGCAAAAGCAGGCAGATCTCTGAGGCCAGTCTGGTCTACAAAGTTCCAGGGCAGCCAGGGCTAAACAGAAAAACTTGTCTTGAAAAACTAAAAACTAGCTAACTAAATAATCAGTTAATAAACAATCCTGGTACTTGGGAGGCAAAAGCCAGCTACATAGAAAAATCCTGTTTAAAAAAAAAAAACTAAAATATTTTTCAAATAATTAAGATTAGCTCTATTTTGCTCATTCTATTTATGTACCTTAAGTAAGTACTTTTTTCCTTTTTAGTGATATTGGAGGTTGAACCCAGAGCCTCAAACATGCTTAAACACCCACTCCACCACTTAGCTACACTTGAAGCACAGAATTAATTAGGGATGCCTCCTGGTTAGAGGCAACATCTTTTTCATGTATTTAAAAATTATTTAATCGTACACTCATAAAATTAACATATATTCACTTACTTTTTGTATGTATGTGCACCACAAACCCACTTGGTGCCTGCCAGTCAGAAGAGGGCACCTGATCCCCTGGAACTGGAGTTACAGATGGTTGTAAACCATCATGTGGATGCTGGGAATTAAACCCTTCAAAAACATAACGGTTCAGACATTTGTCCAGCACACTGTTGCTTTGTTTTTTGGGGGTTTGTTTGCTTGCTTGCTTGCTTTGAGACAGGAGTCTGGATTTAGGCTGGCTTGAATTCACTTTGTAGTTGAAGAGGATTCTGAACTGATCTTTTTGCTTTGACCACCCAAGTGCTGGAATTATAGGCAGGCAACATTCTGTCTTGGGAATTTATTTTTAATTGATTCTTTGAGAGTTTACTACACAGTAAATCTTTGCCTCAAAAATCAAAGCAAAATCTGCTTTTATACTAGATCTTAACTTATAATATTGTAAAAGTTAAGGCAAAAGCACAACAAGCTTTGTTTTGTTCCTTAGATTCTCCGAATGAGGTTAAGCAATCTTCATTTTCACGGGATAGCAGTAATCATGGTTGTTACTGCTAGCAGGTCTCGCTGATACCCTCACTATCACTGTTGTAGAATTCTTAGCCTCCCCTACATACATTTAGTGATAGAAGATGCTAATCTGCAACATTAATATATGACCAAGATACCCATCCTCTTTCTTGTTGTTGTATTTGCTGTCTAGCCAAACCTTCAGTCATTAAGATCCTAAGCTCTCAAAGAGGCAACCCAACAAAGAGAGCAAACTCCAAAATAAAATCCAATTTCTTCCCAGGAGGAAAAATGTGACCAGTCCAAATAAACTCAAACCTTAAGCCAACCACCTGAGTTCATTTCATTTAAAAAAAAAAAAAAAAGTGATTAGTAATTCCTTATCAGAATCAGGGATCAGGCTGGGTATTGCAACACTCGCCTTTGATCTCAGCACTGGGGAAGCAGAGGCAGGAAGACCTCTGAGCTTAAGGCCAGCTTGATGTATAGAGTGAATTCCAAGACATTTAGGAAGGACTATATAGAAACCCTGGAGAGGAAGAGAGGGAGAGAGGGAGAGAACACACAAGCAAGCAAGCAAGCACTCAAAAATATAATACTTAAGTAGTATCAAAGCTGGACTCAGCTACAACAGGAGGAACCATTAAACCATCCTGCTTGAGCCCAGCCTGGACAACACAGTAAGACACTGCTCAAAAATAAAACTTCAGGCGTGACGACATGCCTTTAACTCCAGGGGTACAAGTAAACTAATTTCTGAAATCCAAAACAGCTTTTTCTACAGAGTGAGTTCCAGGACAGCCAAGGCTACTCAGAGAAACCCTGTTTCAAACAATAATAAACAAGGCTTTACTGAGATAGGAAATCCCTGCAAAAGCAAGAGAGGAGACTTTCTTAAATTAGAATTTTGTAGTCTTCACCTAATTTCCTTTCCAGTTTACCACTTACTATGTTTTTTTTTCAGTAACCTCTTTAATTACACCACATTTACCAAGAGTAACTTCAGTTGGAGTTGTGATTCAGTGACAAAGTATTTGCATAGCATACACAGGTCATCAGCCTTGGCAGCAAGCACCCTTACCCAGCTAAACCATCTTGTCAGTCCCTGTGCCAACTTTTAAACACAGCTGTAAAAAAACAACTTAAAGCCGTGTTTTAAGACCAAAAAAAAAAGTACTGAAAAAAAAATGATCATAAATTGGCCTTTTTCCAATAAAGAACTAATCAGATAACACAAGGGGGGGGAAGCAAAAAAATGCTACAACAATTTTCTCACCAAGACTGAAACAACCTGTTAACAGTTTCATGTTTGACCAAAGAGCTGGCTCAAGAGGTAAAGAAAAGCATTTGCTGCCAAGCCTGATGACCTGAGTTCAATCTCTGGTACCCACAATTTGTCTTCTGACCTCCACATGTGCAGCATGCACCATATACATACACGTAAATGAAAAATTCAGGGTTAGAGAGATGGCTCAGCAGTTAAGAGCACTTGTTCTTGCAGAAGACCTGGGTTTGAGCCCAAGCATCGCTGTGGTTGCACACAGGTTGGACATCTTCAGATCTTTCTGGGCACCAGGCACACATGGTGCACACAGACATACACACAAGCAAAGTGCTTATGGCTTTTTGTTGTTTGTTTGTTAAAGGTGCAGTGTGATAGCTCAGCTGCAGAAGCACTTGGTTCTCTTGAGGAAGCAGGTTCAGTTCCTGGCACTCACTCAGCGACTCACAACCACCTGGGACTCTGGTTCGAGATCCAATGCTCTCTTCTGGCATCCTCAAATAGCAGACAGACCACGTTACACATACATATATGCAAGAACTCACATATACACACCAATTTTTTGCTTTTTGAGACAGGGCTTCTCTACACAGCTCGAGTTCACTTAGAACTACGTAGACCCAGCTGGTCTCAAACTCAATTTTGAGACACCTGTCTCTGCCTCCAGAGTACAGGAGTTAACAAATACACTTAAACACTCAAGAAGCAACATCAGATGGAGAGCTCTGAGGTCCAGGATAGCCAAAGCTACAGAGAAAGCCTGTTTCAGAAAAACAAACTAAACAAGTGTGAGTGTGTGTGTAAAATACAAAAAAAAAAAAAAAATTTAAGAATTTCTGAGTGCCAGGTGTGGTGGTGCACATGTTTAATGTCATCGTTCTGCAGGTGATCTGTGAGCTCCAGGGCAGCTGGGATTTTTAGAAACCTTTTTTCAGTGCTCCCAGTTCTATAGTTATGGAAACTTGCTGTTTCCAGCAGCCTTGTCAGAGGGCTGTAGCCCTCGCAGCTCCAGTTCTAATGCTCTCTTCAGGCTTCTGAAAGCACCGCAACCCTGATGGCAAACACTCACATAAACACATACAAATTATTTTTTAAAGATTTTTTTTCTCAATTTTGAGGTTGAGGATATAACTCTATTGGCAGAGTGCTTGCCTGGCACACACCCTGCCTTGGGTTCAATCTCCTGCACGCCATAAATCTGGCATGGTGACAAAAGACTGTACTGCCAGCACTTGGAAGGCAGGAGGCCAGGAGATCAGGATTAAGGTCATTCATGGCTGTGTAGTTCAAGGCTGGGCTGTGGTGGTCTATACCTTTAATCCCAGCACTAAGGAAGAAGCAGGCAGATCTGAGTTCAAGGACAGCCTGGCCTACAGAGTAAGTTCCAGGACAGGAAGGGCTACAACAGAGAAACCATGTCTCAAAAAAAAAGGGGGGGGGAGGGGAGAAAGGAAGAAAGTTCACGGCCAACCTAGGTTATATGAAGCATGTCTTTAAAAGGGAAAAAAGTATTTTCATACTTTACCAGACCAGGGTGGCACAGACCTATAATCCTGGCATTGGGAGGCTAAGAGGGTTGGTGAGCACAGTTCCATAGTGAGTTTTAGGTCATCATGAGCTACATAACAAGATCCTACCCAAAATAATCCTTTGAGACTGGATCTCATTCTGTATCTCAGGACGGCAGAGACTACAAATATGGACCGTGGCAGTCGGGGGTTTTGAATGCTGGCAGGGAACAGGTGTCATTTTTCTTAAAATGCTTAAGGCATAGCTTCAGTGGCAGACCTGGAGAAGCCATGGGTTCAATACCCAGCATAAAAAGTAGTACAGGGGCAGAAAAGATGCATCAGCAGGTGAAGCTCCTGTCATACAAGCCTGAAAATCTGAGTTTAACCCCCACTAGGACCCACACAAAAATGGAAGAAAAAAACTGCACCCAAAATTTGTCCTCTGAACTCCACAAACAAGCCATGGCTTTGTTGTTTGCATAAACATCAAGGCACACACTTTTTGTCAAATTGGGATGGAGAAAAAAAACAGGGCAAGCATATCCTAATATTAAAAATTTTTAAGCCAAGCAAGGAGGTGCACTCCTTTAATCCAAGCCAACTGAGAAAGCAGAGGCAGATGGATCTCTGAACTCAAGGCCAGCCTGGTCTACAGAGTTCCAAGCACAGCCAAGGCTACAGAGAAACTGTCTCAAAACAACAAAAACCACAAGGAAGGAAGGAAAAAAAATTTAAACAGGGACTGAAGAGTTGGCTTAGTGGCTAAGAGCACTTGCTGCTCTTACAGAGGACCCAGGTTCAATTCCCAGCATCACATGGTAGATGACAACCATCTGCACCTCTAGTTTCAGAAGATCCAATGCCCTGAAGACACAAAGCAAGCATACAACATGTGGTATACATGAATACATGAAAGTAAAACATTAATATACATAAAACAGAAAGAAGTACGAGAGAGGATTAAATGAAGGGAAAGGTGGTGTAAAATTTATAGTCTCAAAAAAATGAAAATATTTTTCAGAAAAGGAATTTAAACTAAAGCCAGGTGTGAGGGTATGCCTGTGCTCTGACCTCAGCACTTGGAAACAGAAGCAAGTTACTCACTGTGAGTTCCAGACCAGCTACACAGGGATAAACAGTAAAGCTCTATCTCAAAAAAAAAAAAAAAAAAAAAAAAAAAAAAAAAATATATATATATATATATATATATATATATACACTAAATAGGAAAGAAAGCCTCTTTCTTTTTCCTCCCTCTGGGGTTACAAAGCCCTGGATGGTCTAGAACTTACTATGTAGAGTCGGCTGGCCTCTGATTTGCTTGCATAACCTCTCCTGCCTTTGCTTCCTGACTGCTCAGGGACACCTCTGGGTCTGGGCAGAACTGGAGATGGAGCCTTGGGTTTAGTTAGACAAGCCCTCTACAACTGAGGCACACCCCAGTCTCCAAAGTCAATCTTTTCACAGGACTCAAGCTATGATTTGTTTATTTTGTTGTATGTGTGTTGCTGGAGTTTAAAAAAAAAAAAAAAAAACCCTCATGCATGCTAGGCAAATATTCTACCACTGAGTTACAGTCCTTGCCCAAAGCCTTTATTATTGTTGTTGTTGATTGAGACAGGGTTTCTCTATGTAGCACTGGCTATCCTAGAACTAGCTATGTAGTCCAGGCTGGCCTCAAACTCAAAGATCCATTTGTTTTTGCCTTCTGAGTGCTGGGATGAAAGTGTGAACCACCACTACCTGGCTTTATTTTAAATTAGTATATGCTACAGGGAATATTTCCATTTTTATCAATTCCAAATCATCAGTAAGCAAAGTCTTATTTTCATAGTTTTAAAAAACAAGTTCTAATAGAGTAACTACCATGTATCTTAATTGTTCCAGAAATAATACTTTTTAGAAATTAAACTGTATCATTAAACCCAGTGGCACTTTAATCCCGAACTTGGAGGGTGGAGGCAGAGGCAAAGGCAGAAGCGGGGTGATCTCTGTTAGTTCAAGGCCAGCCTGGTCTACAGAACAAGTACTGACTGTACTCTTTTAAATTAACCAATAGTCTGCTTTGAAAATGTTTTCTAGGAAATGTATCTTATAAACTCCACTTTGTGCAATACTCCCAATATCTAAAAATTTAAGTTTATATTTGACAGTGCATATAACATACCTCAACATGGAAACAATACCCTTTCCAATCTATCACTAATAAACTTGAACCTTTATTTTTAACTTTAAGCACCTGCATCTAAAAAGTATACCTGCCTGCTGACCACAAAAGATGAAGTCAACAGTTGTTAAGGATACCACTCTTACATAACATTCTAAAAATGCCCTTTTACTAAGCATTCAGCAACTATCAAATGCATGAATGTTAAGCATTCCCTATCAATCCTATTTTCAACAAAGTTGACCCAGTTTAAAGCCTGAAATTTGAGGCTTTTGAACGGTAGAAAATAAGTAATTGGGTAGTCCTAAAAATACACATCACAACTACATGACTAAGATATTCATTTAAAACTTGTGCCAAGATAACCCCTCCCTTCAAAACAAACTAAAATTGACTCATTGGCCTATTTTACCTAATTTTGGAAATAAACTAATAAATGGATTCCTAAACACCCATTTCCTCTGTCTCTAACCCCACTCCATCTTCACTCGGGGATTCTACCCTCCAAAAAAAAAAAAAAAAAAAAAAAAAAGCTTCAGTCTAATCAAGACAAAAAACTCAATATCTCAAAGTACTGAACTCAGGAGTAATTCATGAAAAACAATAGAAACAAGATCTATACATGAGCTGCCTAAGGAACCACTCCACCATGAGAAACCCTGTCACCTCCGGTGTGGCTCATCTGTGGCACGACCCCATTTGCTGGAGCTAACTACCTAAGCAAAAGCTTTTAATCTTGTCTCCCTAAAGTAGGAAACTATCAATCTGCCTGATGTGTTCAACCCTTTGTGGATGTTTGTACATGGGGTGGGGGGTTGCTAGTAAACTTGGTAGGAAAGGACAAAGGGCATTTTGGAAGAAGCAGAGACTGACTATAAAGTAAATGGAAAACGAGGACGGAAAAGAGGACTAACTTGAAGTCCCCTCAAACAGATGAACAGCAAGACAACACCAGCACACCACCCTCTCTTTTTTGGCCACCCCCAGGGTCTTTTTCCATATTACCACCTACTGTAATCAAAAGTTGAACTACTACTACCTAAATCCTCCAAATGTCAATGGTACTAGCCGCATAGGGAATGACAGGCTAATATTCCTCCTCCACCCCACCCCCCCAAAAAAAAGAGAAAAGTCCAATCCAATAAGGGCAGGTCACCCTGCCCTCTGGGGCAGTTCCAGCCTGCGCAGAGAAGGCTCCGATGGGTCGAGAAAGAGAAGATAGACCATCTCTATATCCACACACGCCTCAGCTGGAGAAACAAAACAAAGACCTCTTTCCCGGTAGTCACTACCCCAGTCACAGAGGTTTTCCTATTTCCCGGTGCAGTCTAGCCTCCCACCCCCGCCCCATGACAAAGAAAAGGCACTTGGTGAGCAAGGCCTTCCTGCCTCTACGGATGGGGGAGGGGGCTACGAGGTGAGGAACCCCCTCGGCTCCCCCAAGCTCACGCTCCCGGCCAGCGGCAGAAAGCGGAGACCCGGGAAGCTGGGCCAGGAAAGGGTGGCGGTACCTTGAAGTAGCCGCCTTCGTAGAGGGTGTTAGGGGGTCCGAAGATGGCCACCTCCCAGTTGTAGAGGTCGGACTCATCCACCAGGGTGATCCGGAAGCCCTCCACCGGTTCCTCCTGCAGGGATTTCAGCTCAAGCATCAGGGCTTTTTGCGAGCTGGTCATCTGCTGCTGGGCCATCGCGGCGGCGGCCGTGCGGGGCCGCGGCCCCAGTCCTCGCGCACTGGCCGGGCCGGACCAGGCCCCTCCCCTCCGCTCGCCCTCGGGCCGGGCCGGGCCCCTGTCCTCACACGCCTGGCGGGGCCGGACCAGGCCCCAGACGGCCCGCGGGCCTGCCCGGGGTCCTCCTCACTCACGACACAGGCCGGCCCGGGCCCTCCTCACACTCGGGCCGGGCGGGGGCGGGCCTAAGGGACTTGGGGGAATCCGCTCCGGGCCCCGGGCCTCCCCCCCCCCGGAGGGGACCTCTACTTGGGGGGGGGGACTGGAGGTGGAAGCGAAGGAAGGCGGCGGAGGGCAGGCGATGGTGAAGACAGGGGGGCCGAGCCGGCCCGGGATCGCCGTGCTCGCTTGCCCTCTCGTTCTCCGCGGGGACCGGAGGGGCGCACGAGGGAGGGCGCGCCGTGCGCTGGGGTCTCGGGACGGCGGCGGCGGCGGCGGCGGCTGCGCAGGGGGAGGGGCGGAGGAGGAGAGCGAGAGCGCCTTGCGCCGCGGGAGCGACAGAGCAGAGAAGGAGGGAGGGAGGGAGAGGAGGAGGGGCGCGCGCCGGGAGGGGGGCGGCTCGCGGCGGCAGCGGCCCGGTGCGCGTGCGCGCGCCCCTCCCTCCCCCGTCCTCCTCGCTGTGCTCTGCTCTACCCTGCTCCTGCTCTTGCTCCTGCCGGCTCGCCTCTCCCCCGCCAGGCCCCACGGTGGCTGCGCTTTGTGACGCCTGCGCGTGTCCCCCACCCTTAAAGAGCCAAGCGGAGGTGGGGAATCAAGGGCGGGTCGTAGAGGATCGCTTTGGGCCCTAAGTGACGGTTGTGCGGCTGGACGCCGCGGTTCCAGAGGCGTGTCCCGGAAGGAACCTCAGCTCCTTAGGCTCTCGGCGCTATCGCCCTATGTGTCCCTAGGCCTCCGCAGCCTTTCTGTGAGGAGCCCTGGTCCTCTGCCGGCTCCCCTCTGTAACAACCAGGCTGTGGTCCTTACACTTAGCAGTACTTCAGTAGATTGCGTCGCCCACTGATCGAGCCCCTAGACAAGACTCCTACCCCAGGGAAGGCACTCTCCCAAAGCAGAGCTAGAGAAAAGCAAGCTACCCTGCTTCCTTTTACCGAGAGTAGGTTGAGAATAGGTTGTGTAGAAAACTAATGTAGAACCTGATTACAGGGTCTCCATGAGATTTGGGGAAGAGTGCTGGCTATACCTTAGTTTGCTTCTTTGCAAAATGTTGGTGTTGGCCTGGTGTGGGCTTGGAAGGAGGCAAAAGCAAAATGATCAATGTGAGGCCAACCTGGTCTACTTACGTAGTTCCTTGCCAGTCAGTACTACATACTGAGACCCTGTCTCTAAAAACAGAAGCTGTAGTTCAACTTTGACCTCCTGCGGATCTATCTGGACATGGCATGGCTAGGAAGACACAGTCTTCAGTTCCTGCGTTAGAATATTCTAGGTTTGTTTGTTGTGTTGGTGACACATGCCATTTAATCTTGGCACTTGATAGGCAGAGACAGTCTGATTGTGATTTCAAGGATAGCCTGGTCTACAAGCAAGATCCAGACAGCCAGAGCTATATAGAGAGACCCTGTCTTTAACAAAAAACAAAAAAGAAAAGAAAAAAGAGAAAGAAGTTTAAAAAGAGGAACCAGACACTGAGATAAGTTCCAAACAACCCATTTTGGGTTCAGAAAGCTTCATTATAACTCCTCACTTGAAAAGATTCTGTAAAAGATTAAATATGGGAGGAAGGGGCAGGAGCGGGGATGGGAAGGGGGGACTGAGAAGGAGGATAATATTTGAAATGCAAATACATAAAATATCCACTAAAAACACACCTAACAAAAGGAATTATGATGATTAAATTAAATGTACAGCTTGTAAGACTATTCTTGCATAAGATTTAGATTTACAGAAACAGTAAAGTTCTCTGTCTTCGAGTCCAGTTTCCCTATTACTATATCTTCCACAGTATAGAGCAGTTACTGTGACTTAGAAACCAACTGACATAGTGCTACATGCTTGTGATCCCCAGGTTCTGGAGGCTGAAGCAGAAGGCACCTGATTTACAAAAGAACCTGTAAAATACAAGTGGGCACAGTGCAGTGCAGCACATCTTTAATCACAGCATTCTGGGAACACTGTCTTCAAAAGCAAAACAAAACAACCCAAGTGGCCCTGCTGCTCACCTGCAATCCCAGCACTCTGGGATTACAGACAAGAGCGTCAGTTCTAGGCCAGTCTGGGCTAGACATGACCCTGTCTCAAAAACAAGGAGCCTGTGAGAGCCTAGGTAAAAGGAACTGCTGTTAAGCCTGATAACAGAAGAGTCCCAGTATCCACATGATGGAAGTAAAGAACTAACTCCCACATGTTGTCCTCTGACCTACACCCAGCTCTTCCTATGGCACACAGTAAATGGATATATACATAATGTGATTTTAAATTGTTTAAATAATTTAGATGTATTTTATTTTGTGCACACACACACATGCATGTTTTTGCCTGATGTATGTTTATGTGACACATTCAAGCCTAGGGACTAGAGAGATGACTCACTGGTTAAAAGCATATACCTCTCTTCCAAAGGACGTAAGTTCAATTCCCAGTACCTACATCAGATCATAAGCACATACAACTCTAGCTCCAAGGAATCTGATGTGCCTGGCCTCTAGGGGCACCCATACTCACATGCACTTACCTACAGAGAGATATACATTTACATATACACTTTTTAAATGTAATAAGGAGGGCACTGGAGAAATGGCTCAATGTTCCTGTTCTTGCAAAGGACCTGGATTTAGTTCCCAACACTCACATCATGACTCAAAAACACTTGTAACTCCACTTACAAGGGAATCCAGTGGCCTTTTCTCACTTCTATGGAAACTGTATACATACGGTGCACAGACAAACAGATAAAACACCCCCACACACTATATTTTTTATTTATTTATTTTATTTATTTATTTTGATTTTTCCAGGCAGGTTTTCTGTGTGGCCTTGGCCATCCTGGAACTTGCTCTTAAGATCAGGAGTCAAAACTCAGGGATTTGCTTGCCTCTGCCTCCCCAGTGCTACAGTTAAAGGCCTGTGGCACCATTGCCCAGCTTTGAAAGATTTTTTTTAAAACCCCAAATGTATCTATTTCTACTGCCCTCTTTTTCTTTAAACAGTGGGCTAGTTAGTGGCAGATGCCAACATGCAGATGTCCATGAAGACCTGAGGATTAAGACCCTAGAGGTTGAGCCCAATGATGCCATCCATCCTCAGGGCCACCGTCCGAGATAAGGAATGCACCCTATACAACCAGCAGCAGCTGATATTTGCTACCAAGCAGCTGGAGGATGGCCACATCTTGTCAGACTACAATACCCAGAAAGAGTTCCCCCTGTGTCTGTATGGTGGCATCATGGAGCTGTCCCTTTGCCAGTTCACACAGACCATCTGGGACAACATGATCTGAACAAATGCTACTCATTCCTGTACCCAGGTGCAGTGCAGTCTACTGTTGCACCCAAAAAGAAGTGGTCAAATCAAACTGAGGGCCTGCTTGGCCCCGGGTAGTAATGTTCATCAATCACCTGGAAAACACATGTGCCCATCTGCTGCACTACTGAGGCTCCAGGTTTTTATTTTCTGTCTTTTACCTATCGTCACTTTTCTATTTTGCATCCTATCTTTTTTGCTTGTTTTTTTTTTTTTTTTTTTTTTTCTTTGTTTTGGTTTGGTTTTTGGTTTTTCAAGACAGGGTTTCTCTTTGTAGTCCTGTCCTGGCTATAGACCAGGCTGGCCTCAAACTCAAAGAGATATGCCTACCTCTGCCTTCCAAGTGCTGGGATTAAAGATTTGCACCACTAGTGATTGACCCATCCACTCTTAACTAGTACAGTTTCTTAGATTTTCCTTTGGGTGACTTAGACAATCTTAAAGAATGTTGGTTTTGTTTTGTTTTTTGATTTTTAAATTTTGTATGACGTTCATAAGTGATTTCTCTGCATGTATGTCTGTACAATGTGTGCGTTCCTGGTGCCCTTTGAAGAAATAAGAGGACATTAGGTCTCCAGCGACTGCAGTTGTAAAGAGCTGTGAGCTGCCACTTGGGTGCAGGGACATGAATCCAGGTCCTCTCAAAGAGCAGCTAGCACTTTTGATGGCTGAGCCATTTCTCCATTCCTGAGTTTATTTCTTATTTCTTATGGTGGTGCTGAGAATTGAAACCAGGGTCTCTGCCCTAAATAATTTATGTCCACTTGATATAACCTACAGTCATCTGAAAGGAGGGATCTTCCACTGAGAAAATATCTTCTCAGAATGTGGCTGTAAGGCATTCTCTTAATTAGTAATTGTTCAGGGGGAAGTCAACCAGTTGTGAGTGATGTCATCTCTGAGCTGGTGGTCCTAAGTTCTGTAAGGAAGCAGGCTGAGTAAACCAGGCTGAGCAAGCCAGTAAGGAGCACTCCTCCATGGCTTCTGCATCAGCTCCTGCCTTCTAGTTCCTACCCTGCTTGAATTCCTACCCTCACTCCTTTTGATGATGAGCTTTTGTATGGAACTATGAGTGACCATGAGTCAAAAGCAACTCCCTAAGCTTCATCACAGCATTAGCAACCCTAACTAAGACAGCCTCCAAACTAAGGAAGCATCCATGTATAGCCCTCAGCCATTTTGCATTTTGCTGCTGCTTTTTCAGGCCCCCCTTTCCCGCAAGAGGATTCCCTTTTTATTTACTTATTTTACTCTGTATGTGTGATGTGTCCCATACGTGGTGGTTAGAGACAGCTTTCTGGGGTGGGTTCTCTTCTGCTACCATGTGAATCCTGGGGATCAAACTCAGTCCTCAGACTGGCACCAAGTGCTTCTACCCATTAAGTTGTCTCTTGCTCTTTTTTACTTCTGCGGGGACAGGATTTTACTATGTAGTGAAGAGTGACTTCAATTAGCAGTCTCTGTCTCAGTCTTTGCAATGTTTATTATAGGAGTAGGCCACCCCATTTATCTAGATCAAGAATTTAGTAGACAATACTCAAAATTAGGATTTGTAATGTTTTACTATTTGGGTTTTTTTTTTTTTTTTTTTTTTTTTTTTGGTTTGTTTTTTATGAAAGGGAGTGATCACAAATGTAAAATACCATTGCACCACATCATACCAAGGGCATAGAACAGAGCTTTGTTGATGTTGACCTTGGTCACCTGGCTAAAGTCGTAAGTCAAGTCTTTCCACTGTAAAGTTACTCTGCTTCTCCGCCCCATCTTTACTGCATTGTTTGGAAGGAAGTCACTGGACAAAAATCTACTTAATGAGGCAATTATTTATAGACAAGTCATGTTTTTGCTGTATAACCCAAGCTGGCTTATAACTCAGTATGTAACCCAATTGGCCTAAGACTGACAAGCCTCCTGTCTCTGCCAGTCTAATTCTGGGATCACAGGCATTGCCACCACCAAGCCTAACTCCCCCCACCCCATAGCTGAAACCCCAATGCTTTAAAAAATCATTCTTTCATCCCAAGGTCATCTTGAGCTATGTAGTTAAAATCAGCCAGAATGACATAGACCCTGTCTCAAAACACTTTTAAAGGATAATTGACAGGCTCCCAATTTTGTCATGAGACGAGTTCTACCACTAGAATTAGAACTCTCCTCAAGGAAGGAAAATATTCTCATTAAAGCATCCTCTCCTCCCAAAATGATGACATATGCCTAGTTCTAGCTTCCTTTCCTCCACTATTAAATTTAAGGACAGGAAGATTATTGACCTAGAAACCTGGGAGATGGTGTTGACACCTTTAATAGCACAGCTGTGAGTAGACAAATAAGCAGAAAGATCACCTTCAAAGCATTTCACCCACACACCGTCACCATAGCCCCACCCTGACCTATAGGATTACAGATCCCTAGACTAGCCCACTGAAACATCTACCTACATTCCTGGGCTCACATCGATTCACAACTCATACAGTTGGTATCTACTACGGGCATGGCTCTAAACTGGAAAGCTGGCCTCTTCCTGTCTTACTGGGTTTTATACTCAGGTCTATCCATTATAGGTACAGAGATGCAGTCCCTCCAACTAGCTACTGTTTTAGTCTAGCCAGTCAAGACTTTATCTTTTAGTAAACTGCAACTGTTTCTTATTCATCTCTATCTCAATCAGAGCATGACATCTGATACAAAGTAGATACTTGGGCATTTAGCTATTTTGTTGCTTTATTATTACATTTGTTTAGTGTAGAGAACCACATGTAACACTAGAGTGGGGTGTGGAGGCCAGAGTTCAGTTTACTGGAATAGGTTATTGCCTGCCATGGTGTGGATCTGCTAGAACTCCCTCTGGCCAGGCTTGGGAGCCAGTGCCTTTACCCTTTGAGCCATTTTGCCAGCCTCTGTTGTTTATTTTCTTGTTTTTTGAGGGGGAGTCTTCTTTTATAGCTAAGGTCACATAAGTATTTGTTTTCAAAGATAACCAAGTTTGGTGGCATAGTCTGTAATTTTAGCAGTACTGCATGGGAAGACTAAAGCAGGAGGTCCAGAATTTGAGAATGTGAGTATTTGAGTGGCTAAAGCAACAGGAGAGTTACAGCATCTAAAGAGGGTCAGGTGAACCACAGCTACACAGCAAGAGAGAGAGAGAGAGAAAGCGCCAGAGCCAAGAAGATAATCAGTATCATAAAATAACACATTGAACTCCACCTTCTACCTCCATGGCTAATCTGTCTGTTCAAGACAAAAAATCCATAATCATATTTTTCTAATATTTTTCACATATTAAATTCTGAAATAAACGTTGAAAAATCTAGTGTTGCAGGGGGAATGGAATAGATGGAGGCTGGTGGAGGTAGGATTCCAAGTTCAAAGCCAGATAGAGAGTTAAAATCAGTCTGGGCAAGTTAGACCCTGTTTCAAAATGAGAGAGTCTAGGAATATATAGCTCAGTGGTAGAGCACGTGTGCAACAGACTCACAACTACCTACGTTCAAAACACAACTGGGGTTGGGATTTAGCTCAGTGGTAGAGTGCTTGGGAAAGAGACAGACAGACAGACAACTACCACAGCAAATGACTGGCAAAACTACAAAACATTCTCTACTGCTCCTTAACGGCAAGAAGAGACCGACCTGTTTGACTGGCGCCCTCTTGTGGGCAGGAAAACAATATTCTCAGTCCAAGGCATCGCCTTCTGTGACCCAAGCCAGGAACTTCTGTAGCATCCATTAACTTTATCTCCAGTGAGAAAAAGCACAATATACACAGAGAAAGAAGTACTTCGTTTAGGATAAATAATCCATAGAGTAGCCCAGGCTGGCCTTGACCCATCTATGTAGCTGAGCACGATCTTGAATTTGTGATTTTCCTGCCTCCACACACTTATTCAAGTGTAGAGAATTCAAGCTGTGTACTGATGTGCCCATTTTAGGATATTTAATTGTGGTTTTTTTTTTTTTCAGCTAAGGTTTCTTGTATCCCAGGCTGGCTTTGAGCTTGCTATGTAGTCGAGGCTGTCCTCAGACTCATGCCTCTACCTACCAATTTATGGGATTGTTGGTGTACATTGCATATCCCAGCTGTCAATGTTGGATTAAAAGATTGAGTTAAGAATGTAACTGAGTGCTTATAAAAATATGGGAGGCCTGCATTCAACCTCCATGCACCCCATGGACATTTGTTTAAAAGTTTATTATCTGAGGCTAGAGAGATGGCTCAGCAGTCAAGAGTACTGGGATGGAGTCCCAGAGGATTCCCAGCACCCACATGCTGGCTCACAATGCTCTGTAGCTTTATTTCCAGGTGATCTGACACCTTCACATAGGCATACATGTAGGCAAAACACCAATATGCAGAAAATAAAAAATAAATTTTAAAATTCTATTTAGTTTTCAGGCTTATTCATTTATTTTTCACCCAATATGTTTACCTAAAGCCAAGTGTAGCATGCATGACTGTCCTCGGAAAACTTTGAAAGTGGAGGTAGGATACCAAGAGTTTAAGCCTAGTCTTGACTACAAATTTTGTTCAGGAGTAACTTGAATACATGAAACCCTGTCTCAAAAATCTATGCCTAGGGCTGGAGGGCTGGATGTGTGGCTAAGAGCGTGCACTGGTTTTTGAAAGGACCTGACTTCAGCTCCCAGCACTCACACCAGGCTGTTCAACTGCCATGAATCCAGAAATCTGATGCCTCCAGCCTTGGCAGGCACCTGCATTCACACCTTAGAAATAATTAAAGTAAATCTCTATAAATGAAAGGAAAGCCTGGCCAATCTCAGCACACAGGAAGCAGAGGCAGGCAGATCTCTATGAGTTTGAGGCCAGCCTGGTCTACAGAGAGAGTTGCAGGACAGCCAGAGCTACACAGAAAAACACTGTTTTGGGGAATGAAGAGATGGCTCAGAGGTTAAGAGCACTGGCTGCTCTTCCTAATGTCCTGAGTTCAGTTCCCAACAACCACATGGTGGCTCACACCCATCTGTGATAAGATCTGATGCCCTTGTTCGATGTGCAAGTGCATATGCAGGCCGAACTCTATACATAATAAATAAATCTTTTTTTTAAAAAAAAGGAAACACTGTCTCAAAAAAGCAAAACAAACAAAGGCAATGCTATTAGAAGCCACATGTTAAACATCTATATGTGATAGTTTCTTTATATATAATATCTCTGTTAAACATCACAAAATCCATTACATGGTCATTCATTTTACTGAGCTAAAGTACGGTTTGCAGAGGTTAGATAACAACTTCCCAAGGTCACTCAATTGGCAAATGTCAGAACCTTGAGTTAGCCTCAATCATCCCACCTCACAGATTTGTGTGTGTGTGTGGGGGGGTCTTTCTTGCAATGTAGCACAGGTTGGCCTTGAACTCCTGCTTCATCCTCCACAGTGGATCTCAGGTGTGCACCATTACACCCAGCTGCAACCACCGCCCTTCAGCGAGAGGCTGTGAACTGTTGTTACTAATACGATGAAAGCTATCTGTGTGCGTCACAGCACCACCCAGGCAGTGCCAAGTGTGCTCCTTTACTTCTTCCTCTCAGCCGTCCAGACGCTCTGGAGAGAGTCATTCATTCTTTCTGTCATTCAACAAATATATAGTTGAGTGCTTCTTGTGTGACAGGCCCTGTGCTAATTGCCTGGAACACAGCAGAGAATAAGGGTCCCTGGCCCTGGCGGTGTATCTATGACGACAGCGTTTGGAAAATGGAGACAGGAAGATAAGAACTGCAAGGCCAATCTCAGCTACAAAATGAGTTTAGGGCCATTCCTGGTGACTCAGAAACAAAGGAAGAAAGGAGGGAGGGAGGAAGGAAGGAAGGAAGGAAGGAAGGAAGGAAGGAAGGAAGGAAATAAGCAAATATGAATCATTTTAAGGCACTTGCTCACCAGCAAGCCTAATGAAAAGATCAAACCAACTCCTCTGAGATGCCCTCCACATGGATGTCACGGCACAAAATAAACATAAAAATATAGAAACAATGAAACAAGTAATTGATTAGTGTTATTATCCGGTAGGTTTGCACTCTAAGGGATGAAATAGAAATAGAGACAAGCAGACAATCTCAGTGTGGTAGTGCTTGGGGGAGAGAGGCAAGAAGGTCACACACACACACACACACACACACACACGATTTACTTTCAAGAATGGAAAGATGGCTCAGGAACTAAGAGTTCTGGCTGCTCTTCCAGACGACTTGGCTCAATTCCTAGCACCTACATGTTGACTCACAACCAACTGTACCTGTAGTTTGAAGAGATCCACTGAGCTCATCTGGCCCCCACCTGCACTGTACACACATAGAGAATATACTTGGAGGAATATGTATGTGCCCACACACACAAAATAACACAATTGCAGTAACTTGCATGGTCAGATGCAGATGAATCTCTGTGAGACCCTGGCCAGTCGTGTGTGCATAGTGAGATACTTTAAAATGTATTTACATACAGGCATGTGTGCCTCGGAGTTCCCCATGCTACATGGGTTCTGGAAACCAAATCTCAGTGCTCTGAATGAGCCCTCGGCCATGTCTCCAGGGTGGAATTCTTTTTTGTTGCTGTTTTGTAAAACTCTCCCCCTGCCTTAATTATGTGTGTGTGTGAAGGCACAGAGGTATCACATGAAAGCACTGTGAAGGTCAGAGGACAATTCCCAGAAATCACTTCTCTCCTACCAGTGTAGGTCCTAGGCCTTAGTGGCGGTTACTTTTATCCACTGTTCTCCTATGTTCTAAGGTGCCAACTGGACCTCCTCTACTCCCCGCTACTCCCCTCTGCTTTATCTTACTGTGTAGTTCTTGCTGGTCTGAAACTTCCTGTGTAGACTAGGCTGGCCTTGAACTCTAGAGATCTGCCTGCCTCTGCACCCACCCCCCTAGGGCTGGGATTAAAGATATGCACCACCCTGCCCAATTTATTTTATTGAGCCTGGGTATCCTTAGATAGCCCTGGCTGGTCTAAAACTCCATGTAGACTAGGATGGCCTTAAACTCAAAGAGATCTGCCTGCCTTTCTCCTAAGTGCTAGAATTAACGGATAAGCACCACCTCACTTGGCCTAGATATTAGTGTTAAAAGGTAGATGCCAACATATCATTTTGAGTACCCTTCATAGTTCAGGCTCAGCCTCGTGAATATTGAGATGAACTTCCATGTCCAGTTCCAAGTAATTTTTAAAAATAATATGTAAATACAGGTAAATTGACGAAGTCTTTATAACTTCGCTATTACTATGTTTCAGTGTTTAAGGTGTTTGTGTTTGAATAAGCTCTTACAGTTTAAGAAGAAAAGGCTGGAGAGAAGCTATGTTAGAATTCTAGATATTTGAACTAAACCTGGCTGTGAAAACAGAAGAAAAACAGTGAGGATATATTCTGGAGGTAGAAATCACGTAACTTGCTCATAGACACGGTAAGCTAGATGCGTAGAACCACTAGCGAAAACACAAAACCCACGACACCGGAAGCCAATGCAAGCTCCTCCCTTTCCCTTCGGGAAGTGAGGAAAAGAACGCGACCTCCTAGAGTCCCAATCGCTTCCGGTTTAGTGCCGCGTAGGGGCTGTAAATCGGCGAACCTTGTTTGGTTCCTTCCACAATGGGCGGTCTCCTCCGAACAACTGGCCAATAGTGAGCGAGATAGCGTGCACTAGCCCTATGGCCCTGCAGTGGGTGGGACCTGTGGCAAGGGTTTGTGCCCTGGAGTTGGCGTTTAGGCTCACGTGGGGAGCTACGGGATAGATTCGTCTTAAATCCCGAGTGTTGGAGAGAGACCTGCTGTGAAAATGGGACCGGCTCCCGCCGGGGAGCAGCAGCGCGGATCAGCTGGGGAGCCAGAGGTTGGTTGCTCAAAATGTTCTGTATTTTAGCTACAGAGCCTGAGATAGTCAGGCCTGATAGCTAGCCTATGAGGGACTTTAGGGCGGCCCACTATGGAGGAATCGTGTTTCCACCTCTTTTCTAATCTAGATTACTAGAAAAAGACTTTTAGGGAAGTTAGCCATGGCAAGATCTGGATAGAGCAGGAGTAGAGGTGATATTATAGTGGGCGTCAGCATAAGGATGCTGTTTACTACAGAGTTTACTAGTCATTGCCCTAAGTAGTGTTCCAAAGCCCAGACACCACAGATCTTTTGCTAAGATAGGCTTGGGCCTTTCTCAGGAACTAGAATAGATAAAGCCTTTACCCACAAACTTTAGCCAACAGATATTCCCGATTTCATGTTGGTTTTTGACTCTCTGGTCATAGGTGATGAATCTTGACTTAGAAGGCTTGGGCAAAGAGAAGGCATCCTCAAGAAAGCGTGCAAAAGCAGAAACACCTGCTGAAGGCCTCCTGCAGCCAGTGAAGCTCAGTCGGGCAGAACTGTACAAGGAGCCTACAAATGAAGAACTGACTCGCCTCCGAGAGACGGAAATCTTGTTCCACTCCAGCTTGCTTCGTTTACAAGTACTTGCTTGGGTGGCCAGGGCATAGGTTAGAGGGGTTTATGTGGGGTCCAGAGACTCAGAGATTCTTCCCTTCCCTCTCCTAAAGGTGGAGGAATTACTAAAGGAAGTCAGACTGTCAGAAAAGAAGAAAGACAGGATTGATGCTTTCCTGAAGGAGGTCACCAAGAGGATCCAGAAAGTGCCCCCAGTCCCTGAGACTGAGGTAAGATAGATAGCCTTGGGGAGAGTGAGTCATGGGATACTCTTTGTTCTTCTCCTAAGAAACTGGATTACTAAGGAAATTCTCACTGCAAGAAGACTTAACCAGGACACAGGTCATGCATTTACCTCTCAACAAACATATGTCTTGTACAAATTTTGTAAGTGTTTTGTTTGTTTGCACAGGATCTTGCCCAATCCCCTTGGCTGGCCTTGATCTAGTAGTCCTGCACAATTCCCAAGGACTGAGATGGAGGGCCTGAGCCACAGTTTTTAAACAGGTTCTTAACTGTGTTACCCATGTTGTTCTCAAGCTGGTGGTAGTCCTGTTTCAGCCACCCGAGTGCTAGGATTGTAATCATGAACCTTCCAAACAAAACTGGGTATTTTATTTTGTGTATTTTTTTATTGGGACTTGTACAGTCTTGTACAATCCAGGCTTGGCCTTGAACTTGATTGCTATGTGGTCAAGGGAGACCTTGAATTTCTGATTTTCCTGCCTTCCTAAATGCTGGGGTTGCAGGTGTGAGCTACCATTCCTAGCTGGAAGTGTGTAACAATAGAAATAAATCATGGTGGCTTAGATGTCATCAAGTTGTCTTCACAGGAGGTGGCCATTTATGGAAGATTGTGAGTCATAGTTTCTAACAGAACAGCATGCTGTCTACTAGATAGACATCAGAGGCTTTCCGAGGAAGGTGATACAGTCCATGCATTTCCTGCTCTGTCCTCACAGCTCACTGACCAGTCATGGCTCCCAGCTGGTGTCCGAGTACCCCTCCACCAAGTGCCCTACACTGTGAAGGGCTCCTTCCGCTTTCTGCCTCCATCCCAGATCACTATTGTGGGCAGCTACATTCTGGGTACCTGTATCCGACCAGATGTCAATGTGGATCTGGCACTGACCATGCCCAGGGTAAGGCCCATGGTTTGGGGGATCCCTTTGGAACTTCGTGTTCTTTGTCTGAAAATTGGATGTGTTCCTCCTGTTGATTTAGTCAGTGAAAAAGCCCCCTAGGTCTTAAGCCTAGCTTTGACCTAGTCCCTAGTTCCATGAACACTTAAGTGTCTGACCTTCTCTCTCCTTCCCTGACTCCTCCAGGAAATCTTACAGGACAAAGATGGGCTGAACCAGCGCTACTTTCGCAAGCGAGCCCTTTACCTGGCTCACTTAGCTTACCACCTGGCCCATGATCCCCTCTTTGGCAGCGTTCGCTTCTCTTACCCGAGCGGATGCCACCTGAAGCCCTCACTGCTGCTGCGGCCACATGGTGGGAGTCACTCTCTGGGCTTAGTGTACAGTATGGGATGGTAAATCTGGAGGGGGGAGGGGCATGAGGTCCTCAAGGTCTACGGGAGTAGGAATAGAAGCCTCGAGGCCAAGAGGTCTCATTCTAAGGTCGGAAGTAATGGATACTCAAGTATGAGAGGGCACTAAGGGAATCCCTCTGATTCTAGGACTTGTAGAATCTCAATATTCTGTGTCTCTACCTAGGGAAGGATGAGCGCCTGGTTACTGTACGTCTGTATCCATGCCCTCCTTCAGACTTCTTTCGCCCCTGCCGCTTACTGCCAACTAAGAACAATGTGCGCTCTGCCTGGTACCGAGGGCAGAGTTGTCCAGATTATGGTAAGCAGACACTGGTGTTGGAATGTGTTGGTGGGACAAGGGTTTGGTGGAGCCTTCCCTTCTAATAGTCTCTTTGTTTTTCCTCTACAGATGGCTTAGAGCCTCCTACCCCCCACTATAACACCTGGATCCTGCAGGATACAACTCTTGACGCTCACATGCACTTGCTGTTGAGTGTGCTGGACTCTGCTCAGGGGCTGAAGGATGGTGTGGCACTTCTGAAGGTTTGGCTGAGGCAGCGGGAACTGGACAAGGTGAGTTGGGGGTGGCCTGGTTTCCTCACCTCATTGTGTGATGGATTGCTTTTGAGCTAAGTTCAGTCATGCCTCTCTTTTCAGGGTCTGGGTGGATTTAACGGATTCCTTATCTCCATGTTGGTTGCTTTTCTTGTGTCTAAACGAAAGATCCATACGACCATGAGCGGCTACCAGGTCCTAAGGAGTGTCCTGCAGTTTCTGGGTAAGGCAACTAGACTGCACAGGCAGGGGTTCCTGGGGGTTCTCTCATCCTACAAGAGCTCCATTGTCACCACAGAAGAAAACTGAATCCGAGATAGGCAGTTTCAGCCACCCAGTCTGAAGGAAGCAGGGAGGGTATCACTGGCTAGGTCCCAAAGGGACCTTCTAATACAATAACTAACTACCTACCTTCTCTGGTTCACTTCAGCCACTACAGATCTAACGATCAACGGAATCAGTTTCTCTCTCAGCTCAGATCCCTCCTTGGTGAGTTAGGTAAGGGCAGGCGTGTGCCAGTAGGCTTGTATGTAAAGCTCAACCCTGATTGGCTTCTCTCTGCCCCCCAGCCATCCCTGGCTGACTTCCACCAGCTTTTCGCCGTTGTGTTTGTGGACCCATCAGGCCGCCTCAACCTGTGTTCGGATGTTACAGCTTCCACTTACAACCAGGTACCCACGGGCTCTCCTACTGCTGGACCCTCCATGCCTCAGCTCAGGCATTACCGAGTCAGTGCAGAACCTCAGAGCCCCATCCAAAGGACAGTCAGATTGTGACCTACTCAGCCAATGAGTGTCATAGCTGTGGTCCTCACCCTGTGGCCAGGTGCAATATGAGGCGGAACTGTCTATGGCGTTGCTGGACAGCAGAGCCGACGATGGATTTCAGCTGCTGCTGATGACTCCCAAACCCATGATCCAGGCTTTTGACCACGTTGTCCAGTGAGTTTAGGGTGATGCAGGGTTGTTAGGGAGGAGGAGTCACCGACCTAGTGGGTTTTAATTAGTCGTCTTTGTCTGTACCCTCCAGCCTCCGTCCACTGAGTCGCCTGCAGGCAGCATGTCACCAGCTAAAGCTTTGGCCAGAGCTGCAGGACAGTGGCGGGGACTATGTCTCAGCAGCTTTAGGCCCACTAACCAACATTTTGGTGCAAGGCCTGGGGTGCCGTCTGCATCTGTTGGCTCACTCTCGGCCCCCAGTCCCAGAGGTGAGACCATGTAGACTGGGAAGTTTGTGGGGGTCTAAAGGGACACACAGCATGCTGCCCAGCTGGTCGGTTTCCAGACTAGGCTTGGGGACTTTTGGGTTGAAATCCACCTGTTTACATCCTACAGTGGGCTGTCAACCAAGATCCCCCGAAACACAAGGATGCCGGAACCTTGACCCTGGGATTGCTTTTCCGGCCCGAGGGACTGACCAGTGTTATTGATCTCGGTCCAGAAGCTGACAAGCCTGAGGTGTGGAACTCCAGCCCATGGAGAGGAGTGGGTGGCTCGGCCTCATGCTGCTCAAGCTGAGAGGCCTGGCTTCCGGGCTTGGAATTGAGCTGAGGGCTTTGGGTGTCATTAGGCCAGCCCTCTGTCACTGAACTGCACCCTCTCATTCTTTATTGATCTGTCTTACCGTCCGTTGCTTCTTTCCAGGCTGCTGATTTCCGTCAGTTCTGGGGATCCCGCTCAGAACTTAGACGTTTCCAGGATGGAGCCATCCGGGAAGCTGTGGTATGGGAGGCGGACTCTTTGTCTGAGAAGCGTCTCATTCCTCACCAGGTGGTCACCCACCTCTTGGGACTGTGAGTGTTACCATCTTCATGGCTGAAGGTTGCTGTGGTCAGGGAAGCCTTTCTCAGTAGGCGTAGCCACTGATACCCTCATTGTATCTGTTCTTCAGCCATGCTGACATCCCAGACACCTGTATCCACTATGTGGGTGGCTGTCTCGATGCACTGATCCAAGGCCCCAAAGAGGTAAGTAAGCCAATGACTGTGAAGGAGTGCTGCGGCTAGGTTGCATCTCCTGGTGTCCAGCAGGGGGCACCACAGTCCCGCCATAACCTTATGGCAGGATCCTAGATGGTGCTGGGCTTTTGTAAGACCCAGACTTCCTCCTGAGTGTCTTCTTTTCATCAGACTTCCAGCACAGGTGAGGAGGCCCTGGCATTGGCTGTGCGTTGCTATGATGACCTCAGCCGCCTACTGTGGGGGCTGGAGGGTCTCCCCCTCACTGTGTCTGCCGTTCAGGGAGCTCACCCAGTGCTGCGTTATACAGAGGTAGGGTGCAAGAGGGCAGGAAGTCCTTTTCAGTTAGTGCCCCCGCCCCAACCTCCTGTCAAAGTCACTACCCTCACTTCTTCTACAGGTATTCCCTCCAGCTCCAGCCCGACCTGCCTATTCCTTCTATAACTGCCTCCAAGAGCGGGCCTCACTGTTGCCCCGGCTGGATAAGCCCTGCCCAGCCTATGTGGAGCCTATGACGGGTAAGAGGGTGTTGGGAGAGTGGGAAAGGCAGCAGGCTGCAGTATCGGATCTCTCACTCCTTCTGTTCTTCAGTGGTTTGTCACTTGGAGGGCAGCGGGCAGTGGCCTCAGGATGCAGAGGCTGTGCAGCGGGTCCGAGCCGCCTTCCAGCTGCGCCTGGCAGAAGTGTTGACACAGCAGCATAGACTACAGTGTCGTGCCACTGCCACACACACTGATGTCCTCAAGGTCAGGCAGTGACAGGGTTGTGGGCTGGGGGACCAGGCAGCAGCGCACCCCCAAGTGCTCTTGACATCCATTTTCTTTGCTGCACCTTCCCACAGGATGGGTTTGTGTTTAGGATTCGAGTGGCCTATCAGCGGGAGCCACAGATCCTGAAGGAGGTGCGGAGCCCCGAGGGGATGGTCTCAGTGAGAGACACTCCTGCCTCCCGCCGCCTTGAGAGAGACACCAGGCTGTTGCCCTTGCTCACCAGTGCCCTGCATGGGTAAGGTCACGTGCTTGAGCTCTTTCTGGATGTAGGCCTCCTCCTGCCCCAACCCGGGCGGGCCAGCATTAGTAATAAGCCCCAGATGTTTGCCAGGAGAGCATGGAAGAAGATAAGTAACATGTGGCGGTGCTGGCAGAGGGCAGTGTGTCTCGTTGGTTGGGGCTCTGGGTTCCCAGGTCTCACTGCCAGTCCTTCCTCCCTCAGACTCCAGCAGCAGTACCCAGCCTTCTCAGGTGTGGCTCGCCTGGCCAAGCGGTGGGTGCGTGCCCAGCTTCTGGGTGAGAGCTTCACTGATGAGAGCCTGGATCTGGTAGCCGCTTCGCTCTTCCTGCATCCCGAGCCTTTCACCCCTCCCAGGTCAGAACTTATACACCTCCCTTACACAGGAAGTTGCACTTCGGGATGCAGTCTTTATTCTAAACAGGGGAGGATGTTTTCAGATACCTCCCACAAACTTCACTGAGGGATTGGAGACATGAGGCCTTAAATCCTTTCTCATTCTATCTGCTCAGCGTCCCCCAGGTTGGCTTTCTTCGGTTCCTTTACCTGGTATCTACTTTTGATTGGAAGAACAACCCTCTCATTGTCAATCTCAACAGTGAGCTGACTGGTAAGTGGTAGGACTCAGATCAGACCACTGGAAGAACTTCCCCGTGTAGGTGGCACAGTAAGTCAGGTGGTCCTCCTATAAGTTTGTCTGGGACACCTCCCTCATCCCGGATGTCTAAGCATAATGGTCTGTCTTGGGGAAGAGAATTGTCAGGTGGAAGAGGCAGAGGCCCATAGCAAATCTGGCTTACAGAGCTTTGCCTATGTGATCCACGACAAAATTATTACTACCCAGGAGGCTGTGGAGCAAGGGGAGAGCAAAGAAAAGCTGCTTGAATTCTGGGTGGGAGGTCTTGTGTGGGAAGCCAGGAAGTTAGACTATGTGCCCACACCTTGGAGGTAGGGTTGTTGGTTTCCCATTGTAATCTTAGGAGCTCTTGGGTCTCAGCAGAAAGCAGGGTGTCGAGTTCCTAATTCTCCAGGTGTGTGAGAGCCCAGGATGGGGGGGGGGGGGCGCCTTGGGCAGGCCTCAGCAGGCCAGAAGCTAGTGGGGGAGGGGTTTACAAGCAGTAGGAAACTGCCTCAGGGCTGAAACTGGGAGATTAACACCCCACCCCATTAACTTGAATGTGGTGTCCCTTTTATAACCTTTGTTCTTTGGAAAAGGGGTATTGGAAAGTCCCTGTGTTGGGCAGTTGCTGGGTCCACAGTGGGAAGACCTGAGGCAGTAAAGGTGTTTTGGAGGAGGCTGATTTAGCATCCCCTGTCATCTCTAGCTGAGGAACAGGTGGAGATTCGAAGTAGTTTCCTGGCAGCTCGAACACAACTCCCAGTCATGGTCATCATTACCCCCCAGGACCGCAGAAGCTCTGTGTCGACACAGGATGGACCCTCTGCCCAGGTTCAACCCCTTTAACCTGTCCCTGAATTAATGAATTTGCTTGTTTATTTATCTATTTATTTCTTTATCTACTCATTTATTTACTTACTTACTTATTTACTTCTTTTTTACCCGAAGAAGAAAATAGGCCCAGCCTAAGCTAGGAGAAGCATGGTCAATCTCAGTGTGATTTTTCTGTGTCCCAGATTCTTCAGCAGCTTGTGAGCCTAGCAGCTGAAGCCCTCCCTATCCTGGAGAAGCAGCTGATGGATCCCTGGGGGCCTGGGGACATTAGGGTAAGGATTTGACTCAGAGAAACTCTTGGACCTGAAGTCTACAATTCAAGAGGCCTTGTCAGGATGACTAGGTGCTCACTCTGTTTGGTGACACACTGAATGCAGGGAAAGAAGGCTTAGAGGTTGCCATGCTGCCTGGTAGTAGTGACGCCTGGTAGGAATCCTGGGCATCCTTCCTGACTGACTGGCCCTGGCTGTTCTCTCTGGAGTCTGTTCTTTTCGTGTTCTTGAGGCATGCAGTCTATAATGGATGGCTGGGCGTATGAGAATGAGGACGTGAAAGAGTAACGTAAAGGCTTTCTTAGACAGTGTTCCGGCCTCCCTTTGACATATATGATGTACTGATCCACCTGAGTCCCCGCCACATTCCCCGGCACCGCCAAGCTGTGGACCCCCCAGCTGCTTCCTTCTGCCGCGGTCTGCTCACTGAGCCAGGGCCGTCGTCTCTGATGCTTGTCCTGGGCTATGATCCCCCTCAGCTCTATCTAGCACAGCTCAGGGTGAGTAAGTCCTTAAAGGCCTTGGTTGGCCTGGCGAGTGTTGTGGAGCTACAGCCATGGAGGAGGTCCTCAGGTGCCTATTGTAATCTTGTTGTATTCTGTCCTTTCTAGGAGGCCTTTGAAGATCTGGCTCTTTTCTTCTATGACCAGCATGGTGGAGAGGTGATTGGTGTTCTCTGGAAGCCCAGCAGCTTCCAGCCCCAGCCTTTTAAGGTACGCTGACTAGTGACACTGTCATGTGTGGCCAGGTGTGTACACACAGATCTCTGTGGGTTTGCATTCCAGTGTGGCCCTGAATCAGGTATGTGGATGGGGCTCACATATCTATTGACACTGCCCTAACCTTACATCTCATGGTATGCCTTTGTAACACTTCATCTCAAATTTGCTGATTCTTCAGGCCTCCAGCACAAAGGGACGCATGGTGGTGTCTCAAGGTGGGGAGCTTATGATGGTGCCCAACATAGAAGCGATCTTAGAGGACTTTGCCGTGTTGGGTGAAGGCCTGGTACAGGCTGTAGAGGCCCGAAGTGAGAAGTGGACTGTGTGATTTTAGTCTTGGGCTAAGCAGTAGGTGGGTCATGGGACGTTGGACCTGTGGGATGCTCTCGGTGCAATATGGACGCCTGCTGAACACACGGAATCATCCATGCCCAGAGAAAGCTCTGCAGGATACTTCAGTCTGATGCTTCAGCTCTGAGTCAGGAGCCATGGTATCCTGTGTCCCCTACACCTGACTGTCCAAATTCCCAGAGGAGGAGAGGAAGCCAGCTCGGAGGGAACTCTGAGTCCATAAGATCCATTCGCCTATCCATCCTGAGTCAACCTGGACTGTTTTCTCTCCATTTTCATCTTCCCACTGGCAGTGTGCTTTTTCCCTGTTGCTGCTTCCGGCCTTTAGATTAGACCCCAAAGAAGTTGTGGCCCCTGCTGGGGGTTGGCACCAGCACTGAGCAGTGGGAGGGAGCTATGTGTGTATGAATGGAACTCACTGGATAGGCACAGTGCCCTAAGGGTGGGAACAGTGGAAAAACACAGACCAGGTAGGCTGGGTGCTGCAGCCTAGCCTCTTGAGTTCTACCCACTCCTTGCTGCTGTGCCACACACCTGCTCTCTGGAGCTCTGAGGGAGGCAGGATGCTACCTCTCAGCCTGATCTACACCCCCTTCTGGCCTCCACTCCCTGCTTTTCTCCCCTAATCCTGATGGCTCAAATAGCACCCCTCCTAGTCCCTGCCCTCACCTCCACCCCTTTCCGCTCTGTGAACTGTGAATGTGATTACTCCTTGAGTTCACTTGGCAGGCGTGCATACCAGTATGCACCTTCTATTGTCCTGAACTCCCATTTAAAATTAAATTGCTTAATTCTTTCTGGGTACCTGACTTGCCTTTTCTTGTGATTTCAGCCTGGTCTGTGAGAAAACTCTGCGGACAGAGCATGCGGAGTGCAGGCAGATGACTTGGTGTTTCTCACAGCACCTAGAATGAGGCTCATAGAGCTGTATGTAAGGGGAGCCCCAGCCCAAGCAGGTGGAGGCTAGGGGCACCACCGCAAGGCCATAAGGGAGTCAGAACCTGTGTACTAAAGTGTGACCAGGCAAGGTGGTGAAGGAAAGCCTACAACTGATGGAGTGTAGTGTTGCCATGCTTTTAATCCCAGTGCTCTGGAGGCAGGGGCAGGAGGAGCTCTCTGAGTTTAAAGCCAGCCTCATCTACAGAGTGAGTTCCAAATTGAAGGTCAGTCTAAGCTACTGAGACCAAAAGCAGTAGAGACCCCATTTGTCTAAAAATGGAGTATAAAAAGCCTGAAGGTCTGGTTAAGGCTCAGCTGGTAAAGGTGCCTGACACCTGAGTCCTAGCCTTGGATTCACATGGTGGAAGTAGTTCCGTGCTTGGCAGTCAGATTTGTGAGTTCGAGGCTAGCTTGGTTTACAGAATTCTAGATCAGGGCCACACAGGGGAAAATGCTGTCTCAAAAACAAGACAAAAAGACACATTAGTTTGATGGTACTTGTGTTTGATCTCAGCAGTAAGAAGGCAGAGGGTAACCTAGATGTTCAACAGAGGAATGGATACAGAAAATGTACATTTACACACTCACCTATTAGAAACAATGAGTTCATGAAATTCTTAGGCAAATGGATGGATCTAGAAAATGTCATCCTGAGTGAGGTAACCCAACCACAAAAATACATCCATGGTATGAACTCACTGATAAGTGGATATTAGGCCAAAAGCTCTGAATACCCAAGATATAATTCACAGACCACATGAAGCTCAAGAAGGATGACCAAAGTGTCATTAGTAGCTTCAGTTGTTAGAAGGGGGAACAAAAATATTCTCTGGAGGAAATATGAAAACAAAGCTTGGAGCAGAAACTGAAGGAAAGGCCATCCAGAGACTGCCCCACCTGGGGATCCAGTTCATATTCAGCCATCAAACACAAACAATACTGCTGATGCCAAGAAGTGCATGCTGACAGGAGCCTGACATAGCTGTCTCCTGAGCAATAACAAATACAGAGAAGGATGCTCACTGCCAACCATTGAACTGAGAACGGGGTCCTTAATGGAGGAGTTAGAGGAAGAATGGAAGGGGTTTGCAACTCTGTAAGAACAATACCAACCAACCAGAGCTCCCAGGGACTAAACCACTATCCAAAGAGCACACATGGATGGACCCATGGCTACAGCTGCACATATAGCAGAAGATGGCCTTGTTGGGCATCAATAGGAGGTGAAACCCTTGGTCTTGCCAAGGCTTGATGCTGCAGTGTAGGGGAATGTCAAGGTGGGAAGGAGGAAGAAAGAGGATAGGTGGGTGAACATCCTCATAGAAGCAGGGGGAGGGATGATGGGATAGGAGATATGGAGGGGAATCCGGGAAAGGGGATAACATTTGAAACGTAAATAAAATATATCCAATACAAAACAAAAGCAGAGGGGTAGATCTCGGTGAATTTCAGGCCAGGCTGGTCTTAAAAAGAGAGAGAATCCACTCCTGTAAGTTGTCTTCTGATCTTTACCTTATACACTTGTCTCAACACAAATAAATATAATAAACCCCCCCCCCAAAAAAAAAAAAGCCTGAGATTTAAAAAGCATACTAGCAGATTGGATAGCTGGCTCAGTGGTTAGGAGCACTGACTGCTTTCCAATTGCAAAGCCCTCCATGCAGGCCATGGTTTATGGTCACCTCTGACTTGTCTCCGCCCCCTTTGCCCTTGGTTCCTAGGTCTATTTCTATAAGTTCCTCTGTGAGCTCCAAGGGAAGCTATGGTTGGCTGGCCAATTTCAAAACCATTCTACTTTATCCTCAGGGCAACTAACCTCAGGTCCTGTACAAATCCTATTGTAGGAAGGGATAGGTAGTATGCCCTGGAGGCAGGTCTGTAGCACGTGGTGTTAAGAGGTATAGATACCAGTACCCACTATGGCTTGGGCCTTCTTTTGGCTTGGTTCACTCTTTCCATCTATATGCATACAATGGCTTTGTTGAGTGCACTCTGCATGCCCAAATGGCAGAGGAAGACACTGAGATCTCAAAAACCTGCCCAAACCACTCCTTCCTGGACACTTCTCTTGCCAGACACAGGGCAGGAAGCCTAAGCTTTCTTTTAAATCCCTCACATGGCAGTTCCAACCTGTTTTCCACAGATCTTTTCCAGGAGTCAAGGAAAAGAGTTGACTCTACCCTGACTCCTTGCTACGGTGCAGGAGCCATTGTTGGCCATTCATGTCTCAGTCCACTGAGGGGGAGCTACTCCAGATTTTTGTTTATTTTTAAGATTTATTTATTTTACAAATATTTTATATACATGAGTACACGGTTGCTGTCTCAGACACACCAGAAGAGGGCATCAGATCCCATTACAGATGGTTGTGAGCCACCATGTGGTTGCTGGGAATTGAACTCAGGACCTCTGGGAGAGCAGTTGGTGCTCTTAACCACTGAGTCCTCTCCAGCCCTAGAGGTAGTTTTAAAGATAGATGGTATCTGACCTTCTACCTCTTAACTATACTGAATGCTTGTGATAACTTCTTTAAAAAATCCCCAAAATTTTCTTGCTAATTTTATGGTTGACTGGCTTGGGCCATTAATGCCTGTTGCCTAGCATTGGGGAGCTAAGTTAATAGATAGATAGATAGATAGATAGATAGATAGATAGATAGATAGATAGATAGATAAAGATAGGTAGGTAGGTAGGTAGGTAAGTTAGTAGATAGATATCATTCTCTTCTCTGTCCAGGCAGCTAAAAGCCTCTCTGGCTAGGCTGGTTAACTCTTTGTTGACCAGAGAGGAAGGAAAGGAACAGAACTAAGATGCTTTATTCAGGCAAATATCCACAGGCACACACATTCACACACATTTACATTTTCATTCACATTTTTGTTTGCACACTAACACATTCACATTTTTTGTTGCGGCCCAACCACCTGTCTAATACACTCCACAATTATTCATGCATGCTTACTTACACACATACAGACAAACAGACATATACATTTGGATGGATGGATGGAGCAGAGCTCCCCAAGCCAATAAAGAAATTTTATTTCTTTTCTCTGGCTTTTTTATACCTTCTCAGACAAAAAGTTCTTTAGAAAATTAACTCAGGGATAAAATGTTCCATAAAAAGGGAGTTACAGAAGGGTGCTGATAGAGGTTCGATGCTGTGTTTCATTCTCTACGTTAGTTCTAAGTTCAAAGCAACAGTTTTCACATGGCCTTGCCTGATCAAGGTGCACATCCAGGGCTATATCCTTGGACCTGAATGTTTTTCTTGAACACAGATTTTTTTCCCAAGCCTATTTCTCTTTTTAGTGTATTTATGAAAACTGCCAGAGAGATGGCTCAGAGGTTAAGAACACTGGCTGCTCTTCCAGGGGTCCTGAGTTCAGTTCCCAGCAACCACATGGTGGCTCACAGTCATCTGTAATGGGATCTGATGCCCTCTTCTGGTGTGTCTAAAAACAGTGACAGAGCACTCATACAATAAAGAACTAAATCTTTAAAAAAAGAAAACTCACTCTATTTCTTATTATGCGGCCTTTATTTACTATATGAGTGAACACATTCTAGTCTTGATTCTAACTTTATTGCATCTTTCAAGCAAAAGAACTAAGACCATGTCCAAAAACTTTCTTCCTAAAATTATTTTAATCATATCAGGAATTCTATAGAATCATTAATTCATCTAAACAGCATTAATTCATGAGAGTTCATCTTTATGTTGATCTGCAGAAAATCTGGTCGATAGGATGGGCTAATGCCCAGTCATTATTATATTAATTTGATAATGACAAAAGGCATATCAGCTGTAAGAAGCGACCCTGAGATGAAGCCTCTTTGGAACCCTGCCATGGAGCTCACCCATTGTAGACCATACAAAATTGGTGGGCCACCTGCAGGAAGGCCACTTAGATGGCTCCTGACAGGAAAGGATGACAGGAGAAAAAAACGGTCCCAGGTAAGCAGTAGGAGCCCTGGGCTCCTTCCTGTGGCTCAGAAAGGCTTTTCCCTTTGGGAGGGGGATATTTAGAGTTCCAAAGTTCTCACTTTTGAATCTTATTTTGTTCAGTGTGATGAATTCTGAAATGGCCTTTCTTTCTAGAAGCAATATACTCAACTTCCTCTCAGTCTGAATCTTCTTAGCTGATGACCCTGTTTTTCTCTACCCAGCTTCTTACTTTGGAAGAAAAAGTACAAGTCCCCTAAAACCCAGGGCCTGTGCATCAGGCTGTGCTCAGTGACGTCTTATTAAGTCAGATTTGGGCTAACTAGCTTCTCCCCAATATACATGACATGATACCCCCCAACATCCGGTACTTACTTTGTGAGTCAAGCATTAATCCGGCTGAGTGATAAGGGAGAGGAGAGCCATGAGTCATCCATACCCTTCACGGGGAAGACTGTCCTGCCTGGTTCAGAGCAGGAGAAGGCACCTCATATTGCCCCAGGGAACTAAGTGAGATCAAGAAAAGGTGTTTTAGAGGAGACTTCCTCTTGCTCCTCAAGTTCTGAGGGGTGGGTGGGGTACACAGGTTTTCTGGTTTGTATGACATTCAGCCATGCAGGAACTTGTCCAGGGAACAAGGGAGTTGGGGGTAAAAGCTACACTGGCCATGCTGAGCCAGCCCTTTGGGCTAAGGGAGAGATGAGATGAGATGTGGTAAAGGGAGTAAAGGAGAGGGAGGCCTGGAGGTCTGCCCAGAACCAGGAGGGAAGCACATGGACCACTGCTCTCTTCTGGCCAGATTGTGCCCTCAGCTCTTTTCCAGGCCCTAAAATATAACTTACAGCCAAGACCTAGATGGTCAGAATCGAGGGAAGGGGCAAAAGATGCTCAGCTGCACCCCAGTTCCTCAGTTCCACAGAACAAGCCTTGAGGCTCCCAAGGACTGAAGGGGTCAAGAAAGGGTCTTGACTAAAAGACAGCATTGGGAACTAGTCCCCTCAACCCCTTCCACCAGTCATTCAACAGTGTTCATGAAAAAGACAAGCAGGGGCTGGAGAGATGGCTCAGTAGTTAAGAGCTCTGACTGCTCTTCCAGAGGTCCCGAGTTCAAAAGAAAAAAAAAAAAAAAAAAAGACAGGCAGATATAGTTTCCTGGCCTTTCTCTAATTGTCCTTCCACAATATGTCTCCTGACCCCAATACCTAGAGATCCTTAGGAAGAAATTTGTGGAGCTCTAACTGCAGAATCTCCTGGTGCATCCTGCCCCCTCCCTGCAGCCTTCCCGTGACTCCCTTCCCTCCGTGGTACCTAGCAGCTACTCTGTAATGAGCAGTCAGCCTGGACTGTGATGAGAAGAGGACCGGGGACTCAGGCAGCACATGTGTAGCCGTTTAAGCAATTCTCACATAGTGCTTCCTGCTGTGAAATGCCTAGGTAAGAACGCACCTTCTGTTCTGAGGTCCTTCCTAGAGTCATGGTCTGACTGGTCCCTGGTTCAGACTTCACTTCTGCCCACCTACCTCCTCACTAGCTCCTCAATCCTCTTCCTCAGACCATTTTCATGCATCTGTTCTTTTTCTTTTTATGACTCCTCCTAGGCCTCCTGGCTTCAGTCCCTTTCCTTCCTACCCATCATCCATTGGACAGCTGTCAAAATCCTTCCCAGTGCAAACGCAGAAACCCTTTGCAACAACTATTAGCCACTGTTCCTAGTGGGTGAACATCTGCCAGAAGTTCTGGCTTTCATTTTTTTCTTTTTTTTTTTTAATGTTTTTTTTTAAAGATTTATTTATTTATGTGTACCCTGTAGCTGTCAGACACACCAGAAGAGGGCATCAGATCCCATTACAGATGGTTGTGAGCCACCATGTGGTTGCTGGGAATTGAACTCAGGACCTCTGGAATCTCTCCAGCCCGAGATTCTGACTTTCCTACTCTTTCCCTCTGGCTGCATCAGTCTCTCACATCCTCAGAGTCCTGGAGCTCAAATAAACACAATTTAAATACCGCCTGGTTCCTGCATGAGACCTAAGCTCTCAGTGTAAAGTCCCAAACCATCTATCTCCCTTTCCAGCCTCTCTATGGCTGCTCTCTCCTTGCTACACAGATGGTCATCCAGCCATCCAATATCTCCTACCTAGAACTGTCTCATTCATGCATACTTCTACAGGAAGCCAATTAGTCTAGCTTTCTTTTCCTGGCTGCAGAAGTAGAGCACTGACCCAATTCTCAGCTCCAGTTTGGACCCAGGAAACTGTGGGCATTTCCATCTTCTTCACTGCTGGTCTTATCCTCTCATCTTCTGGAAGAGGCCACTTGGCCCCACAAGCTTTCCTGTCAGTGAGAAGAAAAAGGAGAAATCAGAAATCAGGGCTTCATGGATTTGGTTCCTAAAAGGTGAGCTAGAGAGAGCCCTCCAGACACCCTGGGCCAGGTCCCAGGGTTGGCTTGGTTTGTGTCCTCTCCATATATTAACTTTTTTGCCCCAGCAGCTAGCAAGAGGTAGGTTCAAATGTTTAGCAGTTTGTCTGCAGAACTTTCAACAGATATCCCTCCATTTGTCCGCAGTTTTTCTAAACAGCAGATGAAGACCAGGTCCTAGCAGGGACACACATGAATATGCCAATAGGTACACATATGCACACATGAATCTTCATGAACACCCATACAGCATGCACACATGTCTAAGCATGTACCTGGCTGTACATGGATAGTCACACATGTACATATATAGCTAAAGATCCAGCTTTTGGGCATGACCTTTGATGAAAACGTGGTACACTAAGCCTGAGATATTTCTAATATATTGTCCAATTCTTCAGACACACCAGAAGAGGACGTTGGATCCCATTACAGATGGTTGTGAGCCACCATATAATTGCTGGGAATTGAACTCAGGACCTCTGGAAGAGTAGCTGGTGTTCTTAACCACTGAGCCATCCCTCCAGCATATTCTCCATCTCTTACGTAGGCCCTAGATATGCTTCTGAAGAAAACTTCCATGGAACCTTCAGCTGAGACTCTCAAGGACCCCCAAGTGGCCAAGCCCAAGTTAAAGTTCAGATTTTGGGTCTGTCAGAGGTCCCTGTGCCACCAGCCTCGTCCATACAACTCTGAGCTGTTTCTTAGTAAAGACTCTAGGCCTTGTCCCATTGTGTTTCTTCAAGGCTTCATTCTCACTTTTCCAGTGTCCTAACTGTCAAAAGGTATTGAGAGCAGCTCAGGGACACCAGTAGTTGAACTGAGTCCTGGCAATATAGGCTAAATGGCCTATTTTCCAGAAGTCCAACTTGAAATCTATAAAGGTGCCCAAAAGGATTTGTATTTGTGGAATCTGGGCCACCCCACCTGTCTGGAGATGGGAGTAATTCTGCTTCTACATGAGGAACTGCCCACTGGGCTTCCAGAATGGGAGATGCTCATAGCAGACTGATTCATTTCTATTCCCCCTCTCTGAACTGTAGTCAGCTGCTGGCCCTCAGCATCCAGAATTAGGTACTATCTAGCAAAGGCATACTCTGGAAAAAGGGCTGTGCAGAGGGACCTCAGTGGTCCCTGCTTCCCTTGGGCCTCAGAACTGTGGTTCTCTCTCCCTCTTTTCTCTTACCTTGTCCTGCCAGCCTTCCACTCTTTTCTGGTTTTGTTTTGGTTTGTATTTCTTTGTTCTCTTTTCTTTGAGGCAAGGTTTCTCTACATGGTCCTGGCTGGCCTGTAACTCTACATAGGCCAGGGTGGCCTTGAGTTCCCAGAGATCTGCTTGTCTCTGTCTGTCTCCTGAGTACTGAGATTAAGGCATGGGCCACTGTGCCTCCCTTTGTTAATGCTCTGGAAATGGTTAAGAGGTTGGGGAGTCTTGGGGGACTCTAGAGTGAGTTTCTATTTATGTTTCTATCTCCTCTCTCAGCTCTGCTCTTTGACAGTTTAGACTTGCTTTCTTTTTTTTTTCTTTCTTTCTTTCTTTCTTTCTTTCTTTCTTTCTTTCTTTCTTTTTCTTTCTTTCTTTCTTTCTTTCTTTCTTTCTTTCTTTCTGCCTGTCTGGCTGTTTTCTTTTTTTTCTTCCTCTTTTAAAAGACAGTTTCTCTGTGTAACAGCCCTGGCTTGCCTGAAAGTGTCTCTGTAGGCCTGTCTGGCCTTAAATTCACAGAGATTTGCATGCCTCTGCCTCCTAAATGCTGGGACTAAAGGCACAGCACCACCACTAATTGGCCTCTTTTTTTTTTTTTTTTTTTTTTTTTTTTAGGACTAGTGAAATGGCTTAGTGGCTATAATCCCAACACTTAGGAGTCAGAGGCAGGCAGATCTCTGTGAGTTTGAAGCCAGCCTGGTCTATAAACTGAGTTTCAGGATAGCTAGGGCTACACAGAAAAACCTTGTCTTAGAAAGAAAGAAAGAAAGAAAGAGAGAGAGAAAGAGAGAGAGAGAGAGAGAGAGAGAGAGAGAGAGAAAGAAAGAAAGAAAGAAAGAAAGAAAGAAAGAAAGAAAGAAAGAAAGAAAGAAAGAAACGGCTTAGCAGTTAAGAACACATAGTGAATCCAGAGGTTTGAGAGTTCAGTTCTCATCACCAACATAAAGTGGCTCACTAATTCCAGCTCCAGGGATCTGGTACCTACTTTTGGCCTCTATAGGTACCCGCAATCACATGCACATACTTCTTCTACACACACACACACACACACACACTTTAAAAGTAAAATAAATATATTTTGAAAAAAATTATTGTAGGGGCTCAGAGCAGCTAGTCACACAAGTGGTACACAAACATACATGCTGGCAAAATGCTCATATACAGAAAAAGTAAATAAATACAAATCTATTTCAATCAGATCAGATATGGTGGTATATCCCTTTAATTTCAGCATTCAGGAAGCAGAGGCAGGTAGATCTGAGTTTGAGGCCAGCCTGGTCTACAGGGTGAGTTTTAGGATAACCAGGGTTATACAGAGAAGCCCCATCTCAATAACAAAACAAAACAACAACAACAAAAAAAAAAAAAAAAAAAAAAAGGAGAAGGAGGAGAAGAAGGAGGAAGAGGAGGAGGAATAGGAGAAACAAACCCCTGAACACTTATTTTGACCTGCTCTGCTCTGTTTTGAACCTAGGCCAGTTCACCCTTCCTTAGACACCTACTCCCAGAGGGTTACCATATTGATGCTGAACTTAGTGAGGACATGGCACAGTGCATTACATCTTAGAACTCAAATAATCCTCCTGCCTCAGCCTCCAAAGTAGCTGGGAATATAGACATGCACTGCCATGCCCAAAAAAACATGTTTTCGTTTTTATTTGTGTTTGGAGCTGGAGTTCAGGTTGCTGTGAGACACCTGCCTGAATCCAAGTCCTTTGGAAAAGAGGCAAGCACTCTTAACTATTGAGCCATCTCTTCAGGACCTGGGCTGCTCTCATTCAGGCCAAACAAATTGGGGGGCAGGAAATGAAGGGTGTGCCAGCCACCCTCATCCTTTGAAGGGCCCTAGCCAGCACCTCTGGTCCAGCAGGCTCAGACTTGCGCATCCCTAGGCTGAGAACCGACTTCCCCAGCTCTGCCTTAGAGGAGTCATGACCTCCCACAGTAGGATGGGCTGACCATGCCCCATCCTTCACTCAGCTTCTTGCCTAGGTGAGACATAGGCCTTGTTCAAGATGTCCTAGGAAGAGGGAGAGCCATCTCCTTGCCTCTCAGGAGCTCTCAGAAGAGCTAGTTGGCCGCGTATCAATCTTGGCTCTCTTTCACAGAGCCCAGAGGACTCCAGGTAAGCTGTGTGACTCAGAGGGTTGGGACCAACCTTGCCAAGGTGACTTTTCTCTGTGATCTTCTTCTGCCTTGTGTGTATGTATTCAGGGCAGGGGGAGTACCAGTCATATTAACTACACTGAAAATAATGCCCCAGAGTTACTCAGCAGGGAACAAGGGAGTCATTTTCTACCCCACTTTCAGACCAGTCTGGTACTTCTATACACATGTCCATCATCCTCTCTTGCATCCCGTATACAAGAAGAGCTGACAGGTATAAGGGACTTTTGGAAGTCATCCTTTCTTATCCATTAGTGAATACTCATCTATGCCATCATGATTTGAACCCTGCCCATCCTAGTGGGCCTATGTTTGGATATGTGCATAAATCATGGTCATGGATACAAAAGAGTTTGGTGAAATTACGTGGAGTTAGAATCCTGTATGGTGGTCCTGAGTAAGCTGAGTAAGGAGACAAAGACTAAGGGTCTTAAGATCCTGACTTTGAGTCGGAGAGTGGTACCCACCTTTAATCCCAATGTTCTGGAGGCAGAGGCAGGTGGATCTCTGAGTTTGAGTCCAGCGTGGTCTACAGAGGGAGTTCCAGGGCTACACAGAGAAACCTTGTCACAGGGGGAAAAAATCCTTGCCTTGTATAACTTACTAAGTTACGTGCCTTGGGACAGGGCTGTCTGGAGGATGTCAAAAAGACACTCAGTGTTGATCTGCAGCAGGTACATTTATAGTGACACACAGAGTCACAGACACACTGAGTCTGTAGAACTGCACACATCTAAGCAAACAGAGCTCTACGAGAATTAGACACACATATTCCTCATGTGATCCTATGTGAGCTGGGTACAGACTCCTGGTACAGGGCCCTCATTGTACTCAGGTATACATATTATACATGGACACATGTTAACATACAAACATGCACCTGCTTTTTTCCTTTGCTCTGGTTCTTGGGCCAGTCTCTGCTAGTGACAGGCTAGGCTGGGCAGGGTGTGGATGGGATGCTGAAGACTGAGGTTTTTTATCCTTTTCTTTGAGACATGGTTTCTATGTAGTCCTAGCTGTCCTGGAACTTAATGTAGACCAGGATGGCCTTGAACTCAGACCCTCTTAAGTGCTGGGATTAAAGTTGTCTCCTTTTCATTTTTAAGAATTTCTGCCTTCTACAGTCTTTGCAGATCCACCTGAGGCAGTGAGTGTCCTAAAAGCACAGCAAGGGTGGAGAACAAAGAGCAGCCTGGCAGGAGATGCTCCCACTCCCACAAACCGCAGCTGGAGCTCTGGCACCAGATGTCTAGTATTCTGTCTTGAGTCACAGGTTGACAACAGAGTCAGCAGGCAGGGACTCAGTGATGGCTGCCTGATTCACTATGGAGCCTCCCAGCCTAGGCGGGGAGGGGTGTCTGGGAAAGGGGCATCTCTCTGGGCTGAGGACTATGAGAAGCTTCATGTATTGGCTCTATATACCTGTGAGCCTATGGGCAGGCTCTTATGCAAATGAAATCCCTTCAGCAAAGTAAAGTGTCTATAGGCAAGAATGTAAATTACAAGCTGTGTGTGTGCATGTATGTGTGTGTGCATGTGTATACATGCATGTGCCTGAGCAGTTGTGAATCTATTGCTAAATCTCAACATTAGAATTTTCTTTTCCACTTGTTTTGTTTCTTTTAAGATTGGTTCTCACTATGTAGCTTTGACAAGCCTAGAACTTGCTTTATCGGCTGACCTCAACTGCCTCTTCCTCCCACAGGCTGCAGTTACAAGTGTAATTACACCACTACATCTGGCTTTTTCTTTCTTTTAGTATTTTTGTTTTTACCATTATTTATTGGAGTGGGGGGGCATGCCACAGTGTCCTCTGACCTCTCCTGCCACCATGTGGGTCCCTGTAACCTCAGCTCCTCGGGCCTGGAGTGGTGAGTTCCCTTGCTGTGTTTACTTTTGGGCAAAGGTCTCCAATAGCCCATCAAGTGCCCAATCATGACAAGAGTGACCTTGAATTTGTAGCCAAGAGTGACCTTGAATTTGATTCTTCTGTCTCCACCTCCCCAGTGCTGAGATTATAAACTGAATGCCTCTCTACCTTTCATATGGTAAACCTACTTTCTGACACTCATTCTTCAGAGTCCTCAGGGTCCTTAGCTCTTCCAGATTAAGTCCTCCTGAAAATGTAATTTCTTGGTCTTCTCTGGCAATGAATGCTTCTATACAGACTATGGAAAAAAACAAATTTCTCCTGGTTGTAAGGGAGCACGTCTCAGGCCACTATGCCTGTTTCTATATAATTGGTTGATTGATTTATCTTTCTGATGCCAGGTATCAAACTCAGGACCTTGGACATGCTAGGTAAGAATTTTACCATTGAACTACACCCTCAGACCAATTTTCCAGTTATTAAATGAAGCATTAAACTGTGTATAGTGGTTCATGCCTGGAATCCCATCACTTGAGAGGTTTAGGTAAAAGGTTGTCAAGATGGAGGCCAGCCTGGACTACATAGTGACTTCATAGCCAGTTTGGGCTATAATTTGTGTGACCTTGTCTCAAAAACAAACAAAAATCAACCAATCAACCAGCCAAAAATAACTGTAAATAAATAAACAAATGCGGCCCTGGGTGTGTATGGTGCTCAGTGGTACAATGCTTAGGGTGCCGTGCTCCACGCCGGAGCAGGAAGAAAGAGAAGACGGAAGGCAGGCAGGCAATGGTGAGAGAAATGAGGGAACATCTGTAGTTTGATGTAATCTCTCTCTATAGTTTAGACTTTGAGACACAGTCTCTCTTTTTTGGGGGGTTGGGGGAGCAGAACAGGGAGTGAAACAGGAGAAATCTTACCTTTAAAAAATTATTTACTTAATGTATGTGAGTGCACTGTTGCTGTCTTCAGACACACCAGAAGAGGGCATCAGATCCCATCACAGATGGTTGTGAGCCACCATGTGGATGCTGGGAATTGAACTCAGGACTTCTGGAAGAGTTCAGTCTGAGCTCTTAACTGCTGAGCCATCTCCAGCTTGGGAGGAGTCTTACTATGTAGCTCTGGCTGTCCTGAAACTCACAGATCTACAAAGAGCTTGGGAGTAAATGCTTTCACCAATATGCCCCTTTCAGACATTTAAAAATATTTATTTTTATTACTTTTAATTATGTGTCTGTATGTAGTTTTGCACACTTGGGTGAAGGTGCCCACAGAGGGTCAGAGGCACAGGATGCAGGCTCTGACGGTGGTGAGCCACCTGTGTGGGTGCCGAGAACTGGACATTGGTCACCACTGAGCTACCTCTGCAGCCCTTCCCACACCTTTTTTTGTTTGTTTGTTTGTTTGTTTTGTTTTGTTTTAGGTAGGTTGTCCAGGCTAGCCTTGAACTCCCCCTGTAAGACAGACATGCCCTGAACTTGTAAGTTTCCTGTCACCTTCCCAAGTGGCTGGTGAACAATCTCTTTTTGAGACAGGGTCTTATTATGAGACCTACACTAGTTCCAAATCCACAACTTTCCTACCTCAGCTCCTGAGTGCTGCTAGACTATGGGTATGTGCCACGATACCTGGTTCAGTTTAATATCTCTTTTAAAAAATTAATTATGCCAGATGTGGTGGCTTCTGTTTTTCAAATCCTAGCACTTGGGAGGCAGAGACAGGTGGATCTCCCTGAGTTCAAAAACTGGTTCTATATGGTGAATTCCAGACCAGTCAGGGCTAAGTGATAAGACCCTGTTTCAGAAAAGAAAAAACAAAAGATGGTGTATGTGCGGGCACACACACCACTATGAACCTGTGCAGTTGGTTCTCTCCAACCTTCCTGTGGATTTCAGGGATTGAATTCAGGTCACCAGGCTGCCATGGTAAGCACTCTTCCTGTTGAGTCAACTCCGTGGGCCCCAGATTAATTACTTGAAAGGGTAGATTTACTTCAATGGGAATGGGAAAGGAAAGAGTTAAAAACAGCTGGAATTCACCCTGTTGGCATGATGTAGCATGTGGCATGTCGGGACAATGGCAGATCAGCCTCTGGAACCAAGGGACCAGAGAGGAAGGTCCACCAGGAGAACGCCCAGGTATCGCGGCCTGCACGCGGCGACAGAGACCATGCTGACCAACACATGCAACCCGTGACATGTTCCCAGAGCACAAGAGGGACTGGTGAATTCTGATTAGAACTCAGCATACATCTGTCTACAAGGGTCCACACTGTGAGGTCTCTTCCTGCTTGGGGCCCAATAGCCTCCTTCTCAGCAGCCGATGGAAGACCTGTTCTATCCTGTCATCTTGTAGCAAGCTGGTTCCTCTCCTTTATAACAGGTCTCACCACTATCGTGAGATGATGCCCACAAGGCTTACTGTGAGCCTGGGCTCAGGAGACCGCTTGCTTTTTTCTTTTTCACAATATTTCAGTCCTCTCAGTTCAACACTCACTCCCCTAAGAATCCTGCAGAGCCAACCCACCCTTAAAGCTCCTTAGGACCCTCCTTACAGCTGTCACCTCGCGTCCCCACCAGAGCCTCCAGGCTAGTCGGAGGGTGGCGGCCGCACTCCGCCCAGCGGGGCTCCGCGGGTGGGGCTCCGCGGGCGGGGCCGGCAGCCTGAGTATTTGCATATAAAGGGCGCCACCTGCGCTCCCGGCCCTTGCTCTCCGCGCCCTGCGCTAACCGCTTCGCACCCTCACTCCCCGGCCGCGCCGCTGCCTGCCTGCTGCCTGCCTCGCCATGGGTCGACAGAAGGAATTGATGAATCGTTGCGGGGAGGTGCTCCATATCCGCTACCGGCTGGTTCGCCAGGCTCTGGCGGAGTGCCTGGGGACCCTCATTCTTGTGGTGAGTGCAGGGAAGTGAACAGCCCTTTTTATTTTCAGCCCCCATGGTCCCCTTCTCCTTGCTCACTCCAGGGACAGTTTTTCAAGGCAAACAAGACCACTTCCCCAGCTCTGTTCCCGAACCCTAACCTTCAGGGTCAAGCTGACCTCCAAAGCCTTCAACAGTCTTGACAGTTCTAATTCAATTTGTGACAGTGTTACTCACCAAGAACAGCTCTTCTATGTTGCCTTTCCTCCTGGAGACGGAGACCAAGTTCCTGAGTATGAGACCTTCAGTCTCTTTCCCTTACTTACCAGTCTTCCAGCTTCCCAGGGCTCAAGGCACAGGACACAGTGGAGGCAGAGGCAAACCCCTATTAAGTTATTTGGGTCTTGGGTGTCTGGCCCCTAATGAATAATTAAGCCTCAGAAAGTCCAAAAGTTGCAGTGAAGTGAGGGCACATTACACAGGTAGGGGCAGAGGGCACAGGCCTGTAAGCAGCAAAGTCAGAAGGAGGGAATGTTACGGAGACAGGGATTGTGGAAGGAAGGAGGGCCCGAACAAGAGCTCTGTGTGTCTAAATTGGTTGTGACATGTCGTGGTCCTCAGATCCTGTCTGTGACCGGATGTTTCCAGTTGCTCTTCTGGCTTTGGATCCCTCCTTTGCTCCTCTCAGTGGCTCCTGGTGAACTCCCTGGCCCCCCAGGTTTCTGCAGTTTTGCCCTGAGTTCTGGGTAACTTGGTGTACTTCTTCGTTAGATAGGCACTATTTCCAGGTTTTCATTTCCTGTCCCATTACTCTGATTTTCAGCCACTGATTTGTTTTTCTGAGTCTCTTCTGAATTCAGTTGTTGCTTTGAGTTCCAACAACAGACTCAGTCCTGGGTGATACACTTTAGTCAGCTAGTGAGAGATCATGGCGGGGCAGGCTACATGTGGAGAAGACGGCCCAAACGTGCCTCTGACTTCAGAAACTAGTGGCCTATCAGTTGTTCCTACTCCTCCTCTGCTCTGTGCGAAGAAGGGAGAGGGGCACTTATCACCCTCCTGCCTTGGTGGTTCCCTGTGTCCTATCTTGATTTGTGAGTGGCCACCTGTTCCGGAGCAGCAAGGACAAGGGAGGGTGTCTCACACTTTCAAAGAGGGACCTCCTTATCCCTTCCCAGGTCTCAGAGCCACTCCACTATAAAAAGAACAGTCAGTCCCCACTGAGTCCCAGGATCATTCAGCTTAGTCCAGACCACAAAAAGCAGATGCTGGATTTGTGAAGGCTTTCAGGCTCAGGTAGATGTGATAGGTGTCCAGTGTCAGTGAAAAGCAGAGCTTGGGGACCAGAAAACAACTCTAGTGGATCCTCTGGTGACTTGGGGGCTTGCTTATGTACCTGTGTTGGGACCTTATAGTGTCGGGATCCAAGTTGACTTTGGGGTGAGGAAAGCCCCTTTATCTGAGGTGTATAGTTGGGTGGTATATGGGGTGAGGGGCTGGCTAAAAACCTGGAGGTGGGTGAGAGGGGAGGATAAGGAAGAGGAAGATTAGCCCCAAGGTGGTGGAACTGGCTTTGATAGCTCCTCCCTCCAAGGCCCCTTGGCATAGATCCAGGTCTGGGCCTCAGGCAAAGAACTCAGGCCAGGGTCTGACTGGACATAGTGCCCCAGACTTCTATGTGCCTCCACCCCCTACTCTCACAATCTCTGACCTTTGCTCTCACCTGCCTGAACACCTTTGACCTACATCACCACCACTGGCTTCCCTGCTTCATCTTTCTGAGTGATAATAATCAGTGCTTAACAACTCAGTACACAGGCTTGGACCCATTAGAGTTAATGAAGCACAGCCCGCTGGCCAGCATAGCACTTCATTGTTTTTGAGGCTGGGTCTCACTCCCTAACCCTTAGCTGTTCTGGAGCTCACTCTGTAGACAATGCTGGTCTCCAGCAGGGATCAGGCCTGGCTCTGCATGGCATTGTTTTAGTTATGAAGAGCTGGGATGGAGGATCTTGGAGGGACAGCACTTTACAGTTGGTGGAGAGTATTTTCACTCTTGAAAATATATTATGTTCTGTACATGCTGAACTCTATCCCAGGTAGAAGGGTTAGAACAGATTTCACTGGACCTAGAGAGAAGAGCCACTTAAAACCTTGTGTTTCGGACTCTACAGATCTGAGTGGGAATCTACAGATCCTGGAGGCAGTGGGCTAGAGAAAAAGGGACAGATGCGAACAGAGTGGCTGTGGGTGAGGAACGTGTGAGGATCAGATTCATAGACATTTCTACATGCAGGAGTAGGTCCAACCTCACTTTTGTTTTCTCTCTAATCTCCATGTCCCCTACCTCCTCCACTATGACCTCAGCTTTGGAAGAGTCCAGGATGATGGGTATTTCCTACCTCTGTGTGCCAGATCTGGAGGACAGGCAGAGACTGTTATTGCTGTAGTGATTGCTCCCTCCCATGGCTTCTGGGATTCAAGACAAACCAGTGGATGTCATTTAACCTGGCTTCCCAGTCATATACCCAGTACAGGTCCCTCAACTAGGGCTCTGCATGTGTCCTCTCTCTGGAACTTAATTACAGCAGGAGGGATTTGGGTCACACACCAGGAAGGACCTCTAGTTTTCCCTGTGGTGTCTGATCTCGGTGGGACTTCATTTGCTTTGTTTTTCTGACAGATGTTTGGCTGTGGTTCCGTGGCTCAAGTAGTGCTCAGCCGAGGCACCCACGGTGGCTTCCTCACCATCAACTTGGCTTTTGGCTTCGCCGTCACCCTTGCCATCTTGGTGGCTGGCCAAGTGTCTGGTAAGGCCTCAACCCCAGCCTCAGCTCTCAGTCCTCATCAGTATTTCCAGCAAGTGCCTGGCTAGAGAGCAGAGAGGGAGGGCCCCCCAAGTGCTCGTACTAACAGCACCTCAGCTTTGGGCCTGTTGGAGGCAAGGGCAGAAGAGCCTTGACAACCTTTGACTCACAGCTTGACTCAAAGATCAGCCTGTGACAGTCCAACTGCCATCAAGGCCAAGGAAACCTACCTGCACCCCAGAAAGGAAGAGCACATGGGAGACCCAGCCTGCCCATCCTTTAGGTGTGGCTAAGATGCTGTCTCCTCTTTGCAGGAGCCCACTTGAACCCTGCGGTGACGTTTGCCATGTGCTTCCTGGCACGGGAACCCTGGATCAAGCTGCCCATCTATGCACTGGCACAGACGCTGGGCGCCTTTTTGGGCGCTGGCATCGTTTTTGGGCTGTACTATGGTGAGCATTCCCATCCCGCCCTTCTCCATGCACTTTCCCTCTTTAAGTACTTGTTGGCACCAAGCCCATTGATGACAGCCGGGGCCTGCCCAGGCCCCGGGCTCATGACTCATTCATGAGCACTCAGGCCCAGGTTGGGGGCTCTAGGGGAAAGAAACAAGTTGGGCAACAACAGAATCTCAGGTCCTCCACCCTACCCCGCCCCCTGTTCCTCTACAGTAATATGCTTACCCATGACCCCTGGTAGGGTGGGGAGGGCAGCTCTGAGAGGAGAGGCTCTGCCCTTACTCACAATGAGTCTAATCTGTCACCAGACGCGATCTGGGCCTTTGCCAACAATGAGCTTATTGTCTCCGGTCCCAACGGCACAGCTGGCATCTTTGCTACCTATCCCTCTGGACACTTGGACATGGTCAATGGCTTTTTTGATCAGGTATGGACTGGGGACATGTGAAGTAAATGCAGAGGGAGGAACGGTCTTGTTTTGGAAAACACTCCTTGATCGTAGCCGATTTCTCAGTTCATGGGAACCCTAACATGGTGGCGGGTCTTTTGTATAGGATCCCCTACCTCAGAACATGGTGGAGGACCTTTTATAACACATGGAGTTCCCCAGTGAATTCTTGTTTTTGCAAGCCTCCTAGAATCAGGACAAGACAGAGGAAAGGCAGGACTGGAGCATGGGGAAAGGAGCTCACCCTGTTCTCTCCTCTCTCCCAGTTCATAGGAACAGCCGCTCTCATTGTGTGTGTGCTAGCCATTGTTGACCCTTATAACAACCCTGTGCCCCGCGGCCTGGAGGCCTTCACTGTGGGCCTTGTGGTTCTGGTCATTGGAACCTCCATGGGTTTCAATTCTGGCTATGCTGTCAACCCAGCTCGTGACTTTGGACCTCGCCTTTTCACCGCCCTGGCTGGCTGGGGCTCAGAAGTCTTCACGTAAGTATAGTTCTTACTCAGCTTACCTTAGCTTGCCTTCCCTCTTCCTGCCGACCTGTCTCTGATTACCAGTGTTTTCCCTCCAGGACTGGCCGGCACTGGTGGTGGGTACCTATCGTCTCTCCACTCCTGGGTTCCATTGGCGGTGTCTTCGTGTACCAGCTCATGATTGGTTGCCACCTGGAGCAGCCCCCACCCTCCACTGAGGCAGAGAATGTGAAACTAGCCCACATGAAACACAAGGAGCAGATCTGAGTGGACAGCAGCCACCCCACTCCCCACTGTTCACTCTCTTGAGTGTCAACTGACTGTGTGGGGGCCACTCTATAAAAGCCCCTTGTGTTGCCTCTCACAGGCTAAAAACGCTCCCCGTGCCCACCCCTGCTGGATGGCCCCTCCAGAATTTCTACAGAACTCTGCCCATTAGGTTCCCACCCTTAAGCCAAGGTAGGATAGCAAGTAAGACCAAATATTCTTTTGTTTCCCAAAAGAAAGGATGTGCAGAGAGAGAGAGAGAGAGAGAGAGAGAGAGAGAGAGAGAGAGAGAGAGAGAGAGACAGCCCATGTGTGCATGTGTGCCGTGCTGTTTTCCAGGTTGAATGCAAGGGCAAGGAACCAAGTTTTCAAAACAAATGGTAGCAACTCAAGGGAGCCCAGGAGAAGGAAAGTGCCATGCCTCAGGGACTCCGTGGGGGTGGACCCAGAAGTGTGTTTCTAAGTATGTGTGTGTCTACTATTTTTCCAAATGGACTTCTAGGCTTGGGGAGGGGGAAGGGATAAAAGGGGTGTAGCTCATATATGGAGCTATGATCCTGGACTGGGGCTGTGTAATTATGTTTCTGTTATAAGATAGACATCAGGAGGGGGCTGAAGTCCAGCTCGTAAATTTCATAATTTGTTTTTTTAATATATACATACATATATGTTACAGTTTTATGAATAGGGGCGGGAAACTCCACTTTTTAAAAGGGGTTTTCTCCCTTTAATTCTCCAACAATGTACTGTTGCCTTTTATATATAAGAAAAGAATAAAATGTATACATGCGACAGGAACTGTGATTTTCTGCTTGGTTTTTTGTGTTTTGTTTGTTTTCAGGCAGGGTCTCTAGTCCTGGCTATCCTGGGACTCACTCTGTATACCAACCAGGCTGGCCTTGAACTCATGGAGACCCCTGCCGGCATCAAAAGTGTACGCTACATCAGAATCTGCTGTTTTTCTGGGACTGGTGTTTGAGCTTTGGTTTTATTTAACTATAAATTTCCAGATGTTTAGTTTAGGGTCTAATCTCAGCTTGTATTCAGTGGTCCCAGATTCTACCCTCTTGAGCATCTTCCGAATCCTCCTATCTTATCCCCTTCCGCAGGGAGGAAGTTTGGAACCTCTATGGCAGGCAGAACTGCCCAGAGAATGGAGAGGCCAACAAGATTGAGGAACTGTCTTGTGTTCTACAGTTGCTTATCATCATCCAGACTCTTGTCTGAGACACTCTTAGCCTCCCTCCAAGGGGTCAGTCCACACAGGTTCCTCAGGGTATCTCTCTGAGGGTAGGGCTCTTTCCATGGTCCATCCGCACCGTTCTCTATCCCTATCCCTACCTACTCTACCACATTTTACCTTTACTCCTGATTACTTTCTCCGTTTTTCTTGTCTCTCCTCTAGGAAATTGGGTTACTCTTACTCTTCATCTTCCAACCTAAAAGTCACTTGCCTAAATCAAGAATGTCTCATGTTGAGAAAGTTCCCTTCTGAGACATGTCAGTTCCCAGTAAGGCAAGGGTTATGTGACTAGCCTGGCACACCTGAGCCCAGGAAGTGCACCTCATTTCTAGTTTCCTTAAAACATCTGACTTAAGTTTCACCAGGAATAAGAGGAAAAGCTTCCTGAAGTATTAACCCTGTAGGAGTCAGAGAATCCTGTCCTACATGATTGTGTTCTGTAGATTTGCAACCCCATAAGAACTACAATACCAACCAACCAGAGCTCCCAGGGTTTAAACCACGATCCAAAGAGTACAAATGGACAGACCCATGGCTCCAGCTGCACATATAGCAGAAGATGGCCTTGTTGGGCAGCAATGGGAGGAGAAGCCCTTGGTCCTGCCAAGGCTTGATGCTGCAGTGTAGGGGAATGTCAGCGTGGGGATATGGGAGGGAGTTGGTGGGTGTGTAAACATCCTCATAGAAGCAGGGGGAGGGGTAATGGGATATAAAGGGGAATCTGGGAAAGGGGATGACATTTGAAATGTAAATATATATATATATATCCAAAACAAACAAACAAACAAACAAAAACAAAAAAAATCTTGCTCTGTCGCCCCTTCACAGATGAACCCATTCCCAGAAAGGGTAGCCAACAAGTTCAGATCACAGAACTAGAATTATGACTGGAGTCATATTTTGGTCCAATTCCTTCATGGACCCTTTCCTTGTTCCCAACTCCCAAGAGACATCTCTGGAATGCTGGAGTGACCTGAGCCAGAAGGAGTGTCCCTTTCCCAGAACCTGAGGGAAGAATGTTAACCTTGGAAGCAGTGCTTGCAGACTTTTCTTCAGTGTGCCAAAGCAGATTCATTCACCTGTACCAGTTCCCCTCAGGATCCAAGACCCTGCCTCACCATCTTTCCTTTCAACCAGTGGGAAGCAGGGAGCCTTACAGGTGCCATCACTATAGGGCAATGCCCATCACAGCTACAAGGTGTGTTTGTGTTCCTTCTCTGGACCTTAGCTTCTTTATCTGTGACTCTCAGGTTAATAAAAAAAGTAAATAAGAAGAGATGATTCATAGAAAGGGCTTAACATGGGCTGGCAAGAAGGCTCGTGAGTAAGGCACCTTGCCATCAAGTCTGACAAGCTAAGTCTGATTGATCTCTGGAACCCAAAGAGCAGAAGAAAGAGCCAATTCTGCGGAAAGTTGTCCACTGAGTGCCACACTTGCACTCTGGTCTGTTCATACACACACATGTGCAACAGTAAATGCAATTTAAAATATAAGTGAACTTAGCAGTGACCAGAAAACAAATAACAAATGACTGCTGGTGACTGTACTTGAAGAACCAGGATAGGGTGGAGGCAGGGGATTGTTTTGTAAAGGCCATTGAATTTAACATGCATGCTTTACCTCAGATCCAGCCGCAAGGGTGGATTTACTGAGAGGGGAGGGGAAGTGGGGTGGTGGTTTGCCCTGCTGTGTCCAGACCCCACAAGGCTCTTGGGTTAGGTAGTAGAGAATGGGTATAAGAAAAGCAAGACTGAGCCACAAGTGTGCAGGGCACAGGCTGGGACATGAGGAAAGAGCAGTTTGTGACTCCTCCAGACAAGGAACTCCCCATAAACCCTTCACTCTGAATAGGCAGAGGAGTGGCTAATAGCAAATTTTGGAAGGAAAATGCTCTACTTCCTTTAAGAAAGCTTCTCTACTTCACAGAATTTATTTTCAGGGAAGCTAGGGGGAATTGCCCTATAGTATAGCTGCTTTATCTCAGGGCTTGCCCAGGGCTCTTTATGCTTATGTACGAAACCCTCATCACACCCTTAAAAAAAAGATTTATTTATTTTATGTATGTGAGTATACTGTTGCTATCAGACACACCAGAAGAGGAATTCCACTACAGATGGCTGTGAGCCACCATGTGGTTGCTGGGAATTGAACTCAGGACCTCTGGATGAACAGTCAGTGCTCTAACCACTGAACCATCTCTCCAGCCCCACCACAACCCTTTGAAAGAGCCAGTTTTCTTTTGTCTGTCTGTCTATCTCCACCCCATCTCTTCATTTTTCGAGACAGGATTTCTCTGTTTAGTTCCTGGAACTCACTCTATAGACAAGGCTGTCCTGGAACTCATAGATCTGCCTGTCGCTGCCTCCAGAGTGTGTGCTACCACCACCAGGCTGAAGCCATGCTTCTTAAAGCAGCTGATTTGCACCCATGGAATCATCACCCTGAGACGTGAGCTTGGCTGCTGTTTGGGTACCTGGCTTTGTCTGTGCACACAGGTGACTGTGCATTTCTCAGCGCTTTTTGTGGACCTATTTTCGTCTCACCGAGCCAGGCTGTCTGAATCTCTGGTTTTCTTCATTTTCGGCTCTGTGTGTGTGTTACCACCTAATTTATCATGTACCTCTTAAAAGGCATCTCTGTATGTACCCTGAGTCTACTTCTCTGCACTTGGACTGCACCTCTAAGTGCAGGTTATACCTGCCAATCATCTCTGCTCCAGGGCATGTCTTCTTAATTCCTGGTAATGAGGTTCGGCTTTCAGCTAACTCTCCTAGACTTTGTTTGTTTGTTTGTTTGTTTTCTGAAGAAGCTAGGTGGGGCACCCACAAGCTTGGAGAAACTTGGGGGAGGTAGAGTTGGGTGGGATGGGAAGTCGAGAAGAAGACCAACTCCACCCAGTATAGAAACGCTAGAGCAATGGTTCTCAACCTGTGGATTGGGACCTCTTTGGAGCCACATTGTACATATCCTGCTTGCCAGATATTTAATCACAACTTTAACAGTAACAAAATAATACAGCTCTAAAGTAGCAATGAAATAACTTTATGGTTGAAGGCCATGGTAGTATGAGGAACTGGATTAGAGGGTTGAAGCACTAGGGAGGTTGAGAATCACTGCCCTAAACGCTAGGGAAGGCATGGAGATCCCAAGGATCTAAGAGGCTGGCTGAGGAAAGGAGGAATAGCTAGTGCTGGGCGGGGGGTGTGAAGGAAAGAGGGCTGAGATTTACCCACCCCTTAGACCTAACAGGTTTTTGATAATAGAATGCCTAAATCCTAAAAGGCCAGGTATCTGGAAGAGGGCTACTCAAGGACCTAGGGAGGCTCTGCATGAACGGAGCTTTGGCCATAGGCATCAGGGTAGCAGCAGAAACAGAAACTGGTTTAGGCACCTTCTTTGTTGCAGGGGGCTTCAAAGAAACACCTCTTCTCTTTGAAGAAAGCAAGTATTAGACTTGCAAATCTCTTAGGATCACTTAGCAGAAGGAAGAGCAGATCTCAATCCAGACCTCTAGGTCTCTAGGATTGCAAGTTGACCCTTGCCAGCAGCAAGACTTGGGGGCAGGCAGGAGTCTGCTCCATGCCCAGGTGACACTCATGTACCGTTTCACCTCTTGCTATGGTTTCCAGTTGACTTTGGCAAGTAGGAGGCGGATCTAGGAAATAAGAAGGCAAGGAAGGTGAGACAAGAAGGTTAAGGCATTTATGCCCATTCCAAGAATCCATCTTCTGCCTTTTAGAATGTTGACCATCTTGCTTGCTCCTTCTGAATGAGAAATGGTTGTTGCCCTTCGTTCTTGATGAATCCCAGTAAGGATCCTCCACACTTCTGCTGGATCCCTTTCTGTGGACAGGTTCTTCATCTGTAATGTGGCATCTACCTCCTTAGATCGCAAGAGGTGAGGATGGGACAGGGAGAGGGACAGAGGAGGAGAAGTACCAAAGGTGATGACAGGTCTCCTCCTCTTCCTTCTCCTTCCCCTCATCCTCCCTTTCCTCCTCCACACTGGAGAGGAGGAGGTGAGACACCAAACTCTCCAGCACCAGGACCCTGCGGTTGGAATTGAAAACAGCTAAACCTGGAATCTCCAGTCTCCCACTTCCATCCACCCCATTTCCTTACCCAGCCACAGGCTTCTCTGGGGAGAAAACCTTCATCCATCACTTAGACTGACTTCTGACTTCTTGAACCCCTGCTTTGAAGACAGCATTTGTGTATGGTTTGCTACACTGACTCTTGTCAGTGTCAGTCCCTCCCACTCCTTCCTTCCCTCATCTCTCAGCCCTGTCTGTGGTGCTAGGGATAGAACCTTGGGCTTCATGTGTGCTAGGCAAACCGCCTTAGTCCTGAGCTTTACCCCTCCTGTGATCTGTGCTGAACTCTGATTTCACTTCCTCACTGTTCAGAGCTGCCGAGGACGGAGAGAGGACTCCGGAAGGCCTGATAATCATCTGGTTAGAGTTCACTGCTTGTCTCCATGGAAATGTCCCCCATAGTTGAGAAGGTACTTGGAATGTCAAGGTACACCTTCCTTAGCTTCTCTGCCCAGGTCACTGCCGAGCCTGGAAACCTGCTGAGGAAGGGGGGAGATGCCACGCTTGACTCTACAAGCCTGTGGCCACAGACTATGGTGGCTCTTTACTGATAGAGGTAACCTTGAGCTGAGAGATCTCTGCTTCATGTCAGGGCTGGAGAGAGTAGTCTGACCCTTGACCCACAGACAAAGTAATTCCTTTATCAGGCTAAGGGTTTATAGCTTGCGACGACTTCAGCCCTCAGAGCTGTGTGTGTCTACATACATGAACTGGAAGTGTGCATATGGTCACACTGGCATGTTTACCCCCTTTCTCTACCCTTTCCAATATCCATCACATAACATGGCCTACCTACTTTCAGCATGCTCTTACTCTGATATCAGTGCTGTGTGGCTTTTCCTGGGGAGACGTGAGCAAGGTCTGCTCATTCTAGATAAGGCACCATGGACAAAACGAAGCAGCAATTCCATCCAAGTCTAGCTTGATCAACTTGAGTTTAGTTGTGGCTATTTACAGAAGCATGGGAAATGCATAGACGACACCACCAAAGAAAAGTCCCCCGATTTATATATCCTCAGGAGGAAGCAGAACTTTTATTGCCCTCCCCAACTTCCCTGGGGAAATATTTGTGGGTCCAGTCCTGTGAAGGTCATCTGGAAGTCACTACAGCTCCCCGGAGCTTAAAACAGAAACACATTTACTCAGGTACACACTCAGACTCGGACAGATGCTGCGGCACACTCAGATATACCAACACCCTTATACCTCCACATTCATCGGCTTGCACACAAACATCTTACATTCATGCTTAAGCATGTGTAGACACTCCTTGGCTCACTCCCACTCAAGTACACACCCACACCCCTCCCTGTAGGGGCCCAAAGCCACACATTAGTGTGCTAAGAATAACTGGAAATGCTGTTGTGAGAGTACTGTGGGGTGAGGAGAAAAGGTCATCAAGTGGGTTTGATAGGCTGGGGAGATGACTAAAGAACACTTGTCCATTTTACATAGGAGCTGGGTTTGGTTCTCAGCACCCACATGGTGGCTCACAGCTGTCTTTGTAATTCAATTTCCAATGCCTTCTCTGGCTTTACACACAGATGGTGTACTTGTAACCTGCAGGGAAAACACTCGTACATTAAAAAAAAAATTTTTTAAGGTGGCACTAGAGTAGTCTTTTCAGAGCAAGAGGTAAAGAAGCCAGGACAGCTGACCTTCTTCTTCTTCTTCTTCTTCTTCTTTTTTCTAAATAACGTCACTTTGTAGTCCAAACTGTCCTTGAAGTTGAGAACCTCCTGCCTCAGCCTTGAAGGTTTGGCATCTCCTTGTCTGGGTGGGGCACACAGACACTTTCAGCAGATACTTGCTGGATAAGCAAGTAGCAGGCTTGACTAAATCTCAATATTTCAACAGGAAGAGCTCAATATTCAACTGCTCTGTCTCACAGAAGCTTAGTGTCCTAGGCAACCACCGAGTCACTGAGTCCATGGACTTCCATGTATTCCACAGGCCACAAAGGTGAGTCTCAAAACACAAGGAACTTGCATGAAGCTTCTAGGTAAGGCAGTGACCGAGACTAGATCTGGATTGTCAGTGTAAGGCATGTTTCCTGAGGACGTCTGATTTCTGACAAACCTCAGAGCCCAACTGGCTTAGGTGGATGAAAAAAATGACTGTTTTGGGTTGTGTCAGGGATTTGGGTCCTAGCATGGAGAAAGGAGGTAAGATTTTTTAAAATGTATTTTGAGACAATCTCATTATTGTAACTCTGACTGTTCTGGAACTCATTCTGTAGACCAGGCCAGCCTCGGACTGATAGAGACCTGCCTCTGCCTCCTGAGTGCTGGATTAAAGGTGTGTGCCACCACTAGGCTTCCTTTTTATTTATTTATTTTCAGTTTTAACTTTTTACTTGTGTGTGTGTTTACATATGCTACACATGAAGTTCAAAGGATAATTGTGGCGTTAGCTCTCTCTTTCCACCATGGATCCTAAGGATCGAACTCAGGCCATCTTACCTTCTATCCCCAACCCTCACCCCAGCAGCCTTTCTGGCAGAGGGTTTGGGCTAATTCGTCTGTTTATTTGTTCATCAAATATTTCTAAAGAGATTTATTTATTTGTTTTATGTATATGAGCACAAGGTAACTGTCTTCAGACATACACCAGACCCCATTACAGGTGGTTGTGAGCCACCATGTGGTTGCTGGGAATTGAACTCAGGACCTCTGGAAGAGTAGTCGGTGCTCTTAACCGCTGAGCCATCTCTACAGCCTTCATCAGATATTTTTATATTTTTTGGGACAGGATCTCATGTAGTCCAGGTTGGTCTTGAACTCTTTATGTAGTCAAAGGTGACCTTGAATTGCCTATTCTCCAGTTTTTATCCCTCAAATGCTGGTGTTATAAGTGTGGCCCACCAGGCCAAGCTTGTGTGCATGTCTGTGTGTATATAATTGTGTGTTTGTGTGTGTGTACCTGTATGTGTCTGTGTGTGCATAATTGTGTGTTTGTGTGTGTGTACCTGTATGTGTCTGTGTGTGCATAATTGTGTGTGTGTGTGTGTGTGTGTATCTGTGTGTGAGAGAGAGAGAAAGAGAGAGAGAGAGAGAGAGAGAGAGAGAGTTGCTGAGGATGGGATTCAGGGCCTTGTGTGTGCTAGGCATGCATTCTGTCACTAAATGACATCCTTAACTCAAGTATCTTTTTGTTTGTTTGTTTAGTTTTTCAAGACAAGATTTCTCTGTATTGCCTTGGCTGTCCAGGAATTTGCTCTGTAGACCAGGCTGGCCTCCAATTTAGAGATCCTCAAAGGTATGAGCTACCACCTCTTGGCCTCAACTATCTTTTTTATGGCAGACTATGATAAGTTCCATGAATAATGTGATGGGCAAGATACATGCCACAGTATCTAGCAGGAAGTAACTATATGCAAAAAGACTTCTGATCCACATGCCGTAGGAATTAATGACAGTCGGCAGAGACAATCGAGAACTCAAGATCAAAACTGCAAACCCAACACCCACAGATCCCCATCTCTTCCCCTTTTCCTTCCATGCTGGCAGCCTTGTGATAAGGCCCAATCCACATGGTTTCAAGGACCCAGGAGCAGTTCCCAGTACCCACATAGCAGCTCATAACCATCTGTATGTGACCCCCAGTTCCAGGGAATCTGAGAACTGGCCTCCATGTGGCTCACAGTTATACATGCAGAGAAAGCATCTATACACAAAAAATAAAATAAGAATTAAGAGATGTTAATGAATTAGGAAAACAAGTAAAACTCAAACTTTGACAGAGAAGACGTTGGAGGCAGGATTGGAGGGGTGGAAAGTCTGCCAAAAACATGATCCTGTCCTGAGATGGACCCTAACTGTCAGATTCAAAGAGAGAAAAGCAGATGCCCTAGCATTCCTGATACCACCTTGGCTGAAACCCTACGACCCCCAGAACCATGCCATGGTAACTAAGGTTCTTTATCCTGCATCACTGCTGGGGTGCAGGAGACAAAACAGGGACTCTAGGCCACATTCCTTCCTTGCCGCCATGGGGTGACAGACTCGTGGGAGCCCTGCTCAGGGGAGGCAAACATGTAGGTGAGAAATGGCACAGCCTAGGGCTGATTGTTTGGATTTAGACTGAGGTTGGTGCAGTAGCTTTGTCCAAAAACAAAAGTGGGAAGACAGAATGTCAGTCTTCAGAGTGGGAAGGCCTGGGTCTTTTGGGCTACTGCCAGAAGCTAATGGGCCCTGGGTCAGGTCTTTGTTTAATCCAGAGTCCCTGTGTGGGTCTGTGTGGGCTGCCAGCTGTGCTATTTGGCAGGTGGGTAGCCCCAGGTTGGGCACCAAATATGGTTCTTTGTTCTTTCTTTCTTTCTTTTCTTCCTTCCTTCCTTTTTTCTTTCTTTCCTTCCTTCTTTCTTTCCTTCCTTCTTTCTTTCTTTCCTCCCTTCTCCTCCCCATGATTAATAGCAAGCTTTTGAAAGGGCTGGAGAGATGGCTCAGTGGTTAAGAGCACTAACTGCTCTTCCAGAGGTCCTGAGTTCAAATCCCAGCAACTACATTGTGGCTCACACCATATGTAATGAGATCCTATGCCTTCTTCTGGTGTGTCTGAGGATAGCAACAGTGTACTCACATACATAAAATAAATAAATTAATTAAAAAAATATATGAAAGCTTTTGAAAGCCAGAAAACTAACAGGGTGAGCTGTGGATATAGCCTGGAATAGATAATGCTTCTGTAACAAGGTTGTGGCAAAAGCCGAATTCTCCATATTACAAGAGCACCTTGGTGGAACACATCGGGTGTATGTAGACCCAGAAGAGAGCAGGCACCAGCGACACTAAGGTTCCATGCCTGAATCCCTCCAAGAGCAGGGGCACAGCCGGGGTGAGCACTCAGCCCTCCCTACTGGCTGTGGCTGTGCCTGGAGATCTTATCAGTGACAGGGCTGCTACATGGAACTGAGTCACAGACCCCAGGCCTAGAAAATAGTTGCCATGTTGAAACAGGTCCAAGGGAGAAGGTAGGGTGAATGTTACACCTGATACACCACCAGCACACCCATTGCCACCCACACTTCCTGTCACTCTGGGTCACCTTGGTTGTCATCACTCTTTTGTGATCCTGTCGTCTTCCTTCCTGTCATCCCTGTGTGACATCACGTCTACACCATCACCTGACTCCGTTCTCATCACAGTGGAACATTCTCCAACCCACACCTAAGGTTGTTGCTGACCTTAGCCCATCCTGCCCCCGCTCAGCTGTGTCCACCCTGGTGCTGGCACTTGTTCACTCATTCCCACTTCTCTGTCACCTAGACTGTCCTCGCCTGTGCTTGTCGCCTTAGCCATCTTTGTCAGCCCCTCCTGCTCCTGTGTTTCCCAGAACAGCCTCTCTGCTCATAACCGCTTGCTTTAGGCCATGTCACCTCTAAGTCCTCTGACTGTCACACCTATCTCCACCCTGTTGTTGGTTCGTCTTCGCTGATCTGGCTCTGCCCTCTCCTTGTCAACTCCTTTCTTGTCTCGGGCGCCTCACTTGGGTCCCCAAATGGCTCTGCTCTGCTACCCCATCACCTTTGCAATGTGTCCATGTGAAGGTTTTTAATTTCTACCCTGGGTTTTCTGGGCTCTGGGACCAGGTTCTTCTCAGGGCTCCCAGGCAGAGGATTGCCAGGGATTCCGGAATCTCTCCTCAGCTACTGTGCTTGGCAGTTGTTTCTGCCCAGTCTGGCTCTAATATTATCCTTGTGTTTCTCTCTCTGAATTGGAGCCACAGTAGGTGTCACTCTGGCTGGCTTCAAACTTGAGACGCTCCTGCCTCTGGAGAGCTGAGATGATCGATCCTAGGCTTGAATAAATTCTCATTATGTTAACTGTTATTCCCTCATGCTCAGTCCCCAGTGCTTCAGATAATTACACATCTGTCCAGATATCCCAGCTCCCCCAGTGCTTCAGATAATTACACATCTGTCCAGATATCCCAGCTCCCCCAGTGCTTCAGATGATCACACATCTGTCCAGATATCCCAGCTCCCCCAGTGCTTCAGATGATCACACATCTGTCCAGATATCCCAGCTCCCCCAGTGCTTCAGATAATTACACATCTGTCCAGATATCCCAGCTCCCCCAGTGCTTCAGATGATCACACATCTGTCCAGATATCCCAGCTCCCCCAGAACTTGACACATAACATTCATGATAACCTCTTATTTGGGTGTTGTTTTTAAGGCAGTCTCAACCAACAGGATCAGTTGGAAGGCAGCAACTGTATAGATCTTAGTCACTGACAGGTTCCTGGGACCTAGCATAGAGCCTTGTTTCTGGTAGGGGCCCAGTGAATCCTGTTGAATGCCATGCACTGACCCCTTAGCCCAGTGTGGCAATGTACTAAGTGCTTAACATCTGTCAGTTTGCCTTGTTTTGTCCTGTGTCTTTTTAAGTTTTGAGCCTTCCTTCAAGAATTTTTAAATGATTTGGCACAGACAATCCTGACAAAGTTCAAGCCAGAAGCACATTTCCAATTACTCATCAGAAAGTGAAGAAACAGAGAAGGCGGGTTACTCACAGAACAAGGAGAACACTTTCTTGTAATTAGGGCATGGAAAACCTCTGGCTTGTAACATCACCTCTTGATTATATCTTTTAGCTTCCCAAGGAAACTGAAGACATCAAGGCTTGAGGGGATAGGTTGGGATCTGAAGAAGAGAGCTCCTAATCCTTAGGAGGCAAAAATCAGATCCTTTCCTCATATCATGAAACTGGCATATTCAAGAAGCAAATATAGAAAGAATGTAAATTTACCTGGATATTCCATGCGATTCGTCCCACCTACACTATGTCTGAGGATTTGTCCTTTGGAAAAAGCTCAGTCAGACAAAGTCTTTGCCAATTGCAGACTTTCATGCTACTTTTAATATTTAAATTCATAAATGAATTCATAAGAGCCAGCCTGGTCTATTGAGAACATTGCACAGCCAGGACTACACAGAGAAATTTCAAAGGAAGAAAAGTTAAAAGAAAATGAAATTCACAAATTATGGTCGTGCCGTGGTTACTCAGGTCTTGGGTTTGAAGAGTTGATCACTGCTTTTGAATCCCGCTGTGAGAGAGGCACTATGCCGACAGGCGTATATGGAATCACTTTCCATGATGGCCAGACGGTGGGTGGATGAAGGGATGACATTACAGGCATTGTGCTGTCACCGAATATGAGTAGCTTCTGCAGTTTTTACTTTCTGTAATGGGCATCATTACACTTATAATTTTACAAAGCTCTGCCCTCCCAAACAGAGGTAAAAATGATGCTTTATGTGAAGGTGTTGGTGCTTTAGGATCTTGTCTCTCACTACCTTTTGTTTTACTAGACTTCAAATCCCGTGAGGACAGAGTCTTTGCCTGTTTCCCAGCAATATGTGCTTTTTTTTAAATTTACTTTTTACTTATTCACTATACATTCCACTCATGGCCTCCCTCCCATGTGTTGGCATTTTTTTAGGCTCCACCCCACAGTGGAGTATGCCTGACTCACTATGAAAGGGGCTGTTTGCTCCCCTCCTCACTCTCTTGTTCTTCTTACTTTCTTCCCTCTCTATCCTTTTTCTCCCCATTCCTCTCCCCTTCTCTCTCCACATGCTAATGGGCAGGCCTCTACTCCTCTACTCTCTCTCTGCCTTTCTCTACTACCTCAGCCCCCTTCCCATGCCCTAAATAAACTCTATTCTGTACTATATCTATATAGATATTATGTAATATATAATATGTGGGGAAAGGATGCTTCAACCTGGGCCCATAGAGCACCCCTTCACCTCACTTTACTGCACCTTGCCTCCACCAAACACATCCCTGGCTTCTTTTTCTTTTTTATAAAACATGTGCTTTCAAAAAAAAAACTTTTATTTTCTTTTCATTTTGTTCTTTTGGTTTTTTTTAGACAGAATTTTAATGTGTAGTCCTGGTTATCTCATCAGGCTAACCTCAAACTCATAGAGATCCTGCTGGTTTCTGCCTCCCAAGTACTGGGATTAAAGGTGTGCACCGCCACTGCCCAGCTGAATTTTTTAAATATTTATTTACTTTATGTATATGAGTGCTCTATGTGCATGTACACCAGAAATTATTACAGATGGTTGTGAGCCACCATATAGTTGCTGGGGAATTGAACTCAGGACCTCTGGAAGAGCAGCCAGTGCTCTAACTACTGAGATATCTCCCCAACCTTTTTTTTTTTTTTTTTTTTTTTTTTAAATAGACAAGTGTTTCACTATGTAAAAAGGTTGGTTTGGAAGTTACTATGTTATCCAAGATGATTTGCAATTCACAATGTAACCCAGGATGCTTAAACTTGTCAAAATTCTCCTGCCTCAGCCTCTGGAGTTGGTGGATTATGATGCCACACTTGACTTTTTAGGTTTTCAGAGTAATTCTTGCCTGAATGTTTTGCTGGCTGTCTTGATCTCCAAACCCCAACCTGCACGTGGAGCAGCTCTCTTCCTTTTTTCCACTGCAGCTGGAGTCTCAGGATTTCCCCAGCCTCTGTCCATTCTTCCTCACAGACAGCCATGCCACGTGCTGCAGCCACTCCCTTCCCTCATCTGCATGCTGCTCCTCCTACCCAGTGCTCTGTCCATCCTGAATCCCTGTCTCCTGGGCCATCACCACGCCTTCGAAGTTTTAGGTCACACATCTCCTTTTGCCACTCCCCCATTCACAGACTTCTAATGACTTCCCATCACTCACAGGAGTAAGCACAAGACAGTACAGGACCCAGGCAGATGGAGCGTGCCTATGGCCTTCTTGCTGCATGTGTGGGAACAAGAAGACCCACCCCTTCTTTCTACACCCACCTATTTGCCTGACTTCATCTTACCCAGCTGTCGTAGTGGATGCCCTCTCATTTAGGAAAGTGTTCTTTACTTCCCTCACCCCCAAATTTGGGTCAGTGCCCAACTGAAACTCCCAGAGGCCCCGTGCTTTGCTGCCTGCATTGCAACTCCTTGTTTATGAAACAGCTTCCCATGTGCCTCGCAGGCCTTTCCAAGCTGAGGTGGACCAGCTCTCTATCTAACCACTGGCACTCAGGAAGGGATCCCACTACTGTGGAAAGACTGGAGAATAACAATGAAGTGCCCTCAGTGAGTACTGCTTAGGGAAGGGGATAAAGCTCCAGAGCTAAACCCATTCTCAGTCTGCATAAAATCCAGTGTAATCCCCAGCAGAGGAACCAAAAAAGACTTAGTAATTCCCAAGGAGTTCAGTATCGGCATACATGTAAAGTTGACATACATGTTTCATCTTGTACACTTTTTCTGTAGCTCAGCATGGCCTAAAACTTGCTGCCACTATTCCTGCCTCAGTCTTCAGTGTGCTCAGCGAGGGAGTACAGAGGAGGCCCGCCAAGTACAGCTGAGAACCGAGTACAGCTAAGAACTAGGTGTTGGCTCTTTCTAAGCCGGCACTCTGTGAGAACGAAGCCATGATCAGCTCGAGCACCAAGATTGTGCAGTCCAATGGCGAGAAGCCGGACGAGTTCGAGTCTGGCATCTTTCAGGCGCTGCTCGAGGGAGATGAGCTCAGATCTCAAGGCGCAGCTGCGGGAACTCAACATCACCGCGGCCAAGGAAATCGACGTTGGCGGTGGTCGGAAGACCCTTAGCATAATTTTTGTAGCAGTTCCTCAGCTGAAATCTTTCCAGAAAGTCCAAGTCCGGCTAGTTCGTGAATTGGAGGAAAAGTTCAGTGGGAAGCATGCAGTCTTCATTGCTCAGAGGACTCTGCCCAAACCAACCCGGAAAAGCCGTACGAAAACTAAGCAGAAGCGCCCCAGAAGCCACACACTGACAGAAGTACACGACGCCATCTTTGAGGACTTAGTCCTCCCAAGTGAATTGTGGGTAAGAGGATCCGTGTGAAACTGGAGGGCAGGCGGCTCATAGTTCATTTAGACAAAGGACCGCAGAAAAATGTAGAGCACAAGGTCAAAACTTTTTCTGGTGTGTACAAGAAGCTCACAGGCATGGATGGTAATTTTGAATTCTCAGAGTTTCAGTTGTAAAGATAATGACTAAATAAAATAAATGTCATTCATAGTAAAAAAAAAAAAAAAAAAAAAAAAAAAAACTAGGCTCTGGTTTCTGCAGAACTGGATGCAGAGCAAAAGCAGTTTCCATATGTGGACAGCCGAAGGGAAGTCAGCCTGGTTAGGAGAGTCTTTCTGGGCAGAGGCAGAAGTTCTGTGGAATATGGCCGGGGATCCTCAGAGAGCAGAGCCAACTCTCAGATCCTCCCCTTGCCTAATAGAACAACTGGTGTGTGGTGAACCAGACTTCAGGGTCCTTCACTGGCCAGCCATGGAGACAGCATAAGTTGCCTTCTCAGAATCTTCATGCTGTTCTCTAATTTAAGTGAAACATTCTACCACAGGGGATGGCCTGGGTTGGGCACATCAGGTAGCAAGACAGAAGGCAAGTCTGGGCAGGTGAACAGTGGAGCCTCCGCTGTGGGGTAGGGTGTGCGTACTAGTCATAGGGAGTGGGGAAGGCAGAGTGGAACCTCAGCAAAGGTCAAGGATTGGAGAATGACTCTCACAGATGAGCTGCCCTCATTTGGTGACTGCTTCCAGGAACTGCAGAGACAGACACTGGGTTGGGTCACATCTCTTCCATGAGGCTGGGGAAGAGAGAGAAGGTAGAGAGCAGCCCCTTCTTGAGGTCATTGCTTAAGGGAAGGAAAGGCAGTCACAAAAGCAGGAGGGATTTGAGTTAGGTGAACAGAGGGTCAGGTAACGACAGCAGGAAGAATGAGCTGCCTCCTCATTTGTGGTGCCCCTGAGGAGGAAAAGGGGAAAGCACAGCAGCCAGCTCTACCCTGGGAAAGAGGGCTTCCAAGGCCGGGGAGAAGGCTGGGGGAAAAAATGGTAGCTTCAGCTAGGGTTTGAGAAACTCATAGCCAAGGAAAACACCCAGGCCATTGTTAATTAGATTTCTCGGCTCATGCCGGGACAAAGCACACCAAAGCAACACGGTTCCACGTGGAGAGGTTTAATAGAACAGGGACAGGGCAGGGGTCAGGGTAAAGGGAAGAGAAGAGAAAAAGAGAAAGAGGAGGGGTTTCAGTCTTTTATAGGGGTAGTGATGTCACTTGCTCCCAGGTAAAGGTGGGTTTTTGAACCACTGTCTTCTGGGAATGCTTTAACTGTTTCCATGGTGATGGATGTGCCAGATTCTGGTCACCTATGGGTAGCGCCATCACCAGAGGTGCAGGGGAGGGCAGGGGGAGGGGAGTTAAGAGCTGTCCTAATACCAACAGCCATACCTGCATGTTCCTGGGTTGTTCCTCTGTGACGCGGGGATGCCCTCTTCGGTCATATTTAGCTATGGCCACCCAAATATAAAGCCTGGAGACTCCCCTGTAAGTGATCTGCTCAAGTCCTGGGAGCTGACAGGAAACACAGCTGCAACATGAGCTGAACAGAGTGACAAGGGGGGTGCCTGGACTCAACAGCACAGCGCTCCTTAAGGATGCTAATAAACCGATGAGGCCAACCCTCCTGAAGGCCCTCCCAGTAACTGAGGGCATCTAACGCTGCCTTCCCAGATATCTGAGGCTCTGGGATAAGCCCCTTCCATCAGACTTCTCCCACCTGCCTTTCCAAATCTCAGAACCTATCTCTCTGGCCTTCAGTGCTACCTAACTGACTCTACAAGAATTTAGCAAGGATCTTCTAGCACCATGCTTTTCCCAAGCATCTGAAATAAGAAAACTGTGGGTCCTATACTCATCCCTCCTCCAAAAGAAAGCTGGCAAAAAGAAAACAAAGACAAAAACAAAACAAACAAAAAAAATCAATGGAAATAGCCCAGACTATGGGCCACTGAGGGAGGAAAGCCCATACAGCTGTGTGAACCACACAGGGGAGGCAGGTTCTGTAGAACCTGAGGTGGAAGAGCCAGTTGGCATTTGCTAGGGAGACTTATGTGCATGGTGGGCTGGAGACATGCCAATAGGTTCAGAGGAAGCCACGTGTTAAGTCTTCAAGAGCTCTGCAAGACTGCTTGTTCCATACTTTAAGAAATTAATGTATGCAAACATATAATTAGCTAAATTATTTTAAAAACAAAGGTGATCTATAGCTGCCTGCCAATTATTCCTCTATTTTGCTATTATCTGTGCTCTTCAAAGTACTGGTATCTCCTGTATCTTCAAGGGGAGTGAGCACATCATTGTGCAGGGTTTTCTCTCTTTCTCCTCAGCTCCTTGTTCCATGACATCACATGGACAGTCAGAAAAGGCCATGGCGGGCTGGAGAGATGGCTCAGCAGTTAAGAGCACTGACTGCTCTTCCAGAGGTACTGAGTTCAAATCCCAGCATCCACAAGGCGGCTCACAACCATCTGTAATGGGATCTGGAGCCCTCTTCTGGTGTGTCTGAGGACAGCTACAGCATGCTCATATACATAAAATAAAGAAAAAAGAAAAATAGTCACAGAAAAAAATAATAGACTAACAAAATGGCTCAGTTTAATGGTACCTATTACCAAATCTAATAACTTTTGTTCAACCCCTGCACCTCACATAGTGAAAGAAGAAAAACAGGAAGCTTGTCCTCTAATCTATGAACACCAAGGCACATGTATAACCCACATACATGCATGCATACATACGTACATACAGATAAGAAATAAATGTAAAAGAGTTGCACCATTGAGTAATTTGTTGCTGTTTTTTGGCTAGGGTCTTGTTCCACAGGCCAGGCTAGCCAGGATCACATTGTGTAGCCCAAGCAGCCTCACACTTTAGTCTCCTCCCCAGTGTTGGGACATAGTTGTGCACCACCTGGTATCTGCAGAGCAGTTGGCTGTAGACTTCAAACTACATGGGATACTTAACATTTTTGTAAGTTATGCACAGTTTTATACTCTTTATGTATAACAACATTTTCACAATGATCATATGTACACAACATACTATGGACACATTTAAAACACAGAACCAGTTGCTAAAAGCATTCATTCACTAGCACACTATGAGAGAGCTGGCTTTGGAAAAGACGGTCAAGGGGGAGGGAGTAGGGTTGTTTAAGGTAACATGGGAAGTAATGGGGCTGGGAAAATGAGACTTGTGAACAGGGTGAGGAGACAGACACCACCCTGAAGGCCATGCAGAACTGTGGGAGGACCACAGAATGGCAGGGAACTTATCTGTGTTTAAAAGGCTTTGCTGACAACTGTATGAGGATTGGCTTTCTGGGGACAGAGTATAAGGGACTAATTAGTGCAAGGAGAGAGAAAGTAAGAGGAAATATGTATGAGTAGTTATGACGGCCAGTGTGGTGGTTAATTCTGACAACTAGGAAAGAGTATTAATTGAGGAACTGTCTAGATCAGGTTGGCCCCTGAGGATGTATGTTGAGTACCTTAACTGGTGTTGAAGGACACAGTCTAGTAAGGGTTGTGCAGTTCCCTAGGCTTGGCATATATATTTATGAGAAGAAAGCTCAGCTAAGTAAAAGCAAGCAAACACAGATGTGTTTGATTCTCTCTGTTCTTGACTGTGGATATGATGTGGTCAGCCACCTATAGCTACCAATGCTGTAACTTCTCTGTGGTGATGGATTAGAATGTAGAATTATGAACTTAAACCATTTTTGTCTTAAGTTACTTGTTTTAGGGATGTTTTCTCCTGAAGGTGTTTCCTGTGGGGCACTTGGGTTGAGCAAAAGCTACTCTAGCTATGTGTGTGTGTGTGTGTGTGTGTGTGTCTGTCTGTCTGTCTGTCTGTCTGTGTATGTATGTATATGTGTGTGTATGTGTGTGTGTGTCTGTGTTTGTGTGTGTTTCTGTGTATGTGTGTCTGTATTTGTGTGTGTCTGTGTATGTGTGTGTGTGTATGTGTGTGTATGTGTGTGTCTGTGTATGTGTGTGTGTGTCTGTGTATGTGTGTGTATATGTGTGTGTGTGTGTACTGGGAACTGAATGTAGAACCTTGTACTTGTCAAACTTATGCTATTTCATTGAGCTACATCTCTGACCTATCAGATGTATGTTTCAAAAGAACAAGGGTGCTTTGTTTACATGTATGAAATTAAATGACTTTTTAAAAAGGAGATTTGCCTTTTGTCTAGGAGTTCTGGCTGAATGTGTAGGTGGAGTGGAGGTAGAGGGATTTCCCAGAGAGCTTGGAGGTTCCTATCTTGATGGCTCAACAGGTCCCAAAACCTGGCAGGTGACTCAACTCTTATCCTAAAGTGACTTTGTTCAGGAAGTGGGAGAGGTCTGTAGAAGGTAGCCACTGCTCACCTCTGTAGCTGGATATGCTGTGCTGCAGACGTGGGTCTGTGTATAAACAGGATGTCACCATGCGTGCAGCTGGGGCAGCCTAGCTGGGAAGGGTAATTGAGGCCAAAGCACGGTATAGGAACAAGCAACACTTCCCAGAGTATGTGGGCAGGATTATGGGATGTAGCTTCAAATCCTGGTGAGCCACTAGCCCGGGTGCTGGCAAGGTGTGTGTGGGGGGATCACAGCTCCTTTCTCAAAGAGCCTGGCACAGCTGGCAGGGCCAGACACCCTAAGTCTGTGGTGATGATGGCTGACATCTTTCTTTTTTATTCTTTAAGCCCCCACTGCAGGTCATGACAGCTCCCACAGCCTGCCCATGAGAGGGTGCACACAGGCTATGGGCCACTAGCAGGCCTACAGCAGCGAGGATGGAAGGTAGTGGTAGATTCAGATGTCTGAGCTCCTTCTCACTCCTCTGTACATACTGTGTGCTCGTGGGAAACACAGGGAGCCTCAGGTTGCCCGTGTAACTTGCTTGGAGCCAGGTTTCTGCACGGCCTGTGTTTCGTGCACACACCTGGCCCAGTGCCTGCAGCCTGGTTCTCCCTTCCTGATTTGCTCTGTGATCTGAGAGATGCCTGAAGTGGGGCAAAGAGTCTGGGCCAGGAGCCAGGCTGTCTCACAGTGACTGTCAGGTTTCTTTAACTTACCCACTCTAAAAAACAGAGGGTAGTAGTCCTTTCAGGGTTGTCATGTGACCCCTGTCAGCTGACATGTGTGTCATGGGTATATGGGACACTAGTATTCCTTGAGTAATTTAATAGAAGAATTAGGGCTACAAGTCGATAGGGCGTAGTGGACTGGTACTCCATTAAACTGTGGTTTAGCCTTCTGGAGATGTGAAACATTGGGGTTCTGGGGCTGGGCTTCAAAAACAAATATAGCAATGTAACAGGTTAAGACCTGCCTGTAGTGAAGTTGGGAAAGTCTCTCCACCCATCCCTACCCCTAGGCAGTGTCCCAGAGGTGGGGGGGGTGGCAGTGTTGAACAATAGTTCTCCTCCAGCTGAGAAGCCTTGACTAGCTTCTGCCCCTCCCTCAATTCCCCACCCCCACATTTGATTGTTGCCTTTTAGGTTCACACTTCCTGCGTTCAGAGATTTCATCCTGAGGCCAGAGCTTAGCCAGAGCAAACAGAAACAGCGCTGAAGTCAACACAAGAAGTGAAGCAGGTACAGGTGACAAGTGATGGGGAAGAAAACTTGGAAGCCACACGAAGGTGTGTGGGCAGCCCTGAACAGAGCCTTAGAGGACAACCCCTGGGCTAAAACTAGGTGGACTAGTCACTCAAAAGGTGGAATTTTCTAGCTGGGTGGGGGTTCCCAGCTGGCTGGTGCCTGCAGGGAACTGCAGCCCAAGAAATCGGCATAGACCACCAGCCGGGGGTGCTAGTACCAGCTTCATGTGGATGGGGTGGTCGGGTCTGAGGGTTGAGAGTTGCTCCCAACACTTACCCCCACCCCAGTTGTCACACCCAGGCTCAGGTTGCCTGTTGCAGAAAAGGAAGACTTGAGGCTAACTCTGCCAGGTAGTTGGGCCAAGCAAACAGCTTGAAAGTAGAGAGAGGACCATCGGACTCTCCCCCACTTCTCCTAGGATCTCAGAGCCATTCATGCAGATGTCTAAGAGACTCTCCCCATCCTACTTGCAGACAGGCTGCTCTCCGGGATAAACTTTTCCTCTTCCACCAAGGGCAGAGGGGACCCAGGTCTTTCATCATTCAGTTACTGTGTACTTGCTGTGTTCCCTCTGAAGGAAAGATCATGGGATTGAAAGAATAAAAAATATAGCCTAACTCCTCCAAGGACCCCAAGCTAAAGGAGACTTAACCCCCCCCCCCCAGTGACTTCTGACCACCATTGCCACCCCCACCCAGGAGACCACGCAGACCTCTGAGACTATAGGGAAATGATTAGTTTGTGATTCACAGGTTTTGCAATGATTGGTTGTAACTCACAGGCTTTTGCTATGAAATGATTGGTTTGTGATTCGCGGGCTCTGCCATGATTGGCCGGCTTTGTTGTGAGCCATATAAATTCTGTCCTGATTCTGCCCTCGTGGTCCGAAGCCCTCTACTCCAACATGGCATACAGGTTGTGGGCCCCAAGCGTGCTCGGAATAAAAATCCTCTTGCAGTTTGCATCAAGACCGTTTCTCGTGAGTGATTTGGGGTGTCGCCTTTCCTGGGAGGTGCGGAGAACCCGACCCGGGAGTCCGGCCTTTCAGGATCATGTTCCCAAAGAACGCAGAAGGCCCAGTTTCCTTAAAAGGCAACCTGGTCAGGCCTTGTCACACCTGGATCCCCCACAGTTCCGTGATTTCCAGCTGCCTGCTGATGACACTGGAGATTGGAGAGTGCCTGAAGCAGCTGGGCCTCTTGACTATGCCAGGGGTTCAAGTTGAGATGCAAGGAAAGGGCTGGTAGGCCAGACCTACACGCTGACAATCTAGGTGACCCTGAGCTTAGATCTCACTGCCTGGGAATGAGTATATAACATCCTACTGGACTCAGGGTCAGGGGTGGGCAGCAGACTCTTGTTCAAAATTCTCTCATCTAGCATCAAAAGTTACCAGGCATTTACCATACTCCTTAGCAACTCAGTCTACTCCTCCAACACTGGTGAAGATACCCAGATAGGTCTTTGTACTGGCTGGTTTTTTGTCAACTTGACACAAGCTGGAGTTATCCCAGAGAAAGGAGCCTCAGTTGAGAAAATGCCTCCATGAGATCCAGCTGTAAGGCATTTTCTCAACTAGTGATCAAGGGGGGAGGGTCCAGACCACTGTGGGTGGTGCCATCCCTGGGCTGGTAGACCTGGGTTCTATACGAAAGCAGGCTGAGCAAGCCAGGGGAAGCAAACCAGTAAGCAACATCCCTCCATGGCCTCTGCATCAGCTCCGGCTTCCTGCCCTGTCCTCAATTCCTCTGGTGATAAACAGCAGTGTGAAAGTGTGAGCTGGACAAACCCTTTCCTCCCCAACTAGCAGGAATAGAAACCCTGACTAAGCCAGTCTTGTACTAAAACTCACCAGTGTTAATGAAAGAGCTGAGCCGAATTCAAGCTCACAGGATCCTGTCTACAAAGACGAGCTGCGAAGGTCTCACCACGCAGACACAGGAGTCCCCCTGCATAAGGATACCTCCAACAAACTAGCACAGGCCCCTGGCCAGGAGGGCCCTACACTGCCTCCCCTGCTCTCTGCTTTTATTCATTCTACAACTCATATGAGAGAGAGTGGGAGGGAGGGAGGGAGGGAGGGAGGGAGAATATCTAGGCACTGAAACCATCAGGCCTCTTATATACTCTGTAGGTGTTGCTCTATCTCTGAGATACACGCTCCGGCTTTCCTTCCATCCTTCAGGAGGGTGAATGTCCCTCAACCTGACTCCTCTTCCATTCTACTTAATCTGACGGCCAAAAATGTACCCATATTAGATTCTTTATTTCCCAAGGGTCAAAAAGGTTGGCCAGGTGAGATAGCAGTCATTTATAATCTCAGTCAGCTTCGAGGTTATCCTTAGCTGCAGTGGTAAGCTTGAGGCCAAGCCTGGGTTACATGAGACCTCCTCTCAGACAGATGAAAGCTTTATTGTAGAAAACTTTTAGAATCAATTTAGGTAAAAACCACAGGAAGGCTGAGGATAGAGCTCAGATGGTAGAGCAGAGGCAAGAAGGTCACATTTAAGGTCACCCTGGGCTACAGAGCAAATTCGAGGTCAGCTTGGACTACATGACATCTGTCTCAAATAAATAAACAGTGAAGGAAAATGTCAGATGATGTAAGATAAGATGGGGGAACTTGACATGGAAGGACCAGGCTGGCATCCTGAATCCACTACCCACTCACACTAAGTATGAGGCAGATGAACTTGTGAGACTTGTAAAAGTATCATTTATTTACCTGATGTAATTGTCTTCAAGATCAGTGCCTCAGTCTGCTACCCTAGGCCTAGTCCTGGAAGCTTCTAGCCTTTACACAGTCTTTTTTAAAAAGATTTATTTATTAATAAATAAAATGAGTAATAATTAATAAATATATGAGTACACTGTAGCTGTCTTCAGACACATCAATAGAAGACATCGGATCCCATTACAGATGGCTGTGAGCCACCATGTGGTGGCTGGGAACTGAACTCAGGATCTCCGCAAGAGCAGTCAGTGCTCTAACCACTGAGCTATCTCTCCAGGCCCCCTTTATACAGTCTTATCTAGACCCAAATGTTTTCAGTCTCCAAACCTTACTGCAGTAGGAAGTACATGGTATCATCTACAAAGGATTCTTTTCATCGCCTGACCAAAATTTTGTTTGAATGAAAATCATATCACACTAGAACTCACTTTCTGCATTTTCTAATCATAAATTAACACACTGACAAAGCCCAAACACAGGACTTCCCACAGGAACAGAGTAACTCAGCAAACATGGGTCTATGGAAGATGGAGGGGAGAATGTTCTCATTTAAGAGGTAGCCAGCAAAGTGGAGATACTAGGCTCTGCTTTCTAATACTATTCTCTTCCACAGAGGAGCTACCACCCATCAGAGCCTCTGGACAGCAAATGGAGACAATGCAGAGATCAGTGGTGGGTCCTGTGGGACACAGCCTCAGCACGTGCATCCACAGCACTTCCTGCATCTGTGGCTCAGGGAACATCAAGGAAGAGGGGGCCGAAAGATAAGAGCTGAGGTCTTCAGTAAAACTGTCCTTCCTAGAAATGGCTGCGGAACATGGTGAGGTGAAGAGGGAAACTTTATGAGGTCCTCAGCTCCTGGGAAGTGGCACTTTCAGGGTGTGGGCAGGCTTTGAGGTACTATGATAGGTTCTGCCCTGTGCAAAAGCGATCCTCCTCTTAGCTGCTGTCTCTCCTCTCCTCGATGCCTTCAGTCAAGATGCAGAACTCTCTTGGTCCTCCAGTACCGTGTCTGCCTTCACACTGCCGTGCTTCCTGCCATGATAATCATGGACTGACCCTCGAAAGTGTAAGCCAGCCCAATTAAATGAATTTTATAAGAGCTGCCTTGGTCATGATGTCTCTTCACAGCAATGTGAAACCCTAACTAAGACATGTCCCATCCCTAAATAAAGAACCACAGATAACTAATGACATCTGGGAGAACTAGATTCTCCCATTACATTAATACATAATGGGACACCATTACAGATGGTGAAGTCACATGGTGGCTGTTAGGAATTGAACTCAGGACCTCTGGAAGAGCTGTTAGTGCTCTTAACTACTGAGCCATCTCTCCAGCCCTGACAATCTGTGCCTTTAATCTCAGGAAGCAAAGGTGAACAGCTCTTTGTGAGTTTGGAGCCAGCTTAGTCTACATACTGTGTTTCAGGTTACTCAGGTTATGGACATCAGAAAGACCCTAGTGCCTGCCAGAGCAGGAAGAAAGATGGAAGCTGAGCTCTTGTTCCTGCAGAAGGAGTACCTGGGTCATCTCCCAGACAACCAAGATGAGAAGGGACCTGGGTGGGGAGAAGAGCTCTTTAGATGTCCTCCTGTGTATAAAGCCGGACAATGGAGACATTTAGACCAAAAACCAAAAGCTGAGCAAGCTGTAGACTATTTCAAGAGGGTCTCTTCCCAAACCCTTATTGATTTTTATTGATTCGCTCAACATCCTCCCTTTTCTTCTTCTTCTTCTTCTTCTTCTTCTTCTTCTTCTTCTTCTTCTTCTTCTTCTTCTTCTTCTTCTTCTTCTTCTTCTTCTTTTTGTAAAATTGGGCAGTGTTTTATTTTCCTTTACAATTTAATAAATACTTGATAACTGCACATGGCGTAAGGCTACTTGGTAGTTCAAAAAGGTTACAGTGGCGGTGTTTTCCTGACTGTGTAGTCTTCGGTAGTGAGTGGAATGACTTGTATGACATCACTGTCAAACCAGCAGGACTGCATTTATGCACCATCGTTTTCAGGATTGTTGGTAACTTGGGCGTACTTTCCCCAAATCACCTGCCTTCTTGTGTCACAAGGCCCAACTCGCTCATATTCACTTCAATAACTGTGCCTTTGGTGATCACACCCAGGGTTGTATACAGTGGGGATGATGGATTCTTTTTCACACCAAGTATAGGCAGACAAAAGGTAGCTTTCAGCTCAGGGTGTGTGACATGGGCTTTTTTGAAACGCAGACCCATTGGCCTAATGAACCTCTCATATTTAGGTGGTTTTCTTGTAAAACCATCACCAACAAAGCAGACTTTAGTAACCATTCTCGTCCATGCCTTCTTTTTCCTTTTTCCTGTTTGAATAACTTCCAATACTTCTCTTTCTCCTTGGGCACGAACTTTGGGTAGAGGAACCTCCCATTTTCCCGCCTTTTCTTTTCGTTTCTGCTTAATCATGTTGGAAAGTACTTTTGCTCTTGACTGCCCCTCTCAGTCCAGCAGATAGGCAGGGACTGCTCCCTGTGGAGTCTTATCATCATCCTTCTGCTTGGTGTTTCTCTTTTCATGCATCTTAATAGTCTTTTTCATTTGTATTTTCTCTGCATGGCGCTGTTTATGGTAGAGCTTAGCTTTCAGGCCAATCATTTTTTTTTTTTTTTTTTTTTTTTTGCTTTCTTTGAGCGTTCATGGGCCTCCCGACCTTCTTTCTTTCTTTTTTTCTCGTGGTAGTCCAAACGATATCCATATCGTTTGCAGTGCAATTCAATATATTCATTCTGTGGCATGATGACAGCCTCGGAAGAGCAGTCCGCGACCTCCTGGGTTCCAAAAACCTTTTAATTTCTCCTCCTTTTCTTCTTATCCGACATGATCATTAGACAACCAAAGGTCTACCTATGCCACAGTCATACCATTCTCCACTACCATCACCTTCTCCACCACCAACTCCTTCCTCTCAATCAACACCACTGTGATGCTCAAGTTCTGTGATGCTCACGTGCTTGTCCTAGCAGCACAGGCAGATGGGACTCATCCAGGAAGACTTGTCAAGGGAAGTTAGGACTGTGGCAAAGGTGCAGATAGGTAGCTTGGTGAGCTCTGAAGACGGGATGCTGGAGTTGGTCCCAGAAGTTGGCAGAGTTCTTCCCGTCCTCCGGGAAGCAGAAGTGGTACCACACCTGTAAAAGTGGTAAAGGCATAGAAATAGCATGTCCTGACAGGAACTTTCCGGTTTGATTGCAAGCATGTCTCTACATGGTGGGAGGGAGGGTTAGACAACTTTAAGCTAAAAACATGGCAACTTGGGTTGGGGATGTCACCAAAGTTGGGGATGCAGGCAGCAAGATCCAGCAAGAGGTTCCTGAGGACAGCATAGATTTCGGGAGTGGAGAAAGGGCAGGTCTGGGACATTGGAAACAGTGCTGAGTTAAAAAAAGAGCCGTGGGGCCAAGTAAGAAGCTGCTGGGAAAAGAACAGACTGTTCAACAGAAGGCTCCAGAGACTCAGTGTGGAGCTCTGTGCCTTGAAATGTGCTTGAAGCTGGTTAGACAGTGGGGCATGAAATTAGACAGGGTAGGTGAAGTGACATATCTCTTCAATATAGATAACAATAAAGAAAAAGAAAGAAATTGAACTTGGGGCTGAAGAAAATACTATCACCATTATTATGCTGGTTTTTTTTTTTTTTTAAGATTTATTTATTTATTTTATGTGAGTATTCTGTGATATACTGTCCCTGTCTTCAGACACACCAGAAGAGGGCATCAGATCTCATTATAGATGGTTGTGAGCCATCATGTAGTTGCTGGGAATTGAACTCGGGACCTCTGGAAGAGCAGTCAGTGTTCTTAACCGCTGAGTCATCCCTCTAGCCTATGTTGAATTTTTAAGACATGGCCTCACTTATTCCAGACTGGCCTTGACCTTGAACTCTTGATTCCCTGTCATCCTCACCCAAGTACTAGGACTGCGTGTACAAGAAAAGGCTTTAATGTGCAACAGTAGTATATTGATGTTTGTCACTTTTGCAAAAAAAAAAAAAATTAATTTTTCTGAAGGTACAGCTTCAAAAGGCAAAAATGCCAACACACACACACACACACACACACACACACACACACACAAACACATACATGACTTGGATCCTAAAGAGATATTTGTATATGTGTGTTCATAGCAGCATTACTTCTAACAGCAAAAGGGGCAGTAGGAAAAAAATACATCAAAAGTGGGTGGCAATATTTAAGCGTATTAAGCTATGGAGTATTATTTAGTCGGCTATGGGAAGAAAGGCTCTTCTGACACATGCTGTGACACAGATGAAATCTTAGGACATTGGGAGTAAGATGAGGCACATGCAGCCTGGATGGTCTGGAACTATGAGGAAAATAGAGAGCAGAAGACACAGCACAGTAGGATTGCGGTTGTCAGAGGCTGGACTGCTGGAAGCTTGGACAAGAACCCTCCCTCTACCACGCAGACAAATGGATCCAGGCTTGCAAAATGAAAAATGTTTTGGAGGATGTTCAGCAAAAAATGTATTCCCATTACTAACTGCACACTTAAAAAGTGGATGGAGTCAGGTGTGGTGGCACATGCCGTTAAGCCCAGCACTCGGGACACAGAGGGAAGCAGAGCTCTCTGAGTTCGAGGCCACTCTGGTATACGGTGAGTGTTCTGGGACAGGTAGTGATTTAAAAAAAAGATATGTTGTTTACGAACCATGAAACTCCTGGCTTATTTATGTGTTTGTATGCTTATATGTGCATATGACTGTGTGCCAATAGGAGCCAAGACCTTCTTTCTCAACAGGAGTCTCTGTAAGGCACTTAAGCACTGTTTTCTTTCTTAAGTTTAAAACACACACACACACATGCACACACACACACATGCACACACACATGCACACAAACATGCACACAAACATGCACACACATGCACACACACACACATGCACACACACACATGCACACACACATGCACACAGACATGCACACAAACATACACACACATGCACACACACATGCACACACATGCACACACTTTGATGCTTTTTCATAATGTCATTAGTCCATATCTCATAAAAGTTTTAAATAAAAAAAGATGACAAATTTTAACTCATAATCTTTTTTTACTATAGAAAAAAAGCAAGCCACATGTCCATGAGTCAGAGTGAATGTCACCTGGGCTGTAGGGAAGCCATCCAGGGATGGACTTTGGAGGCAGGTGAGATAGCTCAGGGTCTGCTGCCGTGAGTAGTAACCCCAGTGGTGAGAGTTTCCCTCCTTCTCTTTCCTTCCTTCCCTCCTTTCCTCTCTCCTTCCTTCCCCCTTCCCTCCTTTCCTCTCTCCTTCCTTCCCCCTTCCCTCCTTTCCTCTCTCCTTCCTTCCTTGCTTTTTCCCTTCCTCACTCCTTCCCTCCCCTCTCTCCTTTTTTCCCTCCTTCTCTTTCCTTCCTTCCCTCCTTCCCTCTTTCCTTCCTTCCCCCTTCCCTCCTTTCCTCTCTCCTTCCTTCCCTCCCCATCTCTCCTTCCTTCCCTCCCCATCTCTTCTTCCTTCTTTTCTCTGCATAGCATCTTTGTTGTTCATGTTCATCTTTATACTGGGTATCCTCAATCCTTTATACTGGGCTAAGAGTCAGGATATTTGAGTTTGACTCGTTCTGCTTCTTGGTCTATGCCAGGAGGTGAAGAGAAGTGTTTGCTTGCCCGACCCTAGGACCATCTTGCACCACAGGGACTGCTGTGGGTGTGGAAGGACCCTCAGATGACACAGGGAGAGACCAAGAACAGGCAAGGCTCCCACCCTGCTTGAAGTCCTTGTGTTTTACTATGCCTTCCTGGTTGAGGCTCCACGCCCACAGAAGTTGGCGCCTCAGACATCTGTTTCACAGACCTCTGAGCAGGTCTTCCATGTAGCTGGGGGAAAACTGGCTCTGGACTCTCACCTTCTGCCAGATTCCCAATGCCATTTCCAAGTTGCTTTGTTGCTAAGAGCATTTCCTGGGGTCTCTACCCCTATTAGTCCCCAGAAAGACAGATGTGTGTGGCAAAGATGTCAGATTATATCAGCCTAGGCTGGCTTCCCCTATGTGCTGGGAGGCTTTTTGGCTGGGAGTCTCCAGTAGATGTGAGGAGAGAGGCAGCCACACCATGTTGGAGCTATGCAGCCTTTGGGCCTGCCTCCTTCCTCAGGCTGAACAGTGAGTGAAGTGTGGCTTCCCTGGGGGAACTAAGATGGGCTCTGTGCCCACCCAAAGCCCACTGTTCCAGGCCCACAGCCCCTAACCAGATTAGATAGGGCACGTTCCCACAGTGAGCTGCCTGCTGACTGGGGCCATGCTGACGCAGGCAGGAAAATATTAACCAAGCCCAATAGGAGCAGGCTCAAGTGTGCACAGCAGCGTGTGCCCACACATGTGAAACCAGATATAGAAGAGCCAGGTATGCTCCACACCTGTAATCCCAGCACACGAGTCCAGGCAACAGGACTCTGAGGCCAGTCTGGAATGCACTGTTAGGGCCCATGTCAAAATAAACATCAGCTGGGTAGTGGTGGCTCATGCCTTTAATCCTAGTGAGTTTTTAGAACATCTGAGGCTACACAGAGAGAAACCCTGTCTCAAGAGGGGGGGGTAGGTGAGGGAGGGAGGGAGAGACAGAGAGAGAGGGGGAAGGAGGGAGGGAGAGAGAGAGACAGAGAGACAGAGAGAAGAAGGGGGAGGGAGGGAGGAAGGGAGAGACAGAGACACAGAGAGGGAGGGGGAGGGAGGGAGAGAGAGAGGAAGGGGGAGAGAAGGAGAGAGAGAGAGAGAGAGAGAGAGAGAGAGAGAGAGAGAGAGAAAGAAGTAGCTAAACTATGATCTCAGCACCTGAGAGTTAGAAGCAAGGAGATCAGAAGTTCCAGCCTACTTCAGCTAGTTTGAACTAGTTTGGGCTACTCGAGACCCTAGGACAAAACAAAACAAAACAGAAACAGTTCCCAGGAGGCAGCTCAGTGGATATTCACCAAGCCGGGAACTGGAAGGACAGCCAAGTCCTAACAATTTGCTCTTTGACCTTCCCATGTGAGCTTGTCTGCCTACCCCCTCCATAAAATGTGTGTGTATGTGTAAAAGAAATGTAAACATATCTCTCTATATAGATCTCTAGATAGATAGTAGATTGATGTATCTCAGAACACCCAGACACACTCCCCACCCCCAACCCCACACTTCCATTCTTCTCACACATATGAATTCTGTGTTCTCTCCCCCGTGCCTCTGTCTGTGTGACTGGCCTCCTCTCAGCTTCAGGAAGCTTCTTCAGATCTTACTACCCACAGGCCTCTGCCTCCAATGTGCTGGTATTAAAGGCATGTGACACCACACCTTGCTCACACTGTAAGCCTGGTTGGCCGTGGCTTGAACCTCAGAGAGAGCAGGACTGGGTTTGAATTCCTATACCTCAGGGCTGGGGAGCCTGACGTGGGAGGCACTGGGGTCAATTAAAGAAATATACAAACTGTGCATGCAGACACACTTAATACAAACTGTGCATGCAGACACACTTATCCCCTTCATCGGCAGCTTCTCTTCGGGCAAATCCAGGATGCCTTATCACCCTAACTCCACCCCGTTCTCCATATGCCTTTGGAAAGGGTAAGCATCCAGTTGGGCTGGGCCTGAAGGTGTTCTGGCAGTAGTAGCTGTCAGGATGGGAGTGCAGGGCAGCACCCTCACCAGATCCCTTGCCTTCTGGCTGGGGTGCAGGTCCTGGTCTGGATGTTCTAATTCTGGTTGACCTTAGGAAAGGAGACTCAGTTTCCCTTCCTGAAAAAGAGCAGTGAGAATGTGGGCAAGCTCAGGAGAGGGAAACTTGTCTAGCATGTGTGAGGCTCCTATGTTATGTAAAATGAAGTAAAGCCTTCTGCAAGTGGAGACAATCTAAATGCTAGGGGATTCCATGTTACAGAAGATCCACGAGGCAGAATGCTGGGCAGCCTATTGTAGGCAAAATAATCTAATGACTGAATGGGGAAAAGTGCACTGGAAAACCCATTCCTCTGGGTGTGGTGGTTTGACCTGGCACTTGGGAGTCAGGTAGAGCTCTGTGAGTTTGAAGCTAACCTGGCCTACAGAGTGAGTTCCAGGCCAGTCAGGGATACGTAGTGAGACCTTCTTTCAAAACAGAAATCCCTATGTAAGTACTATTAATTTATCGTTTAGACTGTGTCAGGGCACATGTGCATGTGTGTTCACAGAAAGAATTCACAGATGGGGTGAGAGGGCAATAGTGGTTGTCAGTGGAAGGAGGCATCTGTTCTCAGGCGATTAAATAGTAAAAGAAAACAATTTTTATATTTCCCCTTTTCAAACTTTCCAGCGTAATAGATGTGATGAACTTGTTTGTCTCTGTGTCGATAAACAGTTAAAATTATTCAGTTAGGTAAACAGTTTGCCCTGTCAGATTCTTAGTGTTGTACTGAGAGAGAGGACGGGGGTGAGTGTCAACACCAGGACAGCAGGTGACAATAAAACTGGAAGACTTAATTATGGCCGTGTGTGTGTGTGTGTGTGTGTGTGTGTGTGTGTGTGTTTGTGTGTGTGTGTGTATGTGTGTGTGTGTATGTGTGTGTGTGTTTGTGTGTGTGTGTGTGTGCCACATGTCTTTATTTCCACCATCCGTGTCGCCCGTTGGTCTGGCTGCCCTACTGTGGGCTGATTTCCTTTCCACCTGCACTATGAAAGATCGCCCCAGCAGCTTTCTTTCTTTCTTTTTCTTTCTTTCTTTCTTTCTTCCTTTCTTTCTTTCTTTCTTTCTTTCTTTCTTTCTTTCTTTCTTCCTTTCTTTCTTCCTGTTCAACCATTTGCCACTGGCATCTCTATTGATAGATCAAAAACCAAGGGGGCAAGAACCTTCCATGTCAGTAAACACAGATTCCTGAATATCAAAACATCAGAACCACGCCTCTACAAATCTGTGGGGTTCAGTTTTTTTCTTCCACTGTTTGAGTCCCAGGAGAGAACTTCTGGACACCTTTCCCCCTTATATTTCATTTTATTGTGTGTGTGGGTATTTTATGGGTGTTTTGCCTGCATGTGCCCAAAGGAGCTGAAAGAAGGTATCCGCTCACCTGGAACTGGAGTTACAGACAATTGTTTCCTGCCCTCTGGATGCTAGGATTTGAACCTCAATCCTTTGGAAGGGCAACAAGTACTCTAAAACACTGAACCACCTTTCCATCCTCTACTTTTGTTGTTTGAGACTTGCCTTGTTATACAGATCTGGCCAGCTCTGCACTTACTATATAGCTCAGCCTGGCTTCACATCTTTGTGCTCCTCCTGCCTCAGATTCACCAGTGTTGGGATTAAAGGTGATACATACCAACTGAAGACCTGGGACTGATTCCTAGTGCACAAATAAACACACACACACACACACACACACACACACACACAGTGCGATATTCAAAGACACAATGAAATATTTTAATCTAAATATTGCAAATACTGTTTCTCTGAAACCCACCTTTAACTGTATTCAGTGTGGTAACCCTACTCAGAGCCTATCTTAAGGGAAAAGGCTCTAGGTGTGTCTTCCTTGTGCCCAGTTATCTGCACTGATCCCGTCCAGACTAGTGTGATTCATTATTCTGGTCTGTCCCTCGATCCCTCCTGGTGCCCCTCTCCACTGTGGAACTCTTGTCTCCTAGCTTCCAGGTGTCCAGCAGAGACCACCTTCCATCCGGTCAGCTCTCCCAGGCAACCCTCCACAAACACATGCCTCATTGGCCCCTCCACAACTCCACTCAGTGTGGCTTCCGGCTGGCTGCATAGCCTCTGGGCAGCCCAGGGCCTAGGTTCTCATCTCCCTCCCACCTTCTTAGTCTCCCTGTACGTCCCCCACCCCCGCCCCCAGGTCCTGGCTCTGGCACTTCCTCATTATTTGACTGGGCCCTCCTCTGGAGTTTGGTGGAAGCCTTTACTTCGTTCCTTGCTTAGTTCCTTTTACAGGCTGCTTGGCCCTTGGGATAGCATTGAAACCAGGTAAAGCATTTCATGGTAACCCCAGCCCAGTCCACACCCTTTGTTAGCCAGTCTCCATTTCCAGGTTAGGTTTTCACAATCCTTGGCTTTAGTCAGCTTTAAGAGTCATTCTCTTCCTCCCTGGCTGAATATAGGAAGATTCGGCTTCCACGTCACCCTTTCTGGAAGACTCTTGCCTCTCTAGACTGAATATATTCCAACTCTCTTCCAGTCTAACAGCCAATTTCTGGCTTCATAGAAGAGCCTAGCTTTATTTATTTGACTCAGGCTACCCTCAAACTCAGTATTTGTGCCCCAAGCTGTCCAAGTGCAGGGATCATAGGTGTGCAGCTCCATACTCAGCCCATAGCTCCCTCTCTCTCTGCCCCCCACCCCTAAAAAGGTTTCTCCGTGCAGCTTTGACTGTCATAGAACTTGTTCTGCCTGCCCCTGCTGGGCGCCACCGCCATGCAGCTTCTCAGTCTTCCACTCATCTCTGACGGGACAGCATGCATAGGGCAGCGATGAGGGCAGATATCCCTCTTTCCCAGGGAGCAGCTCTCCTTTTCTGGAAGAAACACAGCAGTCTGAACCCACTTAGGATCTGCTATGGGAGTGAGGTAGAATCTTTAGCCGCCTGGCCACAATCAGGAGCGGCTGGAAGAGTTGGGTTGGCATTAAGTATATGGACTGGAAAGTTCCAGACATGGCCTGGTCTTTGGCGCCCTCTAGAGGACAGATTTTCCTCTTCATACCATGCTGTGGCTTCCTTTCCAACTGCCTCTACCTCTGCCTCCGGAGTGCTGGGATTAAAGGCATGAACTACGGTGGCCCAGCCACTGAGAGTCTTTATGGACCCTAACTAGTTGTCCTATCTTTTCTCTAAGTCAGTCTCACACCCTCTCCCTCACTCCCTTCCTCCCCCTCCAACCCTTTCTTAAAAGTGATTAAAATCTACAGGTTGAAGAGATGGCTCAGTGGTTCTTGTATAGAAACAATTGTACAGGTTCAATTCCCAGCACTTACTTGTTGTCAACCATCTGTATGCATGCAGATGGTCCACATACATACCTGCAGACAAAATACTCATGCACATAAAATAAATACACCCAGGAATGTAATGTTATGTTAAAAATCCCTTCTGGTTTTGTTTAAGACTGTATCCAAGACAGACATCAAACCCGCTACTTAAATTAAGATGGCTTTTTAAAAGTCTCTGTCTTTCTGCCTTTACTGTCCAAATGCTAGGTTTACAAGCATGAGCCACATGCCCATTCTTTTAGTACAGTGCTCACACAGGGAAAACTTTCTGTACTCTGAACTACTTTTCTTAACTCTGCTTCATACTGGCAACTTCCTGAAATTGTTGTTTACTGTAGCACAGGAACACTGGTTTCACTGGAATGGAGGAGTGTGTGTGTGTGTGTGTGTGTGTGTGTGTGTGTGTGTGTTTGTGTGGGGGGGGGGCTAAAGAACAGGTCTCTGCCCGGTGGTGGCCACCCCTTTTAAGCCCAGTGCTCTAGAGGCAGAGGTAGCTGCTGAGGCTGGCCTCCAAGTTTGAGGCCAGTGTTGTTTACAGAGTGAGTTCCAGGGACAGCTAGGGCTAAACAACAGCAACAAAAGAAACCTGTCTTGAAAATAAAATAAAGTTAGGGTCTCACATAGCCTAGCCTAGCCATAGCACAGGTTATCTAGTCTAAACTTGTTATGTAGAGGAGAATGGCATTGAACTACTGATTATAGGCCTGCGGCTCTTCATTCAGTCTCTGAGACATCCTCACTGTATAGAGCACTGTCTGGCCTGGAACTCACTATGTAGACCAGTCTGACCTCATTCCCCCTGCTTTCCAGGGGCTGTGGGATTAACCCCACAGTGATGGCCTGGAATTTTCTAGGCAGTGTCCAGAAGACAGAGCTTGGAATGGGGACCTCAGAAAACCAGGTCTGGCTTTTTCCCTCCTCTCCTAGATGGGGACCTCTGAGGACAGGGTCTAATTTTCCTCTTTCTCCTTCAGGTTGAGAGCTCTGAGGACTGACCCAGGATTCTTTTTCCAATCCTTCCACCTTTCCGTTGGTTTCTGGAAACCTCTATCGCCTGCATCTCAGGAGCCTCTGTGGCCTTCTGCATACTACCTCTGGCTCTGGTCTTAGAGATAAGTCAGAAACTTGGCACGTAGTACTAGCCTTTCCTCTGGGGCTATGAGACCCAGAGTTCACACCTGGAACTCTACCTCTGACCTCACAAGGCTGCCTCAGAATTCAGTCTCCATGGTGCTGTTGGCCAGAGCAGAGATGCTATTTTGGGCAGAGCGTATGGACCTGGCTTCCATGGCATGAGCCAGCGCCCGCGCTCCTGACCTCTCCCCTGGAGGAGCAGCACATCAGCCACCCTGGGGAGGGCTGAGACGCTGGCTCCAAGTGAGGACTCAGAGACTGCGGGGCTCCAGTTCAGTTGTAGCTCCAGCCTGCCACAGTGATAGAGGAACAGAATCAAGACCAACTTTGACGCTGACAGAGGGGCTGAGACGGAGACTGAAGGACACAAGCAGGCACTTCAGCAGAGTGAACAGGGCTGCAGGTAGGCTGGGACAGGGGATCCTCCTTGGGGCAAGCCCAGCAAGGATTGTTTTGAGTACAGTCAGAGTCTTCACTAGTCAGGGCTGGGTTCTCTTTACCTCTTTACCCTCTGCTCCAAGCCTCACTCTCCCAGCTAGCCGTGCTGTCTTCGATTGCTTTCTGTACACATTCTCAGACTCCCTCAGAAGTTCTTCTCTTTTCCTGAAGTTCTCTCCCCATATTTACCCCCATGGCTACTCTTTCACCCCCACCACTCATTTCCAATGAGGCCTGTCTTAGTCAGGGTACTATTCCTGCAAAAAAAAAAAAAAAAAAAAAAAAATCATGACCAAGAAGCAAGTTGGGGAGGAAAGGGTTTATCCAGCTTACACTTCCACACTGCTGTTCCTCACCAAAGGAAGTCAGGGCTGGAACTCAAGCAGGTCAGGAAGCAGGAGCTGATGCAGAGGCCATGGAGGGATGTCACTTACTGGCTTGCTTCCCCTGGCTTGCTCAGCCTGCTTCCTTATAGAACCCAGGTCTACCAGCCCAGAGATGGCATGACCCACAATGGGCTGGACCCTCCCCCCTTGATCACTAGTTGTCACAGAACCAGCCAGTACAAGGCCCCTTAGAAAGGCTTCTGGTCCCACTCCTTGCACAACCACAGCTGATGCATCCTGGGTTCCCTTCCTCTGGTTTCCAGATCTCTGTAGTCCTTACTGCTCCCTCAGACAAGCATATGTATTCCAACATGTTGCTGAGTGTCTCGGGAGGACAGATGCTCACAGTCTGTGCCCTTTCACTGGAGATGAAGAGCAAGTGGCCATGTCTCATAAGATCAGCAATTGAGATTCCACACCTCCCAACCACTCTCCTTCCTGTGGCCTCAACTCAGGCAGGGGTCCCCTTCTTAGCTCCAGCCAGGAGTCAAGGGTAATGTCCATGATGTCCCTGCTCCGCCATGGTTCTGCTCTAGGCACTGGTACCTTAAATACCTAGACTTTCTCTTTACCCACTTCTCCAAGACCCACCTAGCCACATCTGTCTTGTTCCTCTTCATCCTTGAGACCCAGCATTTTCCCCAAATGCCAGCCTTGTACCCCCCTAATGGACACTCGTGCCCCAAACTCATTTTCCTTCATCTGTCCATCAAATAAAGCTTTATTGAACAAATGTCTATCAAGTCTCAGGCTCTTTAGGAAGTTTTGGTGTCAGTCTGGTTAAGAGGATTGTCCGGTTCTTGGTTATTCAGCCAGTGATCACTGCACCATCTATGGACTTCGCACTCAGGGTGCTTGGGGAAGTGAGACCCAGTCCCTTCTTTTTTCCTCCTTATTTCTTGTTCATCGATTCACTCACAGGCGTCTCTGCTGGCCTAGTCACAGAGACCAGTGCATTTGCTGAAGCCCTCCCCAGTCTTCTGAAGAACCTATTGTTTGTTTTCAGACTTCCATGCAGTTCATAGAGCCCAGCGTCAGAGTTTGCCAAACCTCATGGGCAGAGTTCCCTACTGTTCCTAAACCCTGGCCTGTGGCCCCAAGCTCTGCAGAGAGACAGACACAACTCAGCTCCATTTCCCATATATCTCAGACCTGGCCCTCACCCCAAAACAGACTGCACTTCCAGCTCCTGGCCTACTCCCTTTGCAAATTGGCCACATTGGTACACCCCTCTTACCTGTTCAGTCTGGGGCAGAAGGAAGAAGAGGTCTAGCTGACTCCATGTTCCTATGGCTCTTGGGCGTCTCTCTCCTGCCCTGGGCAGGAGAAGGTACATGGGGAGAGGCAACTGGGTTACCCATTAACTTAGCCATGAGTTGAAGGGCCGATGGGCAGGAGGCAGACTTGAATCTCCTTTCTGTTTGTTGGCTTGGTCTGTTGCTTCAGGTCCACCCACAACTCCACAATGGCCCCCGGCTCTGTGCTCGGGACCATACAATCAGTGCTACAGAGGACCATGGTGCGAGAGTTCCTGGCGGAGTTCCTGAGTACCTATGTCATGATGGTGAGTGGGTGGGCGGCAGACCAACAGAGGCTCATCTCCACTGCTGACCCCAGGGGGTCTTATCATTCCTTCCCCTGCCTCTGAGCTGGGAGCCTGGGGAAAGAAGAGGAAAGTAAGAGGCCTTTCTTATCAGATCTTTTGGGGACAGAAAGGGGCTCATGTAGACCAGAATAGAGTGGACTCTGGGGCTGACAGATGGGTGGAAGCAAAACCAATATTGAGGCGACTGAAGAGCAAGCCTGATGGCTCATGTTTACAATGTCAGCACTTGGGAGACTAAGGCAGGAGGATTGAAGCCAAGTTGAGGCTAGCCTGCTGTACGGAGCAAGTTCTAGGCTAGTCAGGGTTCTACTGGGAGGAACTGTCACAAAACAAAATACAATGACTCAACCAAAAATCCAAAAGGACATGATGAGAGAGCTGGGTTTGGTGATGCCCACTTGTGAGGTGGGGACAGGGAAGGTGGTTGAGTCCTTTGTCTTGTCCATAGCAAGTGCAAGGCCAGTGCTGTGCTACATGAGAGGTGGGACCTTTGAGCATTGATCTGAGGGAAATGGGGGAGTTGTCACACAGAGGAATGAAGGGAAGGCAAGATGGCTCACAGGTGAAGGTGCTCCGTGCACAATTCTGATAACCAGGGCCAGTCCCTGGAGCTAAGGTAAAGCTGGAAGGAGAACACTACCTCTATAAAGCTGTTCTCTGACCCCCACATCCTCCATGAGGGGCATGCACACTCCACTCCCATCACACACACACACACACACTTTTTAAAAAGTAATTGAATGCTCCAGTTGTGTTTGGATTTTAGAAGGTAGCGTGGAAAGGAGCCTGCCCGCAGGTTGTTACTGAGGAGGTTGGAGACTGGGGGATGACAGATCCAGAGATGACAAGAAGGCAGATAATTAAAGAACTATAGATGCACCAGGAAGACATTCAAACCACAGGTGAGGGCCATTCTGAGCAGTGTGTCAGCACAGGCTCAGAGATGAAGCTAATTTGGATACAGATGAGGTGACAGTTGGGGGGATCAGGAGAGGTGACAGTTGGGGGGATCAGGAAGTAGTTAAACAGGGGATGCTGGTGTTAAGGGAGGATGGGGCTGGAATGGAAGAGGTAAAGTTCACTATGAGGATGGTTATAAAAATTGTTCAGAATTAATGACGTGGGAGGGACTCTGGACATCTAGGCTTTTGACCTAGCCCTGACTGTCAGCAGCTGTCCAGAGCAGGTCTCTCCCTGGGTTTCAGCCTGACTTCCCAGTTTCCTAGTGTGTGGAATCCCAGCTTCTGGGGTTCTGGCTCAGCTGTATAATGTTCCATGGGCATTCTAACAGTTCAGAGTTCGATTCTCTGTTGGCAAATGTGACCAATAGCGTCAGGCTGACAGACTTCCATGAGGGGGCCATGTATTGTACACATGGATGGTTGACTCCTTGTTAATTACTATTATATTTTAAGATTTATTTTCAATTTTACAAACTATGTTTGTAATACCAGTGCAAGTGTCTTTGGAGGCCAGAAGAGAGGGTCGGATCTCCTGTGAACTGTCTCATGTAGGTGCTGGGAATTGAACCTCAGTCCTCCAGAAGTCTGTGTTCTTAAAGCTATGAGACATATCTCCAACCTGGATTTCATTTTATTTTTTGTGTTAATTTTTTGTTTTGTTTTGTTTGTTTGTTTGTTTTTTGAGACAGAGTTTTACTGTATAGGCTTGTCTATCCTAGAACTTGCTCTGTAGATTAGGCTGCCCTCAAACTCACAGCGATCCACCTGCCTCTGCCTCCCAAGTGCTGGGATCAAAGGTATGCACCACCACGACCTTTTTTTTTAAATTAAGATAATTTTTAAAACTTGTGTGTGTGTGTGCACCTGCGTGTGCACATTTCCCAGGGCCCTTCTTATTTTGGCAGGCACTCTAGCTATTCTGGCCTCTCTGCTTCTCCCCTCCATACTTAGCTTCTTGGCTCCTGAGCTGTGGGGAGGATCCTCCTCAAGTCAGAGCAAAGTAATTCATTTATGACAAAACATTCCAGTCCTGTGACGGCTGTTAAACCTTGGAATGTAGGAGGCTGGAGGGTGTCATCCTGAAGACGGAGGAAAGCGGGAACTGCACACACGGGGCGACACTGCCCACGTCGGCTTCCTACTGTTCTTTCCTGGCAGTGCTGAGGAATCACACCAGAGCCTCACACATGTGCAGCTAGTGCTCCGTCTCCACTTATGCCCCCAGGCTTTCCCTTGGAATGTTTTAATTCATTATTTCCTCTGTGTGCTGCGGGATTGAACTCCAGCTTCCTAGACTGGCAGCGATGCCTTTTTATCTGCTAAGTCATCTCACCAGGTCCTTTTTTCTTTTTTTCTTATTTTAGTTTTTTAACATAGGGTTTCTCTTTGTAATAGCCTGTCCTGGACTCCCTTTGTAGACAGATTAGCCTGTAACTCACAGAGATCTGCCTGCTCTGTTTCCTTTGTTCTGGGATTAAGGATGTATGCCACCACACCCAGCATTTCTTTCTTTTCTTTAAAATTTCCATCTATCTATCTATCATCCATCTATCATCTATCTATCTATCTATCATCTATCTATCTATCATCTATCTATCTATCTATCATCTATCTATCTATCACCTATCTATCTATCTATCATCTATCTATCATCTATCTATCTATCATCTATCTATCTATCACCTATCTATCTATCATCTATCTATCTATCTATCTATCTATCTATCATCTATCTATCTATCATCTATCTATCTATCTATCTATCTATCTATCTATCTATCTATCATCTATCTATCTATCTATCATCTATCTATCTACCTATCATCTATCTATCTATCATCTATCTATCTATCTAAAACAGGATATTTCTGTGTAGCTTCACTTAACTTCAATTTTGAACTCCTTCTGCCCCAGCCCCTTGAGTGCCAAGATTAAGGCTGTGTACTACCATGCTAGGCTTCCTTTCTTTTATTTAGATGATTATTAAGCACCTACTGCATACCAAGCACTACCATGCTAAGCCTTTTACATGCAGCACCTTCCCAAATCTTTACAATGGCCTATAAATCAGGTACTAAATTACTATTAATTTAGGCAAGGTCTCTGGGTAGTTCCAGTACACTTGAATTTCAGGTCCCATCTGTAGAGTGGGAGCATCAGCCTTTGCTCCTCTCGCAGTCTGTGAGGGTTTAGAAGCAATGCCTGTAAAAAGAACTTGGTGAGGCTGGACTTCTATGGGACAGTGTGCTGTTGTTATTTCCAGTTTCCAGTTCTGTGCCAAGAAGGTGAGGGCTTTTGTGGTCATAGGAAGCTCAGTAAATCACTAGGGTAAAGCTTCTGCCAAAAAAGGCTAATGTGACCTTGGGCCCTACTCAGTGTAGCCGGGATGAGGTCTGTTGTTCTCAGAGCTGGTTTCCTGGCTATTGCTGGGACTTTGGTGGGCTGGGCTACATTCACAGACTAGGGACAGGAGGGGCCCTGGAGGCACTGGGGCCCTGGAGACCCGGCTGCACATGTGAGCCACAGGGCAAGGAAGCAAACTCAGAAGCCTCGGTGGGAGGGAAGGGTGGAAGGGCCTTGGCCTTGGTCTGTACAAGGGTGTCGCTGCCATAGACAGTGGAACAAAGGCCAGTGTGCCCTTAGCTGAAACTTCCAAAATCAACTATCCCAACACAACCCGAGTGCTGGATGGATTGGGGTAGCATGCACTGCCAGTCAGCAGAGATGCAGCAGAGCCACACTGTGAGAAGCCTGGTCACATGTCCATTATCATTAACAAATGGCTTTGGGGGGCTGGAGAGACGGCTCTGCAGTTAAGAGCACTGACTGCTCTTCCAGAGGTCCTGAGTTCAATTCCCAGCACCCACATGGTGGCCCACAACCACCTATAATGAAATCTGGTGCCCTCTTCTGATATGCAGGCATACACGTAGGCAGAATGCTGTATACATAAACAAATAAATCTTAAACAAAAAACAAAACAAAACAAATGGCTTTGAAGCCAGGTATGGTGGCACATGCATGTAATCCCAGAACTCCAGAAGATGAGGCAGGAGGATTGTATCAATGACTGACTCCAGTGGACCTTCTGTCTAACACACTGCCTTCCATACCCATCAGTCCCTGTCTTCTCAGGCTGCATTTCTCCTGGACTGCAAGCCAAGTCATCCCCGACTTTTAAGTGTGTGTGTGTGTGTGTGTGTGTGTGTGTGCTTGTGAGTTCAGGAGCTCATGGAGGCCAGAGGCATTAGATTCCCATAAAGATGGGGATATAGGTCCTCTGAAAGAGCAGTGTGTGCTCTTAGCCACAAGCCCTCTCTCCAGTTGTTTTATTTGTTTGGTGTTTGGTGATAGGGTCTTACCATGTAATCTAGGTTAGCCTCCAATGTGGAATTACAGGCATGTGCTACATACCTGGCTGGCTTGTTTTGTTTTTGTTTTTCCCATTTTTCATATGTGCTGTGTGCATGCATGTGGAGGCCCAAGATTAATACTGACACTCATTAGCGTCCCATCTTCCATGTCCAGACAGGGTTGGTCTTCCAATCAAACCTACAGCTTGCTGATGTAGCTAGTCTTTCCGGCCAGATCGCTCTATGGTTATTCTCTGTCTTTGCTTACTGAGGTTGGCACTACTGGTGGGCCAACACACTTTTCTGCATGTAAGTAGGTTTCTGTGGATTTGAACTCAGATCCTCACACTTGCTTGGTACATGTTTTAACTGCTGAACTGTCTCACTATATTCATAGCCCTGGCCCCTGGCTGGCCTGGCATATACCATGTGGAACATAGTGCCTTAAACTGAACATAAAGCTCTGCCTCTGGAGTGCTGGGATCACAGGTGTGCTTTACCATGCTAGGCCTGGCTCTTCCCAACTGCCCCGCCCTGAAACTGAGTTCCTGCTCACCAGGAAAATTATACGGAGTCTCCCTGCAGCTGTTCACTTTCCTACCTGTTCCCTGTTCATGTTCCCATCTCCCTCAGCTAGAGCAGATGCCTTCCCTCCAGTTACCCACAGTACTCACCCACGTACTTTGTCTCACTCTTTAACCCCCTCTCTCTCCCTTATCCTCTCCTTCCCTCTCTCTCTCCCCCTTTCCCTTTCCCTCTCCTTCCCTCCCTCCCTCCCTCTCTCCCTCTCTTTTCCCTCCCTTCCCCTTCCTTCTCCCTCTCTCTTTCCCCTCCCCCTCTCTCTACCAAAGTCTCTCCACCCAAAACAACACGAGACAGTCTCAATCTAGTGGAACTGTGCTCAGTGGCAGAAGCCCTGGACTCCACCCTTAGCACCTCAAACAAAAAGAAACCAACAGCACTGTCCCTTAAAATCATCTCTGCCAGACACAGTGATGTGTGCTTGAAGCAGACGGAGAAGCTGAGCACTTGAAGCTATCCTGCACGATATAGTGAGATCTGTGTCCAGAAACCAAAATGAAACAAGAAAACAAAAAGTATCTTTTCCTTACTACCATTTACCTCCCAGTCTTGGGATTCAGCAACTGCCCCACAGGCTGAACCACACAGCACTCACAACACGTGCGACTTTTGGTGTCACACCCAAAGGAATGCTAGTTAGACCTTTATACATGTGAGTCAAGCTGCCAAGCAGAGCTGACCATGCCCTTCTTGGGATGCCAACACTCCCTGGTGTTTATGAGGTATTTTTGTTTCTTATTTATTTATTTAATTAATTTTGTGACATGGTCTCTCTGTTTATCCCTGGCCGTTCCGTTCTGGAACTCACTCTGTAGACCAGGTTAGTCTCAAGCTCACGTGCCTCTGCCTCCTGAGTGCTGGGGTTAAAGGTGTGGGCCGCCACTACCCAGCTGTATCCATGAAATTCTTTCATTTCAAGATATGCTCCAGCTAGATTTCTGACACCCACCATGAGTCCCCACACAGGACTCATCTTCCGGTGGAGTTGTTTCTAGCTCTCATATCCACAGCTGCTTCATTGTTTTCCTATCACAAACAAAGCTGAGCCAAGGAATTACAATGAGTCAGGAATGTCATATTTTGTAGTAGCCACATTAAAAAGGTGAAAGGCGCAGATGAAGCTATTTTAAACCACTATTGTATTTAACCCATATATTCCAAACTTTGTGTCAACGTGGTCCTCAGTTCTGATTGCACATCTGTGAAGTCGGTGCGTGCTTTACACTGTGGACATCTTAGTGTGTAGTAGCCATGGGGAGGCAGATCGCAGCCACACCTGGTCAGCTGCATCAGAGCACACACATCTAGACTGGCTTCCAGCAGCCTGATCATTAGGGATCTATTCACAACACATGTATAAGACACATGGGCATTGCAAAGAAAGTACTGAGTGTATGTTTTTTCTTTTTAACAGTTTATCACACATTATTTATCTTAGTGTGTGTTTATACTTCTATACGTGTGCATTTATGTGTGTGCACATGTGTGCCACATCACACCTATGGAAGTCAGAAGATGGCTTTTTGAAGTTGGTTTTCTTCTTCTATTATGTAGGTTCTGGGATGAAACTCAGGTGGTTTGGCTTGGTGGTGAACACCTTCTATCTGGTCCCTTAAATGTTTTGATGTAGGACCAGTTATCTTAGGCAGAGGGATTAGCATTCCTAAGAACACAAAGACATTCATGTTATAAAGGATTGGCATAGATGGCTGCCTAGATTCATGCTTGACTTATCATGCCTTGTGTCATGTGACCTAGAACAGGTCACTAAAGAAAAGATTTATTTATTTATTTAAAGTACACTGTAGCTGTCATCAAACACACCAGAAGAGGGCATCGGATCTCATTACAGATGATTGTGAGCCACCATGTGGCTGCTGGGAATTGAACTCAGGACCTCTGGAAGAGCAGTCAGTGCTCTAACCACTGAACCATCTCTCCAGCCCTGAAAAGTTCATCTTTAAGCTTCAGGTAGCCCATCTGTGGAGTAGGGCAAACAATGGCAAGCCTGTAGTGAGATGCTGGGGAGAGGGATTCTCACCAGCTGTCCCTTCTTTGAAGCCCTGCTCCCACTCCACACTTCAGGTGGATCTGGATTGCATCTGGATCTAGCCTCTGGCTGTGTGATCACGTACCTGTATCTCTTTATCCCCATCACTCAGCTCTCCCTGACTCAGATCTGAGAGGCCATACTGGGGGCCCAAGGAGGACAGTTTATAAGAAAAGACTCTGGAGAGAGAAGGCAATGAGTGATGTTGGGGAGGACCAGGGATGAGGACATTGGGGATGGGTGGTGAGGAGGAGAAACTGAATTTCGAGCATTCTTCTGATGGGGGATGTTGGGTAGGCCCTTCCCTCAGAAGCTCTCCCTCACAGGTGTTTGGCCTTGGTTCCGTGGCTCATATGGTTCTAGGAGAAAAGCTTGGCAGCTATCTTGGTGTCAACTTGGGTTTTGGCTTCGGAGTGACCATGGGAATCCATGTGGCAGGCGGCGTCTCTGGTGAGTGAGCCCATATCTGGCTTTACAGGCAACGCCAAATCTTCCTAGTGGGTTGTTTCTGCCTCCTTCAGCCCCTTCCCTAGCTCAGCTGGAGAATCACCTTTAGGTGACTCAGAGGGAGGAGAACCTCTGTGACACGCTGGCCCCATGCCTTCCCCAGATTCTAATGGACCCTTTGACTCACCGTCTTTACTAGCTGGGTTATCTTAGGCAAAAGATTAAGCTTCTCTTCCTGCACGTGTCTTGTGGTAGAAATGGAGATGGAGATGCTGTGGTCTTTTAAGGGTTAAAAAAGAGAGTTCTAGTCACAGATAGCACTCCATAAACTCCCATTCAGTGTTGTAGTCGCTGTGATTCTGCTGCTTGTTTCTTTACTTTTATCCCTGCTGCACCCACAGGGGCCCACATGAATGCAGCGGTGACTTTTACCAACTGTGCACTAGGCCGAATGGCCTGGAAGAAGTTCCCTGTGTATGTGCTGGGACAGTTCCTGGGCTCCTTCTCAGCTGCAGCCACCACCTACTTAATTTTCTATGGTGAGCATTTGTCCTGGGTTGTCTACCTCCAGCCTCTTTTTCTGAAGCATGGCTGGATTCCATCTTGGTGTCTTGTTCTGGAAGAAGAGGGGAAAAAAAGGCATGCAAGCAAACAAGCAAACAAACAAACACAACAAAACCCACTCCTCCAAACCCCCAAACCCTACCCATTGAAATATTCTCAGTCACAAATTTTACAGTCCCCTTTCTGGGACCCCAGTGGGGATTAGTTCAATCTTTGTCTCCACAGGTGCCATAAACCACTTTGCAGGCGGAGACCTGTTGGTGACAGGTTCCAAGTCCACCGCAAACATTTTTGCCACCTATCTTCCTGAACATATGACACTGTGGCGGGGCTTCCTGGATGAGGTCAGTGACCAGGGTATTCCCACCTCAAGTGCCAGGTCAATGACCAGGGTATTCCTACCTAAGTCCCAGGTCAGTGACCAGGGTATTCCCACCTCAAGTCCAAGGTCAGTGACCAGGGTATTCCCACCTCAAGTGCCAGGTCAATGACCAGGGTATTCCCACCTCAAGTCCCAGGTCAGTGACCCGGGTATTCCCACCTCAAGTCCCAGGTCAGTGACCAGGGTATTCCCACCTCAAGTCCAAGGTCAGTGACCAGGGTATTCCCACCTCAAGTCCCAGGTCAGTGACCCGGGTATTCCCACCTCAAGTCCAAGGTCAGTGACCAGGGTATTCCCACCTCAAGTCCCAGGTCAGTGACCAGGGTATTCCTACCTAAGTCCCAGGTCAGTGACCAGGGTATTCCCACCTCAAGTCCAAGGTCAGTGACCAGGGTATTCCCACCTCAAGTCCCAGGTCAGTGACCAGGGTATTCCTACCTAAGTCCCAGGTCAGTGACCAGGGTATTCCCACCTCAAGTCCAAGGTCAGTGACCAGGGTATTCCCACCTCAAGTCCAAGGTCAGTGACCAGGGTATTCCCACCTCAAGTCCCAGGTCAGTGACCAGGGTATTCCTACCTAAGTCCCAGGTCAGTGACCAGGGTATTCCTACCTAAGTCCCAGGTCAGTGACCGGGGTATTCCCACTCAAGCCCCGAAGAGAAAGAGAGCAGAACTGTGCATGGGATTATATCAAAGCATGCTTTTGCCTCTGCAGATCTGGGATTCTGCTGAGCACCTGTAACTTGCCCTGGTGGGTGGCATTTATTCCACAGGTATTCGTGACTGGGATGCTCCAGCTGTGTCTCTTCGCCATCACAGACAAGAACAACAGTCCAGCACTTCAAGGGACCGAGCCCCTCATCATAGGCATCCTTGTTTCTGTTCTTGGGGTGTCCCTAGGCATGAACTCAGGATATGCAATCAACCCGTCCCGGGACCTGCCTCCCCGGTTCTTCACTTTCCTTGCTGGCTGGGGCCAACAAGTGTTCAGGTATAACCCCTGCCAGACCCCATTCCTGTCAGCTTTCTGGGGGTCCCTGCATGTAGAGGTGTGAGCTTTTAGAGTGCACAGGAGAGTTTAATGAAGTCTCCAGGTGGTCTGGGAGGAGGAGGGGCCCAAAGATTTTTAGATGCAGATCCTGATAAGGATGAGAGTCCCTTAGGGTAGAGATGGTCTCCCTGTTGGTCTGAGCTGGATAAAAGTGGCATCCTGGACACTGATGTCTTTAGCAGGTCTCCTCCTTTTTGCCTGCAGAGCTGGAAACAACTGGTGGTGGGTGCCAGTGGTGGCACCCCTTCTGGGAGCCTACATCGGTGGCATTGTATACCTGGGCTTAATTCACATCGGCATAGCACAGGGTACTCAGAGCCTGGAGAATTATATAGCAGGAGACCAGAAGACACGTGCCTCACCCAGTGATCCCCACACCCCCATCTCCTCTACCCCAGCTTCTGTTAAACCTGGTTCTGTGCCTCTAGAGCGCTTTTAAGTAGAGCTTAAACCCTACTGCAATAAAGGATACCTCACACCAGTGGCCCCCACTTCCTGGAGTCTTCTGCAGCTGAACTTCCTCCTAGGTTCTGTAGACTCCTGAGTTATTACAGCCTGGTACTTGTTGTGGAAAGCAGGCTGGCCTTGAACTTGTGATCTTCCTGCTTCTTTCTCCTGAGTGTTGGGGATACAGGCATTTACCACCCTGCTTGGCATATTCCAGAGTTATTCTAAGTTCTTAATACTCCATCTCTTTCTAGTTCTAGCAGGTAGGGTACTGTGGGGGAATGTCTACTTTGGGGGCTCAGGACATCAGACAGACTGAGGGACTTTCATTCATCGGTGCACATGTTGGGGGAACTGAGAAAAAGACCAGAGTAGCTGGTGGGGAACTGGATTTGGGAAACCTGTGATGGTTTTCTGGAGTTTTCTTCTAGTTTTGAGCCAGAAAAGGCAAGGCCAAGAGTTTACATCAATCCTTTTGCACTAATGCTTTCCTCGGTGGCTTTTAGGTCTCCACCTGTTTTCATTAAAAGAGGGTATTATGTAGCCCAGGCTAGCCTTAACTGAAACTCTATTGAACCAAATCTATCCATGAACTCCTGATCCTCTGACCTCCACCTCCTGAGTTCTGGGATTACAGGTGTGTAATGCCATTCCCAGTTTGTATGTGGTGCTGGGAATCAAATCTGGGGCCTTGTACATGGCAGGTAATGTCTATAACTAACTTAAATCCTCAGCTCTCCAGTTCTATTGTATTTAACTAAACATCTTAATGCTCCACAACTCCCAGGGACTAAAACACCAACCACTGAGCACACATGGAGAGACCCATGGCTCCAGGTGCACATGTAGCTGAGGACAGCAGTGTCTGGCATCTGTGAGAGAAGAGGCCTTTGGTCCAGGGAGGGCACGTTTTTCCAGTGTACGGGACGCCTAGGCACTGAGGTGGAGAGGGTGGTCAGGAGCTAGTGCACCTTTGTGGAGACAAGTGGAGGGGGAGGGGGATGTAAATACAGAGAGTATCTAATAAAAAAATCAAAATGAAACATTTTAATACCACATATATACTTGTGTGTCTTTCATCTGTGATATATATGTGTGTGTATGCATATGTATATATTTTTCTTTTCTTTTTCTTCATTTTTTTTCCTCCTGCTTCTCTGTTGACAGGGTCCTTACCATTACTCTGGTTGACCTGAAACTCTGCTATGTAGATCAGGCTAGCCTGAAACCCACATAGATACATCTGCCTCTGCCTTCTGAGTGCTGGGATGAAAAGCCCGCACCATCATACTTGGCTGAAAAGTGTTCAACACCCATTTCCAGCATCAGTTTTTATTTTCCTAGTACTGCATAGGTACTAGGAAAGGGAGGGAAAGCTTTTCACGGAGTTGGCCTCTAATTCCCTCCTTCCTGCTACTCGGAGGGATTGATTCCAGAGTTGGGAAGGAAGAAGCAAGGAGGAAATCTCCAAACAGGTTGAGACATAAAGAAGCCTCACAAGCTAGAGGAAGGCTTGGAGGACCAACTGTTGGCGTCAGTCCCAATTCAGAAGACAGCATTCCTCTGTCCTTCCATTACTTTCTCCTGCTGCTGAGCCCTGGGAATGCATGAAGGGAGAGGCTGTGCCTTTGCATCTGAAGACTGCAGTGTGTGCACAGGGGTGAGTGTGTGTGTGTATCTGTATCTGTGTGTGCATGTCTGCCTATGTGCACACATGTTCATTAGTGTGTACGTACATGTGTGTGTGTGTGTGTGTGTGTGTGTAGGGAGAGATGGCTCAGCAGAAGGGGAGCTTGCTGCCAAGTGTGACTATCTTGGTTTGATCCCTTGGCCCCACTTGATGGAGGAAAGGAAGTGACTCCCATTGTTCTCTGACCTCCACATGAATGCTGTGGCACACACACACACATACACACACACATACATACACACATACACACACATACACACATACATACATACACATACATACACACATACACACACATATACACACACATACATACACACATATACACACATACATACACATATACACACACATACATACACACATATACACACATACACACACATATACACACAAACACATACATACACACACATACACATACATACATACACACATACACACACATATACACACATACATACACACACAAACACACACACACACATACATACATACACACATATACACACATACATACACACACATACACATACATACACACATACACACACAAACACACATACACACACATACACACACATACACACACAAACACACACATACATACACACACATACACACACAAACACATACATACACACATACACACACATACATACACACATATACACACATACATACACACACAAACACACACACACACATACACACACATACACACAGATTCATACACACACATACACACACAAACACACACATACACACACATACATACACACACACATACACACACAAACACACACATACACACACACAAACACACACATACATACACATACATACACACACAAACACATACATACACACACATACACACACAAACACATACATGCACACACATACACACACATACACACACACACAGAGGTGTGCTTAGGTGGCAGGGTGTTTGCCTAGAAGAGGCTCTAGGTTCAATCCCCAGGACCACAGAAGAAATAAACAGACTACAGGAAGGCTGACAGCATGGAGCCCACTGTGATCACCAGAATCTAGGAAGGGAAGAGAGAGGCTTGAATGTATCTGGTGTCCAGTGCTGGGAGACTGAGGCTGTATGGCTCTTGGCCAGGCCACCTAGTTGCAGCTGCCCCCCTCCCTGGAACTTTATAGAACACCCAAGAATGTTGTGAGGCTCTTAGACAGGTTAAGTTGCCCCTGCTCTGAGACTTTCTCAAAACACCCAGTTCTGAAAAACAAAACAAAGACAGAATTTACTGGCTGATAGCCACAAAGTCTCATGGGAAAGTCCCAAATATGTACCATCATTAGCCTAAACCTCCTCATCCAATGAATCCAAGGGTCACTGTAACCCACCAATGAGATGCCACCACCCCATACTGTTGCTGAAATCTGCCCTCAGAACTGTTTAAAAAAATGTGTAATTGTGTACTTTGAAACCTCGGGTCGTCTCTGTCCCACTTGCAGAATGACCCTATGGACTTATTAAACCTCTTGCCTATTGCATTGGTCTCAGACTCTGTGTGTCTGTGGGAGTGGACACCCCGATCATTGGGCCATGCGGGTCCAACAAGGCCAGGCCCAGAGGTGACAAGAGAGGTTCTGGATCTCCAAATCTCCAGCTAGTTGTACAATGGCCTCTTCTCTTGACCATGAGTGGTTCCTGTCACACCTTGCGGTTTCTGGTCTCAGTGTCTGGTGACAAGAGCCTTGACCCCATCCAAGGATCAGTATTCTCCATTCTCAGTGGACTCTGGGGCAGACACTGCCTATGTCAAGGCTAGAAACATGAGGAAGACCTCGCTCTCCTGGAGTTTATATCCATGTACAGTCCATGTGTGAGAGATGATGCTAGAACAGAGAAGGGTGTGGGAAGGTGCGAGGAGAGCTACCAGGCTGAAGGAAAATCCAGTTTAGCCCTAAGCTAGGAGGCTGGAGGGTCACTGTGCTGAGGTGCAAAGGGGGAAGTGTGGGAAGGAGATGAGGTCAGAGAAGGCAGGTCCAGGGAGGAGTAGAGGACAAGTGTTGGAAGGAGAGAAGGGATCCTGGAGAAAGCCAGGTCTCAGTGCAGGAAGGAAGGAAACAGCCAGGATGGGTGGGGTGGGACCTACAGGGCCTTGGGCTTTCAGTTTTACTCACAATAAACTCCTTCCCCATGCTTCCTGTCCCAGCACACAGTGGCTGTGGGCCCTGCCTGACTTTGGGCCTTGTTTTCCCATCTACACAATGAGACTTGGATCTGCTGGTGTTTGTGGCCTCACAGATGACTTCTCCAGACCTCTCTTCATCCTGCCTGTCTTTCCAGTTGGTGCTGTTGCAAAGGGACATAAAAGTGAGGCAGGGACAGCTAGTTCCATGTCAGGCTCCTCTCAGACTCTGGAGAGGGTTTGGGTCTCAGCCTGGTGCTCCAGCTTTGGGAAGAGCCCCTTACTCCTTTTTGGCCTGCCCTCCCACTCTCTCTCGGTCTTGCAGCTGCGCTCTGGTCTGAATGGTCACCTTCAGACGGAGCCTTGCAGTCTTGGAAAAGGTGGGAATAGCCACCTCATGCTTATGACCTTTATGTGAGGAGGCTGTGTCCACCCCATTGGTGTACTCTTCGACTCCTCACCCTCCTGCGCTGACCTGTAGTGGAGGAGTAGGTCTTGGAGAGACTCCAGTCATTCCATATAATAAAGAGCCTGGATCTGAATATCGGTTCTGTCCTATGTTTGACCTGAGGTAAAAGGGAAACAGCTCCCATCTCATATTGCCAGTGCTGTGAAGACAGGGCTTATGCTGGGCACACGGGTCTTCACACTTGCCGCATCCACTCCACTCTTACCCAGTCCGCTTGCATTCAAGGAAACCAAGGGCCACGTGTTACCCAAAGGTCTATGACCTGGGCTAGCTTTGGGCTTTAAACTGTCAAATATGTAACAAGAATGTAAATAACATAGAGGAACAACAAAATGACAATCACACACACACACACACACACACACACACACACACACACCAGCTAGGTATAGATGCACAGCTTATAGTCCCAGCTACTCAAGAGACTGAATCAGGAGAATTGCTTAAGTCCAGGAGTTTGAAGGCAACATAGCAACATTGTTTCAAAACAAAACTGCTCCCCCCTTATGTTAAAAAACCCAACGTTTCAAGTGTCCACTTCTGAAATCCTGGCAGGTTGTTGAGACTCCTTGGGCTTTAGTTTGCTTGCTTGCAAAACAAAGATGAGGCTCAGAGACAGGAGTTCTGTTTTGTACTTTGATATTAGCATTTCCCTTTGATAGAACAAGACTGTGTAAAGTCTGCAAGAACTCCTGCTTATCAGACACCCAGCTTCAGCTAAAGGGAATGGGGGGAGCAAAGGCTCAGAGGTGTGAACCAAAAGTGGAGGGAACAAGGCCAGGAGGGCTGGAGGGCTGGAGGGCTAGAATTTAGACTCCCATGTATAGCCTCTTACCAGGCAGATTGTCATCTCCATTGCCTGTTCCTCCTACACTCTCCTGAGTAAATGACAAATTCAATCAACCATGCCCTGGCAAAAAAAACTTTGAAAGCATTCCTGACTCTTCTCTCTCTCACAGTCCAATCACAGCTGCCAACAAATCCTATCAGCAAAATGTATCCAGAATCCAGCCACACCACACACCACAGTCACTGCTGTCTCTCATGGATGACACCAGTGGGTGACCACCTCTTTGTCTGAAGATGTTCTGTTCATACTTGCAGTCTTAGTATAGAGGCTGGATTTTTTTTTTTTTTTTTTTTTTTTTTTTTTTTTTTTGTATGTAGGTGGTGCATACCTTGGAAGCCAGAAGCACAGGGTCCCTCTAGTGCTGGACGAGGTTGTGAGTCACCTGATTTGGGTGTTGGACACTAAACTTGGGTCTTTTGAAGGGCAATGGGTTACCTCATTCAGGATGATAGCTTCAAGTTCCATCCATTTGCATAGGAATTTCATGAAGTCACTTATCTTGATAGCTGAGTAGTACTCCATTGTGTATATGCACCACAATTTCTGTATCCATTTCTCTGAAGGGCATTTGGGTTCTTTCCAGCTTCTGGCTATTATAAATAAGGCTGCTATGAACATGGTTGTGCATGTGTCCTTGTTAGATGTTGGAACTTCTTTTGGGTATATGCCCAAGAGTGGTATAGCTGGGTCCTCAGGTATGTCCAATTTTCTGAGGCAAATGGATGGATTTGAAGCTATCATCCTGAGTGAGGTAACCCAGTCACAAAACAACACTCACGGCATGTACTCACTTATAAGTGGAAACTAGCCCCAAAAAAGCTTGGAATATTCAATAAACCATCCACAGAACTTATGAAACCGAAAGAGAAGGAAGGCCAGAAAATGGATGCCTCAGTCTTTCTTGGAAGAACAAAACGTTCATGTGGGGTAACAAAAGGACAAATAGAGGAGCAGGGATTGGAGAAAAGATCATCCAGAGACTTCCTCACCTGGGTATACACCCCATATGCGCCCAATAAAACCAAACACTATTGCTGATGCCAAATAGTGCTTCCTGGCAAGAACCTGATATGGATGCCTCCTCAGAGGTTCTGCCAGAGCCACACTGATACAGGGGATGCTTTCAGCCAACCATCAGACTGAACATGAGGACTCCAATGAAGGAGCTAGAGAAAGGACTGAAGGAGCTGAAAGGGTCTGCAACCCCATGGTAAGAACAAAATTATCAACTTAGTAAACCCACCACAGCTCCCGGGGGACTAAAACACCAACCAATAAATTCACATGAAAAGACCTATGGCCTGAGGTGCATATGGACAGCATTTTCTGACATCAATGGGAGGAGAGGTCTCTGCTTCACCAAAGGCTCGTTTTACTCAGTGTAGGGGAACACTAAGGTACTGAGGTGGGAGAGGAAACACCTTCATGGAGGCAATGGGAGGGGGATAGGATTGTGGGAAAGAGATAACATCTGAAATGTAAATGGAGAAAATATCCAATTTAAAAGAAAAAAAGGGCAATGGGAGCTCTTGAGTTAATTTTTTTTAAAGATTTATTTTATTTATATGATTACGCGGTTGCTGTCTTCAGACACACCAGAAGAGGACATCAGATCAACATCACAACAGATGGTTGTGAGCCACCTTGTGGTTGCTGGAAACTGAACTCAGGACCTGTGGAAGAACAGCCAGTGCTCTTGACTCGTGAGCCGTCTCTCCAGGCCTTGAGTTAGAGTTTATATATTTTACTCTACCCAAAGTTCTCCATTAGCTGGGAAAGCCTGAGGCCTGGCACCATCAAATCCCTTCAGTTATTTTTTGGATAGCTGCTCTTCCCTGTTACTGGTCCCCCCACGGCTTTTTGAGCCCTCCCTCTGCCTGGAATAGTTTTCCTTTGGGTATCTGCATGGTTGTGTTTTTTCCCTAAACCCTGTCTATACTCTATATAAGAACATATGGAAAAAAAGATCAGGAAAGAAATGAAAAAAAAAGCTCTTGCTCTTGTGCTCTTGCAGCCTTGCTCTCCCACTCCTACCCCTCCTCTTCCCTTCCCTTCCCCCTCTCTCCCACGTGCTCATGGCCGGCCTCTAATCCCCCCACCCCTTTCTTTCTCTCTCTCTGCCTCTACCACCCTCTTAACTCTCCCATGACCTGAATAAACTATTCCGTACTAAAAAAAAAAAAAAAAAAAAAAAAGAAAGAAATGAAAAAAAAAAAGATCTGTAACTGCTACTAAAAAGTTTGAACTGCTAGGCCTTGGTGGAGCACATCTTTGATCCCAGCACTCAGAAGGCGGAGGAAGAGGCAGGCAGATTTCTGAGTTCGAAGCCAGAGTGAATTCCAGGACAACCCGGACTACATACACAGAGAAACTCTTGAAGAAACAAAACAAAAAGTCTGGACTACAGTACTTTCCTGAGGATGGGTAAATATGCCCCATCCTCTGGCTTAGGGTTCTATAAAAAGTCATGTCTTCTGAGAGGTTCAGCTTGTTCTATTTTCTTGCCCTCTTGATAGGATCCGTTGAATCATCCTGCCCCACAGGGTTGCCAAAGCAGCTCTGCTGTGGGGAGGGCTCACGGCACCTAATGAGAATCCAGTTCCCTGCTGTTCGTGAGTAATCTTGGGAAAGCAACGAGACATGAACGTAGTGTCAAGCTTGGTGCTGGTCAGGTCATCTCAGTAACTGCTACTAAAGGTTCCTGGGAAAGGGTGGGGAGATGAACCTTAGACTCCTTCACTCACAACTGTGCTGTGCTGGCACAACAGGAGAGCAAAGTGGGCTCACTGAAAGCTCCAGCCTTGCCGGGGCCACTTGACCACTGCTCCACTTCTCCCCACCCCCACCCATGCTGCCTGCTAAGACTGTGCATTGTCTGGGTCAAAGTAAGTCGAGGCAGCAACCCAGTCACACTGGTGTTCAGTTGAGCTCTCAGCCCCCACACCTCTCATGTCTATGCACCAAAGAACAGCAGCAAGCTACAAGTTTCCTGGACCACAGGGAAGGACTTGCAAGTGAGTGCTGTCATGGAAGCTCATTTCTTTGAGCTGACTTTCCTTCCTCCTGACCCGTACACCAGCCCGGACCCCCGATTAGGATCACACATTAATCCCAAGGAATCTGTTTCTTCCACGGTTGGCTTTTGTCAGCTGAGAGACCAGAGTGGCTTCCAGAATTGTTTTGGAGAACCCTAGGTTCTAAAATGCCATGGGAAAATGGTACAGGAGATTTATGCAGAGGTCATGTGCTATGTGTGAGAACTTCTTCTTGGGTGTGAGTGACCGAGGTTAGGTCAGTGAAGGTCAAGGTGCTGGCCTGGCCATGTCTCTTAGAAGAGGAGTTCAAATGTCTTATCAGACAGGAATTTAGAACTCTAACAGTATGGGAAGGAATTCCACAAACCTATATCTACAGAACAATACCACCCCACCAGCCCTCTCTACTCTGGCTTTTGGAATATGGCCAGACGGGTCAGAGCTGTCTCCCACAGACCTGTGGTCAGTAGGGCTTCTCGTCTTCACTACACACATACGATCCCTGTGTTCAAGTGGAATGACTCTAAGGTTGAAAGGAGACAGCCACGCTGGAGAGAATTACCACTAGGAACTCACTCTCTGGACATCTCTGACCCACAAAGAAAGCATGCGGCTAGCCTGACCCATGGCTTGCTCCATGAATGAGGTAGAGGTGGTGGCTGTCTCTCCTAGTTTGCCTTAGTGTACAACTGTGTCTATCATTGCTTAGTGAAGAATGTACCAGATCCATGAGAATGACTTGCCTTCACTGGGACCTGCGGTCTGTCATTTTTGAGGGGGAAGGGGAGGAGGACAAGAAACAAGCTTCCTGCTGACCCTTGGCTTACTATCCTACTTCCCAGACCTGAATTAGTCAGCCACTTATCCACTTAATCAGCCCCACCATTTCATCTAAGCTACTTCTGTAGCCTGCTGGGCTTCTTGCCTTAAAGCAGCCTTCACTTCCTCCCACACACTTCAGCCTCAGGCCAGGAAGACAAGTGTACAACTGAATCCAGACCTTTTTCTTTTTAAGATGGCTTGGGAAGTCAGATCAATTTTCTATAAATTTATGAAAAGTGGCTCTTTGCTTGTTATATCTGTATGATGTCAGATGCCCTGGAACAGGGGTTAGTTATGAGCTGTCATGTGGGTGTTGGAGATTGAACCTGGGTCTCCTAGAAGAGCAGCCAGTGTTCTTGACTGCTTCTGGATAGCGCCTGTGGACTGCTGATACAGACTGCAACCACAGCCCTGCTACGTGCTTAGGTTTGTCCATGGCCTCATGACTCACTGTCAGCTTCAAGCTCCATCTTGAAGGAAGTTCTCTCCTTCCTCACTCACGCCTTCCCAGGCCCAGTGTGAGACTGGCACAGGCCCCTCTCACCAGGATCTCTCTCTCCTTCACTAGTGTTGTGCTCATGCACTCTGCATCTCTGATGCACCAGGCTGTGACTCCTTTAATCCTCACATCCCAGACCAAGCAGGAAGAGCCTCACTCCACCAAGTGGCAGGGCAGAGTCAGATTTCCCTCTTGAATACACAGATCACCCACTTAGAACCCTGATGGCAGCTGCAGACTTCCTGTTCTGTGAGGCCACATACGCTGTGCTAAACAGGCCCTGAGACAGGCTCTGCTGATCTCATCACTTGTCCCAGTTCCTACTCCTGCTGCCATGTCCCATGATTTCCATGGAAACTGTAGTTAGGACCAAAGAGCAGCCTGGTCTTGCCTGTAACATTGTCTCTCAGCTGGGTTTGGTAGTAGAGCCTGTAATGCCAGTACTCAGTAGGCTGAGGAAGGTCAGCCAAGGGTTTAAGATCTGAACGGGATTAAGCAGTTTAGTGAGATCTTGTCACAAAATAAGTAAGTAAATAAATAAATTAAAAAGTAAAAATTAAATGCCTTGTTTAATGATTCCAAGTTTTTGGGGGCTCAAAGTTTATTTTAAAGCAAAAAGAAGCTAGGAGGTGGTGGCACATGCCTTTAATCAGGAGGCAGAGGCAGGCAGATCTTTGTGAGTTTGAGGCTAGCCTGGTCTACAGGAGCGAGTTCCAGGACAGGCAGGGCTACACAGAGAAACCCTGTCTTGAAACAACAACAACAACAACAACAACAAAGAGAGAAATCCAGCCTGTGCAGAAGAGGGGTTGATACAGGTGGGGCACACACCTGCTTTAAATGGGACTGAAGAATGCCTACAGTAGGGTGTTTGGCATAAACTCTGGACTGGCCACATATTTCTTTGGATATCTGAACAGTGGTTCAGAGCTTGGATACAGGGAAGAGTCTGTGGCTGCTGAAAGCCCAGGAAAAAAGAAACCCAGTACCACTGTCTATGTGAGAGTCTCTATCAACCACGGAGGACACCAGTGGACAGTCCATACACTCACAGTTGTGAACATGGCAAAGGAGCTTGTCCCAAGTTCTTACCATTTTGAGAGATGGTTAAACCGTCCCTGGGTGGGCTTGGTGATGTGCTGAAAGAATGCCAGGGATTGGAGAAAACGGAATTCTATAAAGTAGCCTGACCAGTCTAGAGAGACATTTGAGAGCTTTTGATAAGATGGCTAGGTTAAGATGCATGATTCCAGACAGGGCTTCACATGTCTTTCCTCAGGAGGAAGGTGAGGCCCACAAGGGAACAAATGGGACAATCAGACTACGGCTAGGTGTCACAAAGCCAGTTTGGGATAAAAATTCTGGTTTATCCAAATAAAATCTGATGCTGCCCCAGTTTCTGTGATCGCAGTGACAGTGGACAGGCGCAGACAGGGCTCTGACACGGATGGTGTGCTACAGCTGCACATGGCAGCGTGTGTGCTGGAGCTCTGCCAGGCAGCAGGAATGGGCGTGACTTATCGGCTGGCAAATGAGTCTGCACTACACAGAATCATTCTTTTATCTAAACCATCAGTCTTCTCAGTCCTGGACGTCAAAGTAGTCAATCACTGGCTCCTTCATTATCTTCTGTAAACCACCGCCCCCAGGATTCCTACAAGGAAAGCAAAGAATGATCAGCCTTTTCTCCTCCAGGGTCTTCAGGGAGTTAAGGTCAGCACTTGTGCGCTTTGGGAAGACAGGGACCCATGTGCTAGCATGTGTTGAAACCTGCTAACAACTCATAGTGTTCATTAATGATTTTTTTCTATTCTAAAGAATTTCCACAAAAAGTTTATAAAGATCAACCAAGAAAAGGGGCAAAGACTATGGCAGGAAGAGGCATATGGCACCCCATGGTGTGTCTAAGTGGAACTGAATATAGCTGTGGCTTCATGTTTCCCAAACAACTGCCTACTTGTAATCCCAGCACTGAGGAGGTGGAGGCAGGAGGATCATGATTTCAAAGTCATCCTTGGCTATACAATGAGTTTGAGACCAACCAAGACTATATAAGACCCTGTCTCAAAAAAAAAAAAAAAAAAAAAAAAAAAAAAAAACCCTAAACCCAACCCAAACCTCAATAACAAAGCCACTTGTCTGTCTGGATGCACAGACCCTGATGATCCAAATCTGGGCCATTTGGTTTTTAGGAGACAGCCCTGGCTGGTCTGCGCCTGCCCAGACCCACAGGAACGTGATATTATACACCTGTCAGAGGGTCGGTGCAGGAACCACAGAGGAGGTGCTTCCAGGACGGCTGTGGAAGTCGGGGAAGGAGAGTAACTTTTAGCGATCTCCCTTGGCTACAGGGGCAAGGCTGGGCCCCTGTGGAAACAGGTAGAGGACGGGAAGGGAGGTAGGCCTCCTCTGCCCAGCTGAAAAATGCCTAGCAGATTCCTGCTGTTTTCTCTATCAAAATAACATGTTTATCATAAAATTGTTCAAGCCCCAGAGAACTAGAGCAAAACGTAAAAGTTGAGACTCGAGAGATGGCTCAGAGGTTAAGAGCAATGTGTGCTCTTGCAGGACCCAGGCTCACAGCCAGGGTAACTAGTGGAGGACCCACGATGCTCTTCTGCACTCTGTGGGCACCACACACCACACAAAAACACTGCCTGGGTCTTTCAGGATATTTTTTTCTTTTTGGTTTTCTGAGACAGAGTTTCTCTGTACAGCTCTGGTTGTCCTGGAACTTGCTTTGTAGATCAGGCCAGCCTCTCAAAGATCTCCCTGCCTCTGCTGAATGCTGGGATTAAAAGTGTGGACCACCACAACTCACACTTTGACATGATTTTATTTTCTCCCTTCAACGACAATAAAATCCTTACAGTAAACGTATGTATAGTAAAATGACCATGTCCTAACTGGTGGGTCTGTAAATGCAGGCTTATCCATCCTACTGACAGGTGAGGCAAATGCCGTCTCTTGAAATGATCCCACCAAGAACATCCAACCCAAACCACACCTTTGCCTGGCTTTATCTTCCCTGTACTGCATGGTACTGAATCCCACCCCACATCTAACTTTCCAGGGCTTCCATGCTTCTGCCATGGTTTTCACATAGAATGTATGTGACCTTTGTCAGACCTTTGGTGCTCTGAGCCTTCTTGTCAGCATAGTCACTCTGTACCCCTCTCCTTTTCCAGAACCACCTTTCCCCATGGCACTGTCTAACTGTGTTGTTGAATTGTCCAAAACCTTTGAGAAAGTGAAACTCCCACTTGCCTCCTTCAATGCCAATGGCTGCCCCCACCTATGTCCATGTCTATTAATGGCACCCTGCTCTGATTTATCGAGAGTGGCAGAAAACCCCACTTATACACATCACCATCTACACTGTCTACACTGAAGACTATATGCTATGACTGCTCTTGCTCTTGTTTCTAACAAACATCTAAAATATTTGTTTGCTGTGATTGGTCTGTGAGCATGATGTGTTGTGTGGGGGTCACTGTGTCTGTCCATGTGATGCAGGTCCTGGGATGGAAGTCAGGCCACCATGCTTACACAGTGCTTTCTCTGTGAAGACATTTGCTGGTCCCAAGTGACTATCTTCTAAAGGCATTGTTGGCTTCAACAAATGTGTCTGATGCCCCAGTTCATGCCTATTTGGACATCATACCTTACAGACAAGCCCCAGGAGGCCAGCAGTTTACGCTAGCTCCTCTGCCTGCACACGTTCTACGGGAAAGCAGCTAAGAGTCCTTACTTGTCTGCCTGGTGTCGGTGATGAGGAATTGGTGGTGGAGGCCGCGTCTGTGTCTCCCTTTCAATCACACTGGTCAGAGTGATAGGAGGACAAACGGACTTCCCTCTGTGAGGAGAAAAACAGTGTTGAGAGGAGCAGAAACAGCAGTTGCCTGAGCTGCTGAGCATACCCACCCACCATCTGTTTCAAGTGTGGCCAACCTGCATTCCCCCTTGTCCAACCCACCATCCCTGACAGACCTGCTGCCCACTTCCTCCAGTAGCACGTTACTCTTTTACACTAAGAAGTTCACCCTGAGGTTCAGATGATGATTCTAGGTCCTTCCTGTCCCTTCCTGTGTCACACCACTTCCTCCATTTCTCTGATGACAACATGGGGTCAAGAGTTCAGCATCTTTTCTGTTCCCACCATGCCAACATTAGAGTCAGTGGGAAAAGCAGGAGACGGGGTAGGATCACAAACGTGATGAGCATTCCACTCAAACTCCTCCACCTCCAGAGATGCCACCTTGTGTCTGCGATGGATTGGGGCTGTGAGACCTGGGTACTAGGGTGTATCCTATACAGTGAGGTGTGGACTTTGCTCTCTGGCTTGGATATTTAGGTAATGGTAAAAAGACTATTCCAGAGAAATGTATTTCCTTTCCATTCCTCCAGGAGGAAGAGGAAATAATAAACGTACACAGTGACTCCCAGTGTCAGGCCAACCCACCTGATGGCTGTGACCACGACATTGCGCTTTGGCTCACTGTCATAGCTCACGCTCTCCAGCCCATAAACTTGGGCCAGGTCATGGATGATCCGGCGGTGGTCTCTGTTCATGGGGGGGAAGCTGTAGCTTTTCTTATTATTCTTTCCCTGGTCAGAAGGGGAGAAGGCCGATCAGTACCGTGCCTGAGGAACGGAAAACGCTCATGACTCATCCTTACCACAGGAACATAGCTACTCAAGGGTGACGGGACTTTTCCTTTATGTTTCCTCACTTGGATCTTTATTATTGTTACTGAGCAGGTCAGATGATGGTTTTATCCTTTCACTGTGGTTCCTGGGATGAAACTAAAGTCGTCAGGCTGTGGCGAGCCTGTGACTGAATCTGAGGTTTTCTGAGTGTAGGCACAGAATCAAATGCACTCCGTAACATGTGCAGGCACACAGACAGTGTTACACACAGGTGGTGGAGCTCACTGGTTTTTTTAAGGGAGCCTGTGACTGAGTGATAACATCTCCAAGAAACACCTAAATACACTGAAGACCTAAAACAAGACGCTCTCAATCCCTTAGCAGTCTGTTGTAACCAAGCCCCTGAGTAAGCAGTTACAGGCACACAGAAACACACGTGCTCTGGTTTCCTACACAGAAAAAGAACAATTACGTTTCCCTTTCAGGTTAGTTCCCTGCTGGAAGAGGGAACAGAGAGGGGGAAGGAAGGAGATGGAAAGCTGGCGAGGGGAAGGGCCCTGAGAGCCACTTGGACCTCAACCCAGTGACTGGATAGGGAGCTAAAGCAGTGCTGGCTGCTTACTATCAAATTACTATATTATTTTGAGAGGATCATACTGTGCAGACCAGGTTATCCTGGAGCTCGTTATGTAGATCAGGCTGGCTTCAAACTCAGAGCTCTGTCTGTCTGTCCCGTAAGTGGTGGGATAAACGGTGCTCATCACTATGCCCAGGTCACTATATAATTTCTCCGTGTAGAGCTCACGCTGAGGTCCCTGGCAAACTGGGGCCCATTCTCAGTCTGCATTCCTGATCTTCATCTTTAGTCTCCCTATAAGCAATTCTGTCTCAACTCTGAGAAAATAGTGTGCTCAAAATCAAATCGGCTATTACTGTTGACCCCACCACCTGCCCTGTTCTCATGAGACAGGATTTCTCTGCTTAGTCCTGGCTGTCCTGGAACTCACTTTGTAGACCAGGCTAGCCTTGAACTCACAACGGTCTGTTTGCCTTTGCTTCCCGAGTGCTGGGATTAAAGGTGTGTGGCACTATGTCTAACCGAGAGTTATTCTTAATATACACTCAATTTAATTGCAGACATCTTTTCTATCATAATAGAAGCAATCAAAGTTTTCATGAACAATGATGGCTTGGTATTGAAAATGTTCAATCTTTTCCTACAACCCTCTAGGCTATCAGTATTTCTGAAATGTATTTATCAAATACTTTCTCTAAACCCAGCTGGTCTCAGAGAAATGCCTAGTTGGATGTGTTCCAACCTTATTCACGGCCTCCACAAGCGCTTCCATTTCCTTCTCAATGTCACCGACAAACTTTAAGTCTTTCCTGAAATGAGAAGTCATCAGTTACCTTAGCCTGTTCTTGCTCTTCTGGGAACTTCTCCCACCCCTTTTCTGCCCACAGAGAGGACAACAGTGGCAGAGAAAGTGCAGAGGACAGGAGCTGCTCAACAGCAGAGAACCAGAGCAGGAGCCATCACTGCCCCGGATAAGAACCTTGTGACTGTGAGACAGGTGAGAGGTGGTTCAACCTTTACCCTTGATGGGCCAAACATGTCATTTCTTACAAGTTCACTTATTTGGCTTCATAATGGAAGAAAACACAGAATGACTACATATCTTATAATACTAACAGATGTGCTCCTAAGCCTCAGGCAGTCACATACCTGGCATCGTCCTTCAAGCTGTCACTGAATTTGGATGCTGAAGAGCGTACATTGAAAGGATCAGAATCATCAGTGATGTCGAATGCCTCTGCCAGTCTCCTGAGAATGATTGAGAAATAAGCAGACATGAGAGGAGACAGTGTAGCAGTTCTTCCTGTGCAAGGCTCCCCAGGGATTCCTGAATTCAGAGCATTCTGGCTTTAAGGGTGTATGTGGAGGGCAGAGGTCAACCTTGGGTACTGTCCACTTTGGTTTTTGAGACAGACCCTCTCGCTGGGACCTGGGGCTTGCTGAGTTGAACAGACCAAGCCAGGCAATGAATACCAAAGACCCTGTCCGTGCCTCCTCAGCACCGAGACAGCAGGCATGTGCCCCACATGTGGCCATTTCACATGGGAGTTGGGAAGCAAACTCCAGCCTCATGTTTTCATGGACATCTCTTTAACACATTAGCTATCTACTTTTTTAATCTAGCCAGTGCTTGAGTGCTCTGCTGCACACACATCTGCAGTCCAGAAGAGGCATCAGTCCCACTGAAGATGGTTGAGCCATGTGGTAGCTGGAAACTGAACTCAGGACTCTTAGCCATTGAGCCATCTCTCCAGTATCTACTTTTTGTTTTGTTTTTGAAACATGGTCTCATGTTGGCCATAAAAAGGCTACATAGCTAAGGTGATTGTGATATTACCACCACACCAGGTTCATGAGGTGCTGGGATCAAACCCAGGACTGCTTGTATGCTAGGCATACAACTCTTAAGAGCTTGGTCCCATACTGTTTTTGTTGTTTTCTATACACACAAACCTACAGTAAAGTTTAATTTACAAGTCTGGTGTAGGAGATGGTTATTAGCTTAGCACAGATTGTAGTAATCTCAGCACATGTCTTTACGTTAAGTCAAGAACTTTCACCTCCTTTCATTACAGAGGTCATCCCTGAAACATGCTTTGTTTGAGACGGGGCCTCATGCGCTCCACACTGTTCTCAAACTCATCAGGGGCCAAGAAAAGTCTTAAACTCCTTGTTTGTCCTGACTCCACCTTCCAAGTACTGGGACTACAGTATATGTGGCCATGCCTGGCCTTTCTGTTTTCCTGTTTTGTTTTGAAATAGCAAAACACTGTACGGCAGGATTCCACTGAACAACAGACATTCTCCTGCCTTTGTCTCTCAAACAGTAAGATTATCATATCTCAAAACCCAACCACCTAACCAATCAGCAAAAATCACAGACACTCCCTAGGTAAGCAAACAAATATTCTGTCTATACCAGAGTGCACGGCATGGGATTTTATCATTTCACTTTAGATAGTGTGTGACCAGGGATGGAGGGCATAACAGCTAAAGCACTGCCACTCTTCCTGAGGACTCAGGCCTGATTCTCAGCACCCACCTGGTGGTTCATAACCATCTATTATTCCAGTTCAGAAGACCTGACACCATCTTCTGGCCTCCGTGGGCACAAGACATGAAGTAGCGCATGGAATACATACAGGCAGAACACCTATATATATTACGAGAACAGCAATCTAGGACAAATGTATTGTTTTCATAGAAACCGATAAGAAGCACAGTAGAGCTCTGGATCATCTGGGAGAGGGGAGGCTGGTCTTCAGGAATAAGAGCACTGGGTCTGGGAAGACGCCCAGGTCAACAGTGCTCTGCCTTTCCAGGGGATCTGAGTTTACCTGAGATTCTCAGGGGCCTTCACGTATGTGACATACACTCACACAGACACACAGATACAACAAAAATAAATCTTTAAAAAAATGAGGTAGCTGGAAATGGTTAAGTCACTTATTGCTCTTGGAGATGACTAAGATTCAGTTCTTATTACCCACATGGTGCTTACAACCACCCACAGCCCCAGTTCCTGGGGATCTGACACCCAGTTCTGATATCTGAAGGCTCCAGGCATACACACAGTGGGCATTCATGCAGCAAACACTCATACACACAAAATAAATACACAAATAAATAAACAAACCACAAGAGCACGGTGAACATTTCTGTAATGCCGCTGGTTAGGAGGAGGAGGAGGCTCGCTGAAGTCAAACTAGACCACACAGCCGCTCACACCGTCACAAGCATGGCTAACATGAGAAAGATGGACAATCCCAAGTCTTGACAAAACTGTGCAGTAGGAATTTTTACTCTGCTAGAGGTAGTGAAATAGTTTGGTAGATTGTACAAATACTAAACATATGATTACTTTACTAACCTAGCAATGTTACTGCTAAGTTCATATCCAGCAGAAACATCCACTGCCAGGTCAAAGTAGAAAGTACGCATGCTGGCAGACACCTATGATCCCAACACCTAGCTCTTAGGAGGCACAGCCCATCTAGGAAGTACCAGGTCAGGAGGAGTGACATAGTGACACCCTGTCAAACAAAACACTGCCAGGCAGCCAACAAGCAAGGGTTCGGGATGTGGACAGAAGGCTTGGGACCTCCTAGTAAGTCAGTAGCCAAATTGGCAGTAAGGAGAGTTCTTGTCTCAAGAAATGAAGTGGATCCTAGCACTCTCTAGGCAGAGACCGGTGAATGTCTGTGAGTTTAAGGCCAGTCTGCTGTAATATTTGCCTGGTATAAGCAAGGCCCTGGGTTTGATGCTAAGCTGCAAAAGAAGAAAAGGAAATGGGGTGGGGCTGGGGTGGACACAGAACAGATGCTCTTGTGGGTTGGACTGTGAACGGGGTCTTGGGCCTCATGCAGTGTGAGGCTATCACTTGGCTGTAGCTCCAGCCTTCTCAGTAGGTTACTCAGACTGGACTCAAACTTCCCCCCAGATGCATAAGAACCCTCCAGTCTCTGTCTCCCAAACATTGCCTGGCTGACATCATAGGTGTCTACCATCACGCCTGGCTTGCATTGTGTATGTGCCAACTAGAGGTTCTAGTTTTGAGACAAAAGTCTTTCTACATAGTCCTTGCTGCCCTAGAATTCACTATCTAGATCATACTGGCCTCAAACTCTGCCTCCACTGTGTTGGGATCCACTTTATTTTTTGAGACAAGATGTCTTTGTGAACCTGGAGCTTGCAGTTTGGCTGACTTCCTTCTGTTTCTACCTCCCACCATGCAGGCATCATACCCAACTTTCACTTGGGTGTTAGGGATCTGACTCTAGGTCTTTATGCTTCTGTGCGAATATTTTATAGACTGGGCTATCTTCCCGGGTCCTTATGTTACACTGCAATAAAACACCCATTCAACATTTTTGTTACAGCCTCTTACCTCTGCTGGATCAGGAAGCTGGCCAGTCACAGAGGAAGTGTGTGTGCCATGTGAAGTTGACACCATGCCAAAACCATGCTACTTACATTTCTGAACATGCTAAAGCTACCTGAGCGGTTTATCTCAGTCAGTTCAGCTTTCAGGAGCACATTCCTCTGCCGACAGCCATTAGGACCCAGAACAGATGGTGAGGGGAAGAGGGGTTGCTTGTTCCCGTTAGTTACACAAGTTCCTGAGACTACTTACTTGTTCCTTTCCAGGGCAGCACACTCCTCATCACACTGTAACCTTGATGAACAGATAAACAGTGGTCAGGGCCCAGGCTCCACATACCTAGTAAGACAATCTTAGCTAGACTATGAGAACACAGCAGCTAAAGGCCCGGCTGCAGTTAGGAGGCCATCTGTTTCTCAGGCTTCACTAGCACACCCTGCTGGCGGAATCTCACTGTCTACCCTCAGTCCAGTTTAGAGATGGCTAAATGGGTCCATCTCAAGGGAGATGGGTGGCCTCCTGGTTAAAGGGGGTCCTTTAACCTTTAGCAGTCCTTGGTGGCTTCAGACTGTCCCCCACTTCAGTCACCACTCTGGATCTCAGTTCTGTGGGCTGAGCTACATGAATTCAGATCTCTGCCCCTTTCTTTGTTATAGATAGAAGCAAGACCTGAAAACCCTGCTTGGGTCTTTGGTGAGTTTTGTTCAGGACTATCTTGGAGGGCTGAGATATATGAATTCCTGTACAAACTACGGAACTAGAAGGCAGCAGTGTGCACTTCTAGAACTACCTGGCTTGTTGGATTTCCTTCTTGGTAATGAACTTGCTGATCTCCACTGAGTCTCCAAGTTGCAAGTCTGTTATTTTAGAGGCCATAGAAATAGCAGCTATTCTGAAATAGAAAAAGAGAAGATGAGGCATTGCAGGACCGTAGGAACTGCTGTGCTAGGGATTAGAACACTTCTATATAACCCATTAACTGCAAGATAGCTTGTGTGACCGTGAAAGCTCATCTCTTAATGTTTACCACAGTATTACATGGACACGTATGATATATGTCCTAAGATTCTAAACAGCTGCACATGAAGAGGTAAAACAACTTTTTATCTCCAGAAAATCAGTGGTAAACACCTCTGATTCCAACCACCTAAAATTTCACCTTTGATTGAAGGCAGGCTGGCAGACCTCTGAGTTTGAGGTCAGCCTGGTATACACAGTGGGTTCAGGCAAGCCACAATTACAAAGTAAAACCTTGTCTCCAAAACCAAAAACAATGAACAAAACCAACTACCCACCAATCAGATATCTGTGTACACCTGCAGGCCTGTAACCATGGTACACCTTCTCATCTACTTAGAGGTGTAGGTAGCCAGATGCTCACCAACAGACCAGATCTTTGTACAATCACATGGCTATAAGGATATCTACCAAACAGTGAGAGGAAGGAGTAGGAAAGGAAGAAAGCAAAGACACTTAAACACTTTTAATTTTATTACTGCACATGCGTGATATATGTGTATATGGTGGGGCACACATCCCATGATGTACACAGGGTGCTCAGAGGACAACTTGGTGGAACATTTTCCTTCTCCTCCTCTCAGGGACATCCCTCCAGGTCTGCGTGAGTCTTTCCCTGCCCATAGAGGTACTGTAAGCACATCACTTTCCAAGGGACGGGCAGGACAAGTTCAACAGGTAAAACTGCGCAGAGCCAAGCCTGACAATCTCACTCTGGTCCCAGGGACCTACATAGTAGGTAAAATCCAACTCCTCCAAATGTCCTTCTACTTTCACATAGGTACTGTGGCACACATGTATGTACATATACACGTTCATGCATGCACACACACACAATAAGTAAATGTGAAATTTCACACACACCCCCAAAACAACCCCCAAAATAACAAGAAACCCAGCAACCTCCTTGGGCTGGAGATGTAGCCTGGCGGCAGGGCACTCATTTGCCTAGCTTGTCTCTAGCCTTAGAGAAGCACATGAGTCCCCATTCAAGCAAAACCAACCATTTTGAGAATTTCTGAAGCACTGACCTTTGATAAGTCCCGGATGCTTCAGAGCAAATCACCATCTCCTTTCTTCTTCCACATTCACACTGTAGCTCTACCTGGAACATTAGTTAGCAGAGAGTGACTTCCCACAACACAACTGCACGAGAGCCAGGCAGGCTTCACTTTTAAAGGCTTCCCAAGTGAAGCCACAGCAGAGACCAGCTGACAAGCTTCTCTCCAGACCAGAGATGCTGACCACCACACACACACACTGAGGACACATCAATGGACATGCGGGGAGCCACATGTCCCGGTCATAAGGTTTCTTCCCGGAAACTACTTCTCTTCTTATTCCTAGTTCAAAGGGCAAACCTAGACTGCACCACTGAATCCAGTGTGCATACTTGATGCAGGTCCAAAGGCCTAGCCGACTCCAGATGAATCAGTCTGTCTTCATATCCTTGGGGTGGCCTTCCATGATTCCTCAGACCAAACTAAATCCTTCACTTAACTTCCATGAGGGTTAACTACTCAACTATACCACAGTTCTGACTATCTGTCCTGTTGTGCTGTAAGGGACCTACTACTCAACTATACCACAGTTCTGACTATCTGTCCTGTTGTGCTGTAAGGGACCACTTTTCTCATTCACTAGGTTCAGAACCAGTACCTCACACAGTACCATGCACAGACTGTATTTCTCTTGATGACTTGTAGTTTCTAGAATGATGAAAGTCAATTCTGGATTCACTATCAGCCGAGTTAACACTTACCTTGGTTTTACAAGCTGTCACTGGGCAGGGTAAACTGGGGTGGCAGGAAGCCATACATGGGTGGCCACAGTCAGCTCTGGGTGTGGTACAGGGCTGCTTGCAGGCCTCATCCACAAGACATTCTCCTTTGTGACAGAGTCTTTGACATTTGTGCATCCCACAGGGTAGCATGGCACTGCAGGGTAATCCGCAAGAGATATCAACCAGGTGACAGGGGATGTTGCTTCGTAGCTAGGAGAGACAGAAGTAGCCAGATTCTCATCTTTGTGTGGGTTCTGGGTGAGTTTTCACTTAGAAAGCATTCTTTTACCATCCAGTTTTTGCAGCACTGAGATTGAACTGGGAGCCTCAGGCAGGCACACTAGGTAAATACTGTACCACTGAGTTATGTTTCTAGACCTTACTCTTTAGAAAAGAGCTGTATATTTTGTTTTGGAAACATTAACTTAGTATGTGTGTCATGGTATCTGTGTAGAGGTCAACAGTTTGGAGGAGCTAGTTCTCTGGCTTCCATTATGTGAGTCCCAGAGACTAAACCCAGGCCATAAGGCTTGGTAGCAGGATCCTTTGCCTGCTGAACCACATAGCTAGCACTGTATAGGAATTTTTGAAACCAGATCTACAATAGCCAAGGTGACCTCAAACTATGCAATCATGGGTGGCTTTGGATCCCAATTTAGAACTGTATGAATGTGCATGCTGTTTTTCTTTCTTTTTGAGGCATGGTCTTATTACGTAGGCTGATCTCAAAGTAGAGATTTACCTGCCTCTGCCCCCCAAATACTGAATTAAAGTTGAGCACCAGCACACTTAGCCATAAAGATTAAAACAAAACAAACTTCTTTTAACTGAAGTTTTTTTTTCTCCTGGGACAGGGTTTCTCTGTGTAGCCCTGGCTGTCCTGGAAGTCAGTCTGTAGACCAGACTGGCCTCGAACTCAAGAGAGCTGCCTGCTTATGTCTCCCCATGTACCACCACCACATGGCAACAGATAGATTTTCAAAGTTCAAGTGTCCAAGTGGTTAGGAAAGAAAAGCAAATGGGAGCTCTGACAACAGCCAGGTGTGACCCAACAAACTTCCTCAGCTGGTTAAGATGAGACAAAGTAACCAGGGAATACTTTTAAAATACTGTAACTATGACTGTATATCCTAGCACTCAATAGGTTGAGGTTGGATGAATGAGTTTGAAATAAACCTTCAATATCCCACCCCATCTGACAAACTCGGAGGATGAGCTGTATCATGGGGCTCTGAGTTAGAAAACTAACTCAGAGAAACCCTTGGCACTGCTGCAGGGCTGTATGTGATTAAATATTCAACTACTTCATCACAGCTCTCCGCTGATGGTTTCATAACTTCAGGTAACAGTGTCAAAAAGAAGAAAGAGGCAAGGGCAAATGGGCTCAGTGGGTAAAAGCACACGCTGCCAAGCCCAATGAACTGAACTCAATTCCCAGGAACCAAACAGCAGAGAACCAACTCCTCTGAGCTGTCATGTTACCTCTACACACACCTTCTCCTATCTCTCTGTCTCTGTCTCTCTCTCTCTCACACACACACACACACACTTTTAAAAATCAAGAGAGGCAATAGGAACTCCCAACTCATTTTATTTCTTAGGAAATTATCTGCTTCTAGGTCTCCCATGGCTGGAAAACACATTGGAAATTCATTACTGTGGGATCAAAGATTCTTCCCCGCCCCCCTTTTTTTAACAGGGTCTTGCAGTACAGGCTAGCTTTGAACTCCTGATCCTCCTGCATACACTTCTCCAAGTGCTGAGATTACAGGTATGAGCTACTATGCTCAGCTTCTGGGTTACTTTTATAGATTCCCTCAAATTCTTTCAAGAGCCCTTGAAGTAATTTTTATCTAAGTAACACGTGACTTTTTATATTAACATGAGGTCACCCAGGCTGGCCTCAAAGTCTCAATCTTCCCTTCTCCCTTTCTGATGCTGAGATTGCAAGCACATGCTAGCATGTCCAGCAGCCATGACACCTTACTTCTAGCCCTGAGAAGGTCTCCAGGTGTAGAACACACATGCTCCCAATTGTTTTGCATGTAGGGATACCTTCTGCTTACGTTGTGTTCTTGCTTTCCTTGCTTTCCACGCCTCATGCCTGGCTTACTGTATCTTAGAATACCTTTCTTTGGCAAGATCTATCTCCCTAGGACTCTGCAGTTGTCAAATTACTTAACAACTGTCTGTTTCTATCTACACACCCATCCCCAAATGACTGATTCATACAGACAGGGGTGTATCAGTCACCCCACAGCTACTCTGTTACCTGGCATAGATTAGGTATTTTATTATCATTGACTAAAGATAATAAATGAGTATTTCATGGTAGATAAACTAACAGAGAAAGTAAGATTCACAATCTGGATATGATGGTACATGTCTGTAATCCCAGCAGCACCTGAGACATAGAGTCAAGAGAAATAGGAATTCAAGATGTCTGGCTACATGGTAAGTTTGAGGCCTATATAAAATCCTGCCTCAAAGCAAGCTTGAGAACATGCACGCATTCTCTCTCTCTCTCTCTCTCTCTCTCTCTCTCTCTCTCTCTCTCTCTCTCTCTCTCTCTCTCTTGCACACACACACACACACACACACACAATTTATAGAGACTTAAGAGCTATCACAGGAGGCTGCTCATGCCTTTAATTCCAGCACTTGAGAGGCAGAGGCAGGAGGATCTCCATGAGTTCGAGGCCAGTCAGGGCTACAAAATAAAACTCTATCAAAAAACAAACAGAATTACCATAGGAAATATGTACAGAAAAAAGTCCACTGAAGATAAAAGAATATTGAAAACATGCTACAGATGTCAAGAGTTATGAAGTAACAAGAGCAGGTTAGAAAATATATCATCTTGGAGTAGAAGAAGCATGTGTCATATATCTCTGGCTATACAACACAACTTTCTTTCACTGGCTAGGGATATAGATCAGTCACAGGACCCTTGTCATTTCTGTTGCTGTGATAAAATAGCCTGACAAAAAGAAACAGAGGAGGAAAGGGTTTATTTGGCTTACAATTCCAGGTTACAGTTCATTATTGCATTTAAGTCAAGGCAGTAACTCAAGCAGCTAGTCATATCAGATCCACAGTCAAGGGAAGAGAGAAATGAATAACATGCATGTTGCTTGTTTGCTGCTCAACTTGATTTTTCTGTTCATACAGTTTAGAGTTTTCTGCCTAGGGAATGGTGCCTCTCACAGTGGGCTGTGTTTTCCCACATCAATTAACAATCAAGACAATCTCCCACAGACACATCCATAGACCAAACCTGATCTAAGCAATTCCTCATTAAGACTCTCTTTCTGGATGATTCTAGGTTATGTCAAGTTGACAGTTAAATCAGTACAATTCATCCCATGTCAACTTAGCACACAAATATGTCACTTTGTGCAATAACTTTCCATTTCTTGTCCCCAAATCTCATGGTAACAATCTCAATATAAAATATAGTCCAACTCCAAAAAAGCCCCCCAAAGTCTTCAAAAATTCCAACACTTCAAAAGTCCAAAGTCTCTTTAAAAGTCCAGAGTTTCTTAATTGTGAGCTCCTGCAAAATAAAAAACAAGTTACATACTTAAACATTCTTATTCTAAGAGGGAAGAACTAGGGCACAAAAACAGCTACACTAAAACAAAACCAAAACTCAATGTCCAACACGTGGAACTCAACCACAGTATTATCTTCCAGGCTCCAGAGGGCTTAGGCAGCTGTATTTCTTCAACTCACATCCACAGGACATAGCTTCTCTCAAGCTGGATCCACTCCATACAGAAGCTCTCATCAGTTCTGGCATCTTGGATACTGTGGGGTCTCCATTGCTACTGAGGCTTCACCTTCACCAATGGCTTCTCCACGACTCTCCTGTAGAAACTTGGACCCTGACATATGATGTCTGGCTTCAGCTGTCTCCATGACCTTTTTGCGCCTTCAAAACCAGTACCATGTGGTAGGTGACTCTTACAAAGTCAAGTTCTGCTGCAGGCTTGAGATGTGGCTTGGTCCCTGAACAGCAGCTCTGTTAGGTGCTTTGTGCTGACCTCCTACTTCCTACTGTCTCTAGGAGGCACAGAAGGTTCTGCCTCAGTGGTGCTGATCTCTCATAGTCATGGTTTTGTTCAGCACAGACAGATATTAGCCAAAACACTAAATATTAATCCCAATTCCTAATAAAGTTCTTGTGTCCCTCAGAAACCTCAAGAATCAGCTCTCAAAGGGCACACATTTCTTCCATGCTTCCAACAGAATGGCCCATTTAGCTCTGCTAATAGCATTCATTGGTTTTTGCAGCCCAGTTCCAAAGTCTTCCATATTCCTCCTCCACAGACAAGGTCAGATTCATCACAGCCACAGCCTCACTCCTCAGTGCTGACTTCTGTTCTAGTCTTGTTTATGTCAGCAGCCCATCCCCTGCTGCTTGTTTGGTTTTTTGCTAACCTGCTGCTCAGCTTGATTTCTCCACTCTTACACACCAAAGGAACCGTGCCTTCCAGAGAACTGGGTTTTCTCACACATATTAACTGACAACTATCCATACACAAAGTTACAAGCCAACCTGTTCTAATTCCTCATTAAAACTCTCTTCTCTCGTCATACAACATATACAGGTTCTATCAGTTGTGTTATTTAAAAACTAACCAGTACACCTAACATGTGCAAAGCCCTTGGTTTAACCCCCAGCAAAAAGTATTTTTCGTTTTTGTCAGAACAGTATTTTCCCAACTATCTGTAATAAATATGCATTTAAAAAAATAACGCTTGTGTGTGATCACATACATGCCACGCTCCCTGTGTAGAGGTCAAAGGACAGTTTGGGAAAGCTGGGTCTCTTCTACTATGTGACGAGGGGCTGAGCTTAGCTTGCCAGGCGTGGCAAGCACCTTTACCCACTGAACCATCATCTGGCAGGCTCCTAAATACACACTGGTCTCTAAAATTTACTTAATTATTTCCATATGTGTTTTGTCTGCATGTAACATACATGGCTTATGCCTTTTTAGGTCAGAAGAGGGCACAAGATTTCTTGGAACTGGAGTGACAGATGGTTGTGAGTTGCCATGTGGGGGCTGGGAACTCTTCCTATGGAAGAGCAGCAAGTGCTTCTAACAGCAGAGCCATCTGTCCAGCCCTTTATTTATATGATATTTAAAATGTACTCTTTAAGAATTTCACATACATGCATAATGTACTTTGTACACTCTCCATATCTATTTAATGTGTGTACGCCGTGTGTACACACATGTGTACACACATGGAGGTCAGAGAACAACTTGCGGAGTTGGCTCTCCCCTTTCACCAAGTAGGCTCTGGAGAGCACACCCAAGTCATCAGGTTTGGCAGCAAGTGCCCTTACCCACTGAGCCATCTTGCTGGCCCAAATATGTTCTTAGAAGAAATTTGTGTTGGGGGTTGGGACATGGGTCGGCAGTACAGAGCACACACCACTCTTCCAGAAGGCCCACGATATCCCCAGCATGAGCTCTCACGGTAACCTCAGCTGCCTTCTTGGTTGTAAATAGATTTTAAGATGCTGAAAGATTAGAGATGGCTCAGCAGTTCAGAAGAACACTAGCTGTTCTTCTAGAGGATCCAGGTTTAATTCCCAGCACCCACATGGCAGCTGACAACCCCATCTGTGACTACAGTTCCAGGGGATCTAATGTCTTCTTCTGGCCTCCATGAGCACCAGGCACACAGATATTTGTGAAGGCAAAACACCTCTTACAAAAACAAATACATTTCAAAAATTTATTCTACTTTATTATTACTGTGTATGTGCATGCAAGTGTATTGTGGCATCTTTGTAAAGGTCAGACAGAGGTCAAATGTGGAGTCATTATTTTCCTTCCATCTTTTACGTAGGTTAAAGAGATTAAACTTAGGCTGTCAGGTTTGTAAGATGTCTTTTCCTGCTGAGTCAAGTCTAGTAGCTTTTATTGTATGCAAATTTTAACATAAAACAAAAAAAAGGTGGTATCGAAAAGCACCTTCTTCTTGGACTATAATTATTTTGAAAACTAAGACTAACAATGTCTAAGCAATTAAATTATACATTTCTGACTGAAACAAAGAACACTCAAAAGAGAAAACTTACCTCATGCTTGCCCATGCACCACTTCTGAGTTAGGAAAGTACAAGGGGGACACTTCTCCTCACTATGACAAGAATGATACACTGCAAAAACAGAAGCACCCCTTTAGGAATAATTTCTTAATAAGGTCACAAACACTATAAATGTTATAAATGGTGCCAAACTTACAAAATCCAGACTTAGGACCTTCTCTAAATGCTCACAGCAAGGAAGTCACATGTATCTTGCTTTATATTTGAGTGCTAAAAATTGAACATTTGGGGCTAGGAATATGTCTTGACAGTTAGTCTGCTACTTTCCCAGAGGACTCAAATTTGGGTTCCAGAGGTATGAAAATTCTAGAAACAGGGCAATGTTCCTATCATCTTCAAGAGAGCCATTTTGGTCTACCTATTCTGTATTTTAATTTTAGCTTTTGCTTAGACTACACTGATAAGCGAGGATATCCACCATTTAGTCTATGTGAAATGCTCTGCCATAGGCTACACACGTGGCTCAACACTCAAAAGCACTGGCCGCTCTTCCAGAGGACGCAGGTTCAATTCTTAGCACCCATATAGTAGCTCAAAACCATTTGTAAGTTCAGTTCTGGGAATCTGACACTTTCTTCTGGCCTTCCACAGTTACCAGGCACATGTGTGTGCATAGACATACATGAAGGTAAACTACACATCCATATAAAATAATTTTTAGAAAATGATTTAAAATGCTGCTACTGATTACTTTCCTTGCCATAGATAAAAGTTAAGTATTCCATCCTGAGCTTCCAATATTCCCTTATATCTTTCTCTCCAGCCTAAGACTTGCCTCGTTATGTGGCCCATCTACATGCACAGGTTTTGACAACTAGTCTGCAGTTCACAGGAACATGAGAACCTCATAATGGGAATTTTTTTCATCCTATGAAGTTCCCTCTGCCCAAAACCATGCTGGATATTCAAGACAGACAGACACCCACCCACCCATACAGAAAGTCAAAACAAAATTCTTACTAAGGATACTACCCAGGAGGATTTGGACATCACCTATAATCAATCCTGCAAGTGGTAGAGAAGAGGGGCTGAGTGGGAAATGGTTTGGACATTTCATGCTGGTATGACTACCAAGAAAGGAACTTAAAAAAAATGCTGGGGGCTGGAGAGATGGCTCAGTGGTTAAGAGCACTGACTGAACTTCCAGAGGTCCTGAGTTCAAATCCCAGCAACCATATGGTGGCTCACAACCATCTGTAATGAGATCTGATGCCCTCTTCTGGTGTATCTGAAGACAGCTACAGTGTACTTATGTATAATAAATAAATAAGTCTTTAAAAAAATACTTTCAAAAAAAAAAAAAAAATGCTGGGCTCCCCTCCCTCCTTTCTCTCTGTGTGCTCAGGCCGTTTCTCCCATCCCCAAGTCCCTCCCCATGGTGACTTCCCTGGCCCCAATCTTGGAGCCAGTGAACACTAGTGAGCAAATTCCCAATAAATCCGCTTTTAATATAATCTAAGAAAATAAAAAGCAATGCTGGGTGGCTAGAGAGATGGCTCAGTGGTTAAGAGAACTGACTGCTTTCCTCAAAGTCCTGAGTTCAACCATCTGTAATGGGATCCGATACCCTCTTCTGGTGTGTCTGAGGATGGCTATAGTGAACTCATACATGAAACAAATAAGTAAATCTTTAAAAAAAAATGTTGGGAAGATCATTCTACATTTTCCAAAAAAGAACTTTTCACTTTACTTTAAGACAAATTTGCTTAGTTCTTTTTTTTATTATACTAACTTAAAAACATGACAGACAGCCCTATAATTTTAAGTTCCAATCACATGGTTAGACTTAGTGTGGGTAACACATCCTGGTGCACCTACTGTGTGTCAGTTTCCTCGGAGACAGAGACACTCCACCCTGCGAGAAGCTCCACACACCACAATGGAAGGAATTCAAAATAGTTTCCGGATTCCCAAAACGGCCCAGCTGCCTGGAGGAGACTAGACACACTGTAATCTGTTGAGCTGCCTGCAGGCTCTGAGGTGTGCTCTGTGCTGGGGGTGGGGGGAGCTGCTATGATGATCCAGATGTCCATTGAGTCATTTCTGTTTCTCTAAGTAATTCCTTACCCATTCTTGTAAATACCAACAATAAAAGTCATTGATTCACCAAGCTGGATTTTAGTGGTATCTGTACTTTGATCTGTGGTGGGCCCCCAATCTGAGGGAGCAGATGTATGTCTTGTGTCTCCTCAGGAAAAGTTTTGTCATGTGGCAGCATCCAGTATGACCCCAGATACCAGTTAGCAACTACACTGGGTACAACGAAAATGTGTGATTTCAAATGGTTTTTGCCCTGGTACCTGTAGCAATTATCAGAGAAAAACTAAAAACAAATCTAGTAACATAAAATGGACTAAAAAAAATAGTAGGTTATCCAGTAACAACCTGTGGGCTGCTGCCTCCTTTTGGGGGGAGTAGATGGAGGAGGGGGTTGAACAATCGTTTCACAGGGGGTTGCATAAGACCATCAGAAAACAGATATTTACATTAAAATTCATGACAAAAATGGCATAGCAAAATTACAGTAATGAAATAGCAGTAAGAATAATTTTAAATTTGTCGGGGGTAACCACAACACAAGGGACTGTATTAAAGGTTTGCAGCATTACAAAAGTTGAGAACCACTAATGGACACTCTACTGAATTTCAGAAATCAGTGTTAGGGGGCAGGGGAGGCAGATCAGTAGTTAAGAGTAGAGGACCCAGTTTGATTCCCAATATCTACATGGCACCTTATAAACATCTTTCTCCAGTTCCAGAGGATTCAACCCCTCTTCTTTAGCGGAGACTACATGCATCTGTTGTACAGACAGACAAACATGGAAGCAAAACACTCACATAACACAAAAATAAAATGTGTGTGGAACAGGGCAAGATGGCTTAGTGGATGAAGATGCTTGTCACCAAATCAACAACCTGAGTGCTACCCTCAGGACCTATATGGTAGAGAGAACTAATTCTTATAGGTTGGTTGAACACCATATGTGCTATAATACACAAATAAAATTTAAAATATCATATAAGTGAGTGAATACAGTATGATGCTGTATGTTTATAACCTCAGCACCCAGGACAAGGAGGCAGAAAAAGCAAGAATTTGAGGCCAGCCTGATAAGACATGGCAATCTGGAGTTCAGGCTAGCTATAAACCAAGATTAACACCCCAGAAAACACCCCAATAAACACACTCTAAAACATGTAAAGACAAGAACAAAACCAAGCAAGTGTAAAGTCATTACATTCAGTAGGATCTCACATTTAGAAAAAAAGGGTAATGTACATGCACACGCACACACGCATATAGAAAATATAACGGGGGCTGGAGAGATGGCTCAGTGGTTAGGAGCACTGACTGCTCTTCCAGAGGTCCTGAATTCAATTCCCAGCAACCACATGGCAGCTCACAGCCATCTGTAATGGATCCGATACCCTGTTCTGGTGTGTCTGAGGACAGCTACAGTGCACTCACATAGATGAAATATAATGGAAGGCTGCAGAAATAACTCAGTGGACTGGAGTCTAGTTCACAGGACTCTGATAGGCACCTCACAAACACACGTGACCCAGTTCCCGAGGACCCAACACACCTGGTCGCCGCACTCATGTCACACACGCACACACACATAATTAAAAATAAAAGTCTTTTAAGAAGTACCATAAATGACATAACACCAATCTTTTGGCTTACATTTTTATACAATTTTTTAAATTATACATAGGTGTCACAGTGGTCAATAGTTTAATATTGCTTCTCTAAACAAAAAACAAGTTCAATAATTATTTTGTTTATTACTATTTACTTCCTTGCTCTCTCTCACTGTATGCATATGCACGAGTGCGCATGCATGTAAGCGTGTATGTGGCACGGCGTGTGTGGAGGTCAGAGGACAACTCTCAAGGGTTGGTTTTCTCTTTCCACCACAAGAGACCAGGAAATCAAACTCAGGTCATCACCTTTACCTGCTGACCTAGTCCACTGGCTTTAACTAGGTTATCTTTAATTAACATACCGTTTTATCTTTTAAAGATAAAATGCTCAATTTTGAAATATGCATCAACATTAGAGGCAACAAAGAGAGAGACTTCTCTGAAAGACAAGAAACTAGGGTTTCTTCCAATCTGTTGAATATGCTTGACAGGTACAATAGTAAGGAACTAAGAGATGAGCGCTGTTGAGCCATGGTGTGGCTTAGATCAACAGACACAGAGGAACAAGGGACGGCTAAGCCAGCAGGCCAGAGAACTCTGCACAGCGACTCTAATTTGAAATGACAGGATATGTGTAGGCTGTGAGGTGTGGCAACATGAAGTGACTCACCTGGATGGTCACATTCATGGATCCTGGCACAGGTTTGCGTACACTCAGGAGGCCTAGTCCCACAAGGAACTGGTGGATAGATCACAGAGGCGCCACAGTGGCAGGTTAATTCATCAAAGCCTGAGGAAAAGAGAACAGAACAAGCCTTTGTGAGTTTGCACACAGATGTCCATGGATGCAGCAACAACACGCACAGATATGTGTGTATGTAACTGTCCCCTATGCCTTCATTTACTAATGCACTGCTGTGTTTGGCTAAAAATAAAGTCTCAGCATGTTTTAAACTTCAACACTTAGTTCAGTAACCCATATTCATCTAAGCAAACCCATTACTCAAAGTTCCTAGGAAACTCTTGTTTTTCAGACAGGATCTCTCTATGTAGCTCTGGCTACATGTAGTCCAGGAAAGTATTATGTAGACCAGGCTAACCTCAAACCGACAAAGATCTGCCTGCCTCTGTCTCCAAGTGCGGGGAGTAAAGACACAGGGGGCTATGAGCAGCTGCAGAAGCTCTAAGTCCAGGCAAAGGCACTCACTGGCTTGCCAGCAGGTCTGACAGTTCCCTCGATGACAAGGTTCTTCACACCGATGAAGGCCACAACGAAGTTTCCTCCCACAAATCAAAGGACACTTGTGTTCCTTGTCCTAGGAAAAACGATCTCTAGTTTTTAACACTATTTTCTCTACTTTACAGACAAAATAAAGACAAAGTTGTGCAGGTTTAGGAAGGAAAGGATATGTAAGGAGGGCTTCAGAACCATCAGGGGAGGAGGGAAACAGTAACACCAAGACACAGCAGCTGGACACTGGATGAGCTTCTCCATAGTATCCTTGCTTTTGTCTGGGTTTTCTGATAACCAGAGGAAGTCTAGGCTTCCAAACACTGACTTATCAAACCTGGCATAAAACACAATACCATTGGCTCTTCATTTCGTTAAAACAAAGCCTTTCCATACTATGCATGTAAGGGTACATGTGCGTGTATGAATGTGTGAAGACTCCAGAGCCCAACCTCAAAATGTTTTCTGCCTCCTTTGAGACAGGGTCTTTCATTAATCAAGAGTTCCTCAACTAGGCTAGAATGGCTGGCAAGCAAGCTCCCAAGGACTCTTCTGTCTTTGTGTCCCTGGCATTAGCATTCAAACTCATACCACCATGTCCAACATTTTTTAAAAAGATATTTATTTTTTTTATCTGCATATATGTGTCACCTAGAATTGAAGTTAGACAGTTGTGAGCTGCCATATGGGTGCTGGGAATTGAATGTGGGTCCTCTGGGAGAAGAGCCAGTGATTCTAACAACTGAAACTACCTCTCTAGGCCCCACGCCTGCCCAGCGGGTTCTCATACAGTGAGGCAAGCACTTCATTATCTCCCTACCTGCAAAACAGAAAATGTAAAGGAAAACACTGTGCCGAGTGTCAGCACATGCCTTTACTTGGTGTTCTGCACTAGGGACACAGAGGCAGGCAGGTCTTTGAGTTAAAGGAAAGCATGTTACAAGGCAAGTCAGCTAGGGCAACAGCTGGAGAGTCTGCAATTAAAAAGCAAACCAGCAGACCCAGCAAACCCATTCTGGCCTCTGACCTGGATAGAACCCAAAGCTCAAGTTGCTAAGTCCACACCAGTCTGTGCTGGGGCAAAGGTCACCCCAGAGGACCATTCTTGTTTGAAGTCTTGGAAGCTAGAGAAACGGCTCAGTAGTTATGGGAATTCACTGCTTTCCCAGGGGACAGACGAGTTGCCAGCTCCCATGTCAGATGGCCCACAGCTGCCTAGAATTCCAGTTCCAGAGAGATCTAAGAGTTCTAGCTTCTGCAGGCACCGGCACTCACACATACATACCTCCACACTGAACAACACAGACACACATCCACGAAATTTAAAGAAACAAAAGAAACCAAACTGTCTCAGAACTAGGGATGGAGGCCCTCTCTATGTCCTCCTCTATGTGAGCTGACATCCCTGAAAAGCCTGGAAAGGCAGCGTTTGCTCACGCGCATGTGCACGCGTGCTCTCTGACTAACATTTAGGGGCCCCTTCTGTTCTTTCTAAATCTGGGTCACACTGCAGAGGGCTGAGGTTTCCCAATGAATGGAGTCACATAACACCAATAAATGCCAAGTCCACTCACCACACAGCAGATCTCGTTACATTTATGCCGTCCACACAGCCGCTTCTTGTTACACCGCTTGTCGCACATAAATGTAGCATCTACTTCAGCCAATTAAAGGGAAATAAAGACGCAAAAGATGTGAACAGTCATTTAACACACATTTGAGTGAATATGGGCTGCAGGAACACACATATAACAACATAATAACTTAATGATGAAAATGCTTCTAAAGTGTTGTTTTCACCTGTGAGGACAAAACCAAAGCTCATTAATACATGGTATGGGTGAGAGTGTAGAAAGGTGTGGCCTCTCTGTGGATGGAACACATATCCAACAGTGACTCAAGCGGGCTCTAGAGAAGCACTCAGTGGCAGGTGCCTATGCAGCCTCGAAGGCCTAAAGTGAGCCCCAGCACGACACAAAGACGGCGGTAGCAGTTCTGTGCTTTATGTGCTTTCTTAAGTAACTAGAGGGGGTGGGACAGGCAAGGATACCTAAGGCACACAGAGGTAAAGAAAACAAACTCAGTAAAACAAAAATCTTCTGTGCATGAAATTGAGACACCATAAAAAGATGGCAACCCCTTACAAAACAGAACACATTTATAAATTACATCCCTCATAAGCATCCAAGATCCAGATACATATTACAAATTGACAATAGAAAAAACAACCCAGCTTTAAAAAAGTACAAACGATTTAGAGATCTTTCCCCTATAAGACATACAAGTGGCCACAGAAACGAAAACCAAAGCCCACTTCACATCCAGTCATGACAGCAACAAGGTCCTGCTGGCTTGGTTTTGTTTGTTTGTTTTGGCCACTTTGTATCCCCACTTGAGCTAGAACTTGTTACCATGTTTGTCTGTGATCCAAGGACTCAGAAGGTTTAGGCAGGAGGATCACAAGTTCAAGGTTATTCTTAGATGCAGAGTGAATTCTAGGCCAGCTGTGGATACGGGAGAGCCTGTGTCACAAAAGAACATCAACAAAGGACAGCACTGGGTGCTGATCCTCACAGTCACAGCACTGAAACAAGAGGCTGAGACAAAAAGACCAGCACAAGCTTAAGGCTAACATGGGCTGTAAATAGTGAACTGTAGGCCAGCCTGGTCCACAGAGTGAGATCTTCTCTCAAAAGTAAATAAGACCAAAGGGTTAAGTTATTTAAATAAAAGCTTGTTTAAAGACTGGGGAAAGTGGTGCCTGCCTAGAATCTCGGTATTCTGCAGGTAGTTGTAAGATCAGAAATTCACGTGCATCTTTGACTATACAGTGAATTAGAGGCCATATTGAGCATAGAAACCCTGGCTCAAAAAGAAAGAAAGAACAGTAGCCAAAAAGCAGAAATCCCCTAAATCCATCAGCTAAGGAATGGATAAAATGATGAATGAAATAAACCAAGATAAACTTTGTACAATAATTCCTATGTAATAATCAACAGGGTCAGAACGCTGCCAGTAGTTGGTTATACAGGAAGGCTGCATGAGGTGAATGCTTGAGAAGCACTGGGTTTCCTTTTGGGAAAAAGAAGCCATCTAGGCACAGGACAGGGTGATGTTAAGTGACACTGAAAGTATACTGAATGCCACTGAGCTGTGTGCTCTAAACTGGCTAACTTCGTGTTGTGAACTTCAGCACTTTGTTTCTTCTGCTCTTACTTTCAAAACCATCCTCAACACTGCTCTCCTCCCAACTACAACAAAACAGAAACGTTGTACATACTGTCATCTCAACCTTCTTCAAAGTGAGTTTTAGGGTCACTTAGAAAGACAGACTGGCAGGTATAGAGTGGTTGATTAGGATCAAATAAATCCAGCCTCATTTGCACCCACAACTTACAACATTTCAAAGCTATTGACAGATATGGTGATGAATGCCTGTAATCCTGGCAACCAGGCCAGGCTCTGTCTAAAAGCAACCCCTAAAGGAATAAATACGTGTGTACGTACTGCATGTCTGACTAGTGCCTAGGAAATCAGAAGAGCAGTGTATGAGATTCCATGGGATTGGAGTTACAGATGGTTGTGAGTCCCTGTGTAGGATCTGAAAACCAAACTCAGGTCGTCTAAAAGAGCAGCCAGTACTGCTGAGCCACCTCTCCAACCCTTGTCTTTTATTTAGTTATTACTTTTGTGCTTGACACAGTATATATGGTGAAGGTCACAGAACAACTTTCAGGAGTCTGTTCTGTCTCTTCATCTGAGTGGGCAGGTATTTTATTGTATCTGTAGCTTTAGCAGACTCTAGACTGAGCTGACCTTGGAATGTCTAGCCAGTCATCATGTCTCTACTTCCCACCGTGAAGTAGGAATGGCTGACTACACATCTACTCATATGGGGCTTGGATTGAGCACAGACCATCAGATTTGTGTAGCTTTGACCAGCTGAGAGACCTCAGCCTCATATTAATTTCAAAAAAAGCATCAATGTAAACTCAGACAAGGCTTCGAATTCTCAAGTGCCCTGCCTCCAGAATTCTGGGACTGTAGGCATGTGCCACCACACCTGGGTTCAATTTACTTTTTTTTTTTTTTTAAAGATTTATTTATGTGAATTTATTTATGATTTATTATGTGAGTTCACTGTAGCTGTCTTCAGTGCCTGAAGAGGGCACCAGACCCCATTACAGATGGTTGTGTAATCCACCAGCCATCATGTGGTTGCTGGGAATTGAACTCAGGACAGAAGTCAGTGCTCTTAACCGCTGAGTCATCTCTCCAGCTCTACAATTTACTTTTAAAATATATTTCTAAGTAAGCTGTAGAAAAGGAAAAATCTACTAACTGGAATAATAATAATAATAATAGTAATAATAATAGAATGGATGATTTTTTTCTTTTACCATAAAAATTATAAATGTAATGGACAAATTTTAAAGGTTTCTTCACTAAATTTTGACAAACACCTAACTCAGTATTTGTGAATATACAGGACATTATCTGCATTTCAGAAAATTCCCTTGTGCCCCTTACAGTCATACCTTCACTTTTAAGACTGGTACACGGAAGCTCCTAAAAAGAAAAAGAAACAGTAGGTAATTTAGGAGTAATTAATACGACCCCTGTAGAATGCAGAGTATAACATGGTTATTCACCGGATCCAGCCTGGAGCTAGCCAAATTATGTCAGTGCGCTTCACTCATAAGACTCCATGTTTGCTGACTTTTCATGCAATACAATTCCAATATAATTCCAACAATCTTTGTAGTCTGGTCTTAAAGCCCAGAGCAGATTAAAGATTATTAAGTCTGAAAAGAAAGAAGTGTCTTCCTGACCAGGGCATAGACAGAAGAAAACATGGAAAACAGATTCAAAGATGAGCATGCTACACATGTAAAGCCTCCACTTGGGAGGCAGGATCAGGGCAGTGAATTCAAGAACAGCAGACAACACAGTGAAAATTAACTCATTAAAAACACAAAATATTAATTTTTTAAAATGGAAAATAGGTAATAATTTACCACTATTTAACCTAAGGGAAAACAAATAACCTGAAAATACCACAACCAAGAAAATAAGCAGGCCTGTGGACCTCAGAACTCCATTATAATCATTTCAACCCTGTGAGAGGAGCCCCAAAGGCCTACTAACATGCCATTTGCTGAGACATGATCATGTGTGGTAAGGATGACGTATGGGGAACTGAATCAGTTACGAGGTGGCAGGAGCCTGGCTGCCTAGAGGCTGCACTGGGCTCACTTTGTAAAAATGGTTCTAATTTACAAACTGGCCAACTGCAAATACATGTGAAGTTGTGGGGCGCTGCCTGCACATTCTCCATTACAAGATTGCACTGACATCCGGCTGGAGTTAGCAGTAAACAAGTCATGTGCGCACGCGCTGGGTAACTTTCCACTCCTTGAGCTCTGCCTCTCCCGTGGCGTCATAGGGCCTGATGAGTTTCAACCAATCAGGGGGCTCCACGACTAAGGCGAAGACTGATTCCTATATAAAGGGACGGGCTAGGTAGTTCGGGGTCTTCGTCTTCACTTGTTGCAAGCTTATGCTCTGCCTCTCGAGATGCATTAAAGCATTATTGCAGAAGAATCCTATTTGTGTGCCGCGCCGTTCTTGCTGGCGAGACGGTTGTGCGAGACATCTGGTGCCGAAACCCGGGAACTTGACCACTCAATAGTCAGCACCACCGAAGACCCCGTCTCTGGGCAGGGAGGATTCAGAACTGCGGGGAGATAAGTTCGGCAAGGTATGTCTGACCCTAGATCTTTCTTTAATTTTGGTTTAAATCTTCCACGGCCGTAGGAAGGGTCTGTAGAGGCTCTGGTCTTTGTCAGTGCAGTTTTTATTCTCTTCCTCTTAATTTCCTATTGTGTCCATCAGGGCTGGTGTTAGTTTTGTGCTTACTCGCCTTTCAGTTTCACTTTGTGCCACAACGTAAATAGCCGCTGGCATTACATCGCTGTGATGGGCTCTTCACACTCTTGACAGTTACAGCCCTGCAGTCAATTCTTAAGCAGAGAGATCTAGAATTGCCCACCTGCATCTGACAGCGTTTCGTAAAAGAGGTAGAGCGTGCTGCCCCTTGGTTTGCGGTCTCTGGGTCTCTCTCACCAGCCTCATGGAAAAAATTGGGTAGAGATTTAGGCCATGCGCAGACTGCCGAAGACCTCAGGCCCGGGACCATGGCCATTTAGACAATGGTACAAAATTGTTTAAAAGATGAGAGTTGTAGGCCCGCTGTCGCTGCGGGGCAGGAGGTATTGAGTGAAGTCCAGGATAGACTATCAGAAGCCGAACAGAGCGAGAGGATGGGCGCACGCAGGAAAAGGCACCCCCCCCCCAAGGAAAACGGACCTCCCGGTACGCTGCACAGCGGGAGAGCTGTTAACCACAAACCTTCAGATTTTCATTCCCTGATGCCCTCTAATATTAAGAAAAGGGGAGTCAGCTTGTACCCTGTAGAAGACTTTGAGGCTCTTAACATTGATAGCCCCGAGACTTCAGATGATGATGAGCGAGAAGGCTTAGACCCAGAAGAAGAAGCAGAGCTAGATGAAGAAGCAGCTAGATATGAAGAAAAAAAAAAAAACCATCCTGATGAGCGGTGCAGGCCCATGCGCTTGTCCTCTATTGTTCCGAAAGCGCCTCCTTTACCCGTAGCCCCCCCTCCTTATGTAGCATGCACGCCTGTAAAATCCTTCTCGTTCCTCCCGGAAAGGGTGAGAAGGCAGATGTGTCTTGCTTTCCCTGTGTTTGAGACAGCTGAGGGTGGCCGCGTTCATGCCCCCATAGAATATAATCAAATAAAAGAATTGGCAGAGTCAGTCAGAAAATACGGGGTAACCGCCAATTTTAGTATCGCTCAGCTTGACAGATTGGCTATCTCTGCCTTAACTCCCTCTGATTGGCAGACAATTGCCAAGGCTGCTCTACCGAGCATGGGACAGTATATGGAGTGGAAGGCTCTTTGGTATGAGGCTGCCCAAACCCAAGCAAGAGCCAATGCTATGGCCCTGACTCCTGAACAACAAGAATGGACATTTGATCTGCTGACTGGCCAAGGTCGCTATGCAGCAGATCAGACAGCTTATCATTGGGGCGCCTACGCCCAAGTATCAAGCACAGCCATTAAGGCCTAGAAGGCACTTTCAAAAAAGGGAGGGGCTGATAATCAGCTTACAAAAATCATTCAGGGACCTCAAGAGCCTTTTTCAGATTTTGTAGCCCGCTTGACCGAGGCGGCAGGACGGATCTTCGGGGATCCCGAACAGGCTGCCCCTCTTATTGAACAGCTTATTTTTGAACAGGCCACCCAAGAATGTCGAGCCGCTATCACCCCTAGAAAGGGCAAAGGTCTTCAAGATTGGCTTCGAGTCTGTAGAGAACTGGGAGGGCCACTCACTAATGCAGGTCTCGCAGCAGCCATTTTGCAGAGGGGACCCTCCACGGGCCCCTGATAGGCGGGTCTGCTTTAAATGTAGAAAATCTAGACACTTGAAAAGATTGTCGGATGGTCACTAGAGACCCTCCGCCCCTTTGCACAAGATGTGGCACGGGGTACCATAAAGCTAAACATTGCCGCTCTTTCAGAGACCTCAAAGGCCGGCTCCTCCCTCCACTAGAGAGCCAGACCGCCCAGACCAATGAGATGCCAAAAAACGGGCCACTGGGCCCCCGTTCCCAGGGCCCTCAAAGATATGGGAGCAAATTTACCAAACCCCTAGGGGAGAGCAAAGTGAGCATACAAACAGGCCAATAAGAATGGACCTGCGTGCCTCCTCCTCACTTGTATTAATGCCTCAGATGGGCGTTTAGCCCATCCCTATAGGAGCGGTCACCTTGCCTCCAGGAACCCTAGGACTGATCCTCGGACGAGGATCCCTTACAGCACAAGGACTGATAGTCCACCCAGGCATAGTAGACAATGACCACTCCTCTGAAATACAGGCACTGTGCTCCAGCCCAATGGGCATATTCTCTGTAACTCAGGGCGACAAGATTACATAGTTATTGCTCCTCCCTGATAACTCTGATAAAAAGACTAAGGAAAAAGCAGAAAAACAGATGGGTTTCCTCTGGGACCGACTTAGCCTATTTAGCAGTATCTTTAAATACCAGGCCAAGGCTTAACTTGTGGGTTAATGAGAAGAAATTTGAGGGCATCCTCGATACGGGGGCCGATAAAAGTATTATATCCACTCATTGGTGGCCCAAACACTGGCCTGTTGTAGAGTCATCACACTCCTTACAAGGATTGGGTTATAAGTCCTGCCCCACCATTAGTGCAGCCTCACTCACCTGGAAAGCCCCTGAAGGCCAATGTGGGCGATTTGTCCCCTATGTACTCCCTCTTCCAGTTAACTTACGGGGGAGAGATATAATGCAACAAATGGGGCTAATTCTGTCCAATAAATATTCTGCACAGGCTTATATTATGGATAAGATGAGATATAAAGAGGAAAAAGGCTTGGGACGCTATAAACAAGGATCCCTAGAGCCTGTTTCGCCTAACCCCAACAAAGAAAGGCAGGGTCTGGGTTTTTCCTAAGCGCCATTGAGGCAGTACGGCCCATACCATGGAAAACGAAGGATCTAGTATGGGTTCCTCAATGGCCCCTTACCTCCGAAAAATTAGAAGCTGTTACCCAATTGATTAGAGAACAACTACAATTGGGTCATGTAGAACCCTCTACTTCACCTTGGAATACCCCCATTTTTGTGATTAAAAAAAAAATTAGCAAAATGGCAATTGTTGCATGACTTGAGAGCCATCAATGAACAAATACATTTGCTTGGCCCTATACAACGTGGCCTACCGGTTCTCACGGCGCTCCCAAAACATTGGCCTTTAATGATAATAGATATTAAAGATTGTTTCTTTTCCATACCTTTACATTCTCAAGATAGGCCTAGGTTTGCCTTTACCCTTCCTTCTATTAAGCAAATAGATGTTACCCATGTCTCCTCCTTTGGTAAGCTGCAATATGTACATGTATCCATTGACACCTGTTGGGGTGTAATTGCAGCCACTCCCTTATCTGGGGAGAAGGCCTCGCATGCCATCCAACATTGCCTAGAGGCCTAGAGTGCCTGGGGTAAACCAAAGTTCTTAAAAACAGATAATGGTCCTGCTTATACCTCACAAAAATTCCAACAATTTTGTAGCCACATGGCTGTGACACATCTCACAGGTTTGCCTTACAACCCACAAGGGCAAGGCATCATCGAATGTGCTCACTGCACCCTCAAATCCTATTTAATAAAACAAAAAGGGGGGATTATGCAAGCTCTACCCCTGTGCCTAGAACTGCAACTTCCATGGCACTATTCACCTTAAATTTTTTAAATCTTGATGACCACGGCCATACGGCGGCTGAAAGGCATTGCCTACCCATGGACAAACCAAGAGAGATGGTGAAATGAAAAGATGTCATAACTAATAAATGGAAAGGACCAATAAATGGAAAGGACCGGATCCTGTGTTGATCAGATTCAGGGGAGCTGTTTGTGTTTTCCCTCAAGATGAAAATAATCCCTTCTGGGTCCCCGAGAGGCTCACTCGAAAAATGGTGGAGACTCCTGAAGCAGTAGGTCGCCGGCCAGACAGCTCTTGCACTCCTAGAACTTCGGTTCATTGCACAGGATTAGAGTGTTTGGCTTGAGCAGCCCATGAGGGATGCCAAGCTAAGCATCGCACTGAGAGCCCCTCGCCGCGGGGTATCTCTGGGAGATATGTCATTTTGCATGAGGGTTGCCTGCCCCAGTGTCCCTCCCTCAGAAAAAACGGCAGAGTGACAGGTCACGAGTACTATGGGCTACAAAAAGCCTAGCGGTTACTCCTGTACATGGTCTTTATACACCTTAACGAGGATTTGACTTCTATCTCCACCCTCCTAATATGGATGTCCTACTTTGCTTAAAGAATAAAAGAAAGGGGGAGATGTGGGGCGCTGCCTGCACATTCTCCATTACAAGATGGCGCTGACATCCGGCTGGAGTTAGCAGTAAACAAGTCATGTGCGCACGCGCTGGGTAACTTTCCACTCCTTGAGCTCTGCCTCTCGCGTGGCGTCATAGGGCCTGATGAGTTTCAACCAATCAGGGGGCTCCACGTCCAAGGCGAAGACTGATTCCTATATAAGGGGATGGGCTAGGTAGTTCGGGGTCTTCGTCTTCACTTGTTGCAAGCTTATGCTCTGCCTCTCGAGATGCATTAAAGCTTTACCGCAGAAGAATCCTATTTGTGTGCCGCGTCGATCTTGCTGGCGAGAAGGTTGCGCGAGACATGAAGTGGTATAAGAAACTGAAGCTTTAGCTGGGTATGAGGCCTATAATCTCAGCACTCTGGAGGCTGAGGCAGGTTAGCCTGGGCAGTACTGTGAGATGCAGTGTGAGATACATGCTGAGACCCTGTCTCAAAAGCAAACCAAGAAGAGGAAGAAGAGGAGGATGAAGAAAAAGAAGAAGAGGAGGAGGAAGAGGAAAAAGAAGAGGAAGAGAAAGAAGAAGAGGAGAAGGAGGAGGAGGAAGAATAGGAAGAACAAGGTGAAAACACTTGTCCAAATTTGCTTTCATCCCATTAAAAGAGCTTTTGTGAAACACCCACATAGTAAGGCATGGAGGCACATGCCTTTAATCACAGCACCGGGAGGTAAAGATAGTCAAGCCTTGTGGCTTTCAGTATGAATACCCCATAAGCTTTACACAATTGCCATCATAATAAATTAAACTACATGCTTTTTCTTTTATTTTAAAGCTTATTCATTAAACCAATTATATCCTCAAAATAATTTGGGAATCTGGTTGTTGCTCAAACCTTAACTACTTTAACAAAAAGAATCAACTATTAAGGTCTGTCTTTATTCCAGCCTATGTTCTTCAGAGGAAGTCCTGACATGAACTGAAATGACTTCTTGGTAGAACAGCAGGACAGATCATTACTTAGAGGCTCCATCCCAAGACAGCCATAGAAGACTTGATGGTTCTTCTGGTTAGAAACAAAAATAGGGAGCTGGAGAGATGGCTCCGTGGTTAGAGCACTGACTGCTCTTTCACAGGTCCTGAGTTCAATTCCCAGCAACCACAGTGGTGGCTCACAACCATCTGTAATGGGATCCGATACTCTCTTCTGGTGTTGCTGAAGACAGCTACAGTGTACTTATATAAATAAAGTAAATAAATCTTAAAAAAAAATAAACAGAAATAGGCACCAAAGCCCAACTCCAGAAGGACAGTCAGATGTCTAGTTATACTACCTAGAGCTGAAATTAGAATCTGAATTCTGGCTTCTGTACTTGGCTCTCAAGAGGTACTGTTTAGTTGAATGCCACCGTTTGTCTATGGCTGTGTCAACTGGACAGCCTAAGCATAGAACATAGAAAGAGGATGGTCACACAGTAGCCAATGTGGAGAAACCGAGACTGGCTTTGTAGGTAGTCCATCATACCAAGATGACAATGCATGTTCTAAACACACAGGCTTTTGTGAACCTTCCTGGCTGGATTATTCTCTACATATTACTACATACAGATCCTGAAAAGGTCACGGAAGAACAAATGGAGCTTCACATTTGCTCCTTTCTTGGATTCTTTCCTACGTTTCTTCTACTGACTAATTCTAATCTGTGTACTTTCCCACAACCACGACTGAGACAGTTTTCAGTGAATTCAGTCTACCAAATTATCAGGTTGTGAGTGGCCCTGGGGCCCACTAGCCTTTCGCTCAGATGAGAATTAAGTGGTGATGTTGGCTATTAGCAGCTGCCTAAACTCTCAAGTGAGGAGCTTTGTGGGCTGCGTCCAGTTCCCGTGTGGCTAAATCACAGTAGTGCTATTTCCTCCTTCATATCTATACTTGGGGTGAGCGGCCCTCCAGACTCTCCATTGGGTGGGTGTATGTGTACATGTGTCTTTGTGACATGCACGCGCATGTCAGTGGATCATACACTGGAGTGAAGCTGGATTACGGTGGTTCTTCCTCTCCCACATCGTCGTCTGAGACTCACCTTTGTTCTGAAGGAGCACCTGCAGGAGATGACTGAGGTGCGAGAGCAGGGTCCACAGTCTCCTTCATGGCAGAGCTTTTCACAGGTGTGGATGAAATCTTCAAAAAAAGTGAAGAGCTGGGAGTGACAACTGCAGTGACAGATTTTGACATGTCCAAATTCACTGCCCACATTGTCTTACTCAGCTTCCCTCCATCCAGTCACTGGAATATGCTTTTGGCATGCATATTGCTTGCTGAGGCAAAATATACTTTCCGACCTTTGCTTTAGGTCCCAAGTCTTTGCATTACATTCAGATCTCCCTAAAAGTTAATTGTGGATGGCTTCGATAAAATGCTCTTGGGATCATAGGCAATTCTGAAGCCATAATCCCTAACTCCATCAACTGGGGCTGCTGTCTGAATACCATGGACAGCCTGCATTCATTTCATACATAACTAGATTTAGGGCAAATACCCTTTTTTGTTTCTTTCTCGAGCTAGGTATTACTATGTAGCCCAAGATGGCCACAAACTCATAATCCTCCAGCCTCTTGGCCTGCGTGCTGGGAATACAGGTATGCACCACCACAGCAGACCCAGGACAAGTCGCCTTTCAGAGGCTCATGAAAGGACAAGCAGAGTTGTTTCAATGTATGCAGTGCCGAGGACAAAGCCAGGGAACTGTGCATACTAAGCAACGGCCCTATGGAGGAATTGTAGTTCCAGTGCACACCAGTATTTCACTTATATTACATTTTTTATTAGTTTATGGTTAATCCTCTCTATCAAGCCAGGTATAATGGTACATACCTTTTAATCCCAGCACTCAGGGAAGCAGAAGCAGGAAGATCTCTGAGTTTGAGGCCAGCCTGGGCTATAGAGTGAGCTCTAGGACAGTCAGAGCTACATAGTGAGATCCTGTCACAAGACAAGCCAATTAATTTATATTTATCATTGTGTGTGATATGCATACATGCCACAGTGTATGTATAGACCTAGTTGGCCTCGAACTCACAGAAACCCTGCCTGCCTCTGCTTCCTGAGTGCTGGGAAAAAAGGTGTGTGAATATTTGTGTGAATGCTGCAATGCCTGAGGACAACTTGCAGAAGTCAGTTCTGTCCTTTAACCAAGTGGGTCCCCAGGACTAAACACAAGTCATCAGGTTTGGCAGTAGCACTTTTAAACATTGAGCCATCTTAGTATTATCAATGTTTTTAAAATCAATTGAAAAAAAAAAAAAACACGTCTATTTGTTTTTGAAGACATGGTGTCATATAGTCCAGGCTAGCCTGAAAAATATGAAGTAGTTGAGGATAACCATGAACTGCAAAATTTTCTGCCTTTACTTTGCAAGTGCTGGGACTCAGGTGTGTGCCACTCTACTTGGTTTGTGTGGAGCGGAGGCCTGAACCAGCAGCTTCACTCATGCTAGGTAAGCAGTCTGCTAACTGAGCTCCAATCTCAGCCATGGGAAACTTCTGCTATCTTTTAAAATGACCTTTCTACACTTCTTTTTTTGGGAGTGAATTTGACTCAGATCTGTGCTTACTTGTTTTCATCCTGCAGAATCACGCTGAGTGTTTGTTTACTGTAAGGCTAGCAATCAAGCCTTAGTTTTTGCGTATCTCACTTTCAGATTGTTTTACTACACACAAGAGTCTGGGTTAGAAGCTTCATTTTTCTTTCTTTTTCTTGCCTTTGAATTTGTTCTTTGCTTGTGATGTTCTCTGAATTGTTTATGAGAAACTCATAAGTGGTTTTATACGAGTGAGTTCTCTTATATACTGTAACTTATTTTTCTCTTGCTGTTTTTAAAACAATCCTTGTTTTTTCATTATAGCACTTTTATTACATGTCTCGATGTAAATGTCTTTGCATGAATGACTTCATAGACAAATGTTTTCCAATGAATGTGAAAGTTTTCTTTTGCTATTCAAGTGTTTTTCTTTTCCTTACAACCTTCCTCTGCCCCTCTCTATGTGTAATAATGTGCTGCCCAGTATCATGAGGCTCTCTGTTCAGTCTTCCTGTTTTTTAAAGTCTCCCTTCCATGTTTCCAAAAACAGAATTTCTCTGTGTAGTCCTGACTGCTCTAGAACAGAAAATCTATGTGCCTGCCTCTGCCTCCCAAATGCTGAGATTAAATATAGGTGCCTTTATTTCTTTTTAAGACAGTGTTTGGTATTCCAGAATTACCTCAAACTTGCTGTTCTCTTTTATGTAGTCAAAGATGGCCCTGAACTCCCAACCCACCTCTCTCCACCTCCTGAGTGCTGGAATTACAACAATCCCAACCGTTCACTCACATGAAAGGTTTTAGAGTTGCTGGGGACCGACCCCAAGGCTTTCTACAAGTCAGGCTACTGAGCTACACCTCCAGCTGTCAACACTGTCAGCCACACTCCCCACACCCCATGTTACTTGGGATTGAAACCAAGGTCTAATACACACACACACACACACACACACACACACACACACACACACACACACACACGGTAAGCACTTTACCCTAGCCCTATTGATCATTTCTTCTGTCAGATCAAATCAATTGCTCAGCACCTTTAATGGATTCAGTTGTTAAAACTTTTCAACTCCTAAATTTCCATTTGGATCTTTATTGCTTTTAAACAGCCTCCTAGAATAGCCTTCAGTTAAGATCTTTCTGTCACTCACCTGAATGCTGGGGTAATGGACATGTGCCTACTCCCCCAAGAATTTTTTCTTTCTTTCTTTTTTTTGTAATTCCTCTCTTTCATGTATCCCAGGCTGGCCTGGAGGTCACTCTGTACTGGGTGATCTGAACTCCTCTCTTGCTTCTACTTCCCAAGTGCTAGGATTATGGGTATACTATACCATGCCTGGCTTTAGTTTCCTTTTCTTTACTGATAGTCTCTATTTGATATGAGTCTGTCTCAGCCTTTCTTTCGGCTAATGAACACACTTCTAATGGATATTTGACGCTCTCCTATCTGACACCTGTCTATTCTCATGAGCAGGTTCTATTGCTACTTTCCTTCTTGGCACATCACACTTAGTTACTACTATAGCAACTGTGAACTGCTTTAAAAGCCTCCCTACCCACAGCTTCAGAGTTCATATTTATTAATGTATGTATGGTGTGTGTGTGTGTGTGTGTGTGTGTGTGTACGTGAGCATGTAAGTGCCGTGGTCATCATGTCGCAGTCAGAATCATTATTGGAATCAGTACTCTCCTTCCATAATGCCTTACCCACCCCACTGAACTTCTGTTGATTTTTGTTTTTCAAGACAGCTGTCCTGGAAGTCACAGAGGTCCACCTGCAGGCCTGTGCCAGCACCAGCCCACCACCCAGATGTGCTGACCTTCTGAAATCGCTCAGGCGCTCTGAACTTTGTGCTTTTACTGGTTTTGTTTTGGAAACCTCTCACTGTTTGCTGTGGCTGACCTGGAACACTTTGAGCAGATCAGGTAGACTGGCCTCTAGCTCAGAGACTTGCCTGCCTTTGTCTCCCAAGTAAGTGCTAAAATTAAAGGCCTAAAACAATATCTCCAGCACTTTCGGTTGACTGATGTATTTTGTAATGTGGCCAGACTACTTTAAAGCCAACTACTTCCTCACAGGATGTTCTTTGAGCGGCAAAGCCTTCGGAGTACACAGTTACTTAAGATGACAGCTATTTTAGCAGTTTTTTTCCTAACCAACTCCTTTAAGCTGGTTTGCATAAACAAGGCTGACTGGAATACATTCAGGGACAAGAATCCATTAATCCACTAGCCTTAAAAAAAAAAAAGAAAAAGGGGTATACCCTAGAACCAAGCCTGCTCAGTACTCTGATCCTATTAATGTGGTCCAGAAGATGGTCTTTGAGATTTGGCCTGACTTCAGAAAGGCTCCTTCTAGGCATCTCTCTTCCTGGTTTGTTTCTAGTGAAGTAGCTGGAACATTACTACAGTCTAATGTATAGCTCTTAATTAAGAGCACCTACTGTTTTCTAATATCCTAAGAGCTTTACTCCTACTTGCTGATTTCAGGTGTGTGTCACCCCCTCCACTTTTTGAGACAAGACAGTGTGCTGGAGGTATAAGTGTATACCACAACCCAAACTAGAGGATTAGTTATATCTAAACACAATTTAAGAATCCAGAAAAAAAATTAAAAATACTGACCAAAAATATCTGCAAATACATTATTAGGCTGGGAGATGGCTCATCAGGTAAAGTGGCAGGTGGATTTCTGTGAGTTTGAGGCCAGCCTGGTCTATAGACGCTAGGCTACCCCAGACAATTCACCAAAACAGCAAAGCTCGGCAGAGAAGCCCATGTCTCAAATATAAAGTGGATAGATAGTGACCAGGGAGGACTGAAGCTGACCTCTGTCCTCCATATCTGCACGCAACAAATGCATTCTTAATTGCAAAAGGCAAGTTAGATTACACACTGCACAACAGCATTTAGGGACAATCAAAGCTAGTTTATTTGTCATGTGAACACACAGCATGTGTGTGACACATGAGATTGTCCACAGAGCTCTATAGCATGGTCTGTTGGGGTAGAAAGAAGGGACAGACAGGTGAACACTAACTCAATTTCCTTCCACGTAGTTCTGTAACATTTGAAATTTTTAATGAGAATATATTTTATTTCATTTAAAACCATAGTGAGCTACTATGTTGGTGGCTAAAATTGAACCTGGGTCCTCTGAAAAGATTAGCCTGTGCTCTTAACTATTGTTCATCGGCTACACATTGAAAAGATACATTTAGGTCAACTAGTTACCTGAGGAGCCACAGGACAAGGGTTTGCCACACACTTTCCCACAGGAAGGAACAGGGTCCATGCATGTTTTCCGACCACTACTTCCATGTTCCAGCAACTGGCTGAGAGGGGTTTGGCCACAAGGACAATATCGTACCAAATGGGGGAGCCGTGGGCAAGGCTGACAAGGCTGAGGGTGGCAAACCTGAGAACAGGTATGGCTCCCACATTTCAAGTCCCTATTAAGAAAACCAATAAACAGTTAATTGCATAACTATTAAATAAAATGAAGCTTTAATTCAAAAGAAACTTTAAAAGCAAAAAATAGAAACCCTTACTTGCCACATATCTTTAAACAGCTGAAGTCCCCAAATCCATCAGACTTTCCCACATCAGTTCCACACAACACGTCTCGAGAGGTGCTGCCACAGTAGCACACTTGAGAACACAATTTAAAAGACAAATCAATAACCTATTCATACTTTAAAAATATCCCCAACAATCTATAAATGTTCATCAGCATAGACTACAAGTTACAGCAGCTCTCAAACCCATCTAAGAGCTCTCCATGGAAACAACCTTCTGCTCCTCTGCCAATATCTCTTAGTGCTGCGGCAGACATCCTGTAAACAGACTACCTCCAAAGTTAGAAGGACCCAGTGTGGTATCCAAGGCAATGGTGGCACAGCATGGATGGTATGTCATAGTGCCTGCAAGCTAAGCTGGGAGATGTAGTAAGGGGTCGACACCCAGATCCCCACTGTCACTTCAACACAAGCAAAATGGATTTGGTCATTTTCATATATCATTCATATAAAATGCTTCAAAAAGGTCTCTACTATTGAAAAAAACTTTTAATTTTTATTAAATTACATAATTTTTCCGGTATCACTTTACATTTTTCCACAATGGATATTTATCACAAATTAATTTATACATGTATACATGATAAATAATAACCAAGAGTAAAAACTAAACTGGAACACTGTGGGACTAATTAAATGGTAACTTTTTTCTAAGGACAATTATTAAATAGTGACTTCTTTCTAAAGACAATTTAGGTTTATCTACTGGCCCAGAAAATCAACATCAGAATAAATGTAATTGACTTCAAGAACAGACTGGTTTAATAGCAAGTTCCAGCCAAGACGAAGAGAGTTATATAGTGAGAATCTGTTACGAAGGATCTAGGTTTAATCATCAGCACCCATGTGGTGGCTCACAACTGCTTATAACTCTGGTTTCATAAATCCGATGTTTCCTTTGGCCTCCTTGGGCACTAAGACAAGTATGGTATACACACTGACACACCTACACATATGTAGGCAAAACATTCATACACATTAAAAAAAAGACATTCTGCCTTTGAAGAGAATTTGTACATCATCCTAAAACTCACGTGCCATCAAACAAGAGTGTCGGGTGAACTACTACAGACAGGAACAGTGAGAACTCTGGAGCCAATGAACTGGTGAACAAGCTCCAGCAGCCAGGAGCTGCTGAGAGCAGCCTGTTCTACAAGCAGCCTTTGCTTTGCTGAGTTTCATTTCTTCCCCTTTCCTTTTCTTCTATTCTGAGGCAGGGTCCGGCTGGATCATAACATACACATGCTTAATTTCACAAGTTTGCTTATAACTATGCTGAGGTTGAGCAGTTGTCAAAGTGACTCTAGCAGTTGATGCATTGTCAGCATTGCATGAAGATGCTAGCTGCTTCACCCTAAACACCCTGGTAAGTATAAGCGGAGACCTCACTATGGACCTGTGTTTGATCCCTGTTCCTTGGACTCTCCCTCTAGTGTAGGCTTCTATGAAGCAGTTTTGTTGTAATATAACTGATCCACCATACAATTCCAGAAATGCTATGAGCAGAGCTAACAGGAGCGTACACAACTTACCCTGGTTCAATATAATCTGGCAAGGCTGGCATTGACCCCCATGGCACAGTTCAGCACAGTGGTGCTGACCACAGTTCAAAATATTTTCACACGCATTAGAACAGTGGACTGAGACAGGCTGACCACAGCGAACCGTGTGCCTATAAAGACAGACACAAATACATCACCCGAAGTTCCCACTACACAGACTGAATAACAGTAAAACCCAAGCTGTTCCCTCAATACCCAGTAAACATTTCTCTTGACTTTGCTCTTCCCAACTTTTTCTAAGTGTTTCCTTCAAATTTTTAATTAATTTTGTGTAGACATATTTGTAAATAGGTGTGCAGGTGGCCATGGAGGCCAGAGTCATATTCCCAGAGCTGGAGTGACCAGCTGTTGTAAGCTGCCCAACATGGGTCCTGGGAACAAACTCAGATCCTTTTCAACAGCCATGCACTTTTATCACTGAGCAATCTCGCCAGATCCTCCTACCAGTTTTTATTTCAAAATTCTCCCCACCTCTCCCTCTCTTCCTCTCTCCCTCCCTCCCTCTCCCTCCCTCTCTCCTATTCTCTACTCTGCCTTTCTCTCTATGCTGTTTTCTAATTAGTGGTGGAACAAGAGCTAGGTCTGAAAATGTGTCCTAGTCCACTGAGCAGCATGCAGGAGGGAAAGAACCCTGGAAGGATGAGACAAATCTGTTCCACTGTCGCATTGCCTGGAGCTGCCTGTCTTCCTCTAACAACCAGAAAAGAAAGGACTCAATGTGCACCCAGATCTGTTACACTCAGACCAGAAGCGCAATCCTATTTTCCTGGGATCAAGCCACAATACTTAACAAGACAGGAGACAGGACTGTTTCTAGCTTGTGTTAATAAGTACCCTGATTTTGCTGGCTTACCCTTTCATCCCTAGAGGTCCCGAAAGCAAGGCCACAGAGACGGCAGGAATGACTTTATATACCTGCCACTCACCTGTATCTGCTTACTAATCTTTTACGTTAGACACTCACAAGTAAAACATGCATATGAAAACTGACTTCTTCAGTCCAATTCTAATTTTACCTCGTCCGTCCACATTCACATGTTTTAGTTGTAAACGCAGGGCAGGGTGGGCAGGGTCCAGGATGGCAGAGACTGAGAAAAAGAGGAAAAGAAAGCTTCAACGAATAAACCATTTCTATGTACCAAAGCTAAACCAAAGCTGCCTCAGCTGTGTTATACCTTGAGTATAGCAACGTGAAAGCCAATCTCTTACTGTCAACGTGACACAACAGGAAAGAGAAAACCTTCGCTAGAAAGACTTGCTTTCATCAGATCGTCCTGTGAGCATGTCTGGGGACACCATCTTAACTGTTAATTGTTGGGAAAGGACCTAACCCACTGTGGGTGGTCCTTGGCGTATAAGCAAGCTGCCTAAATATTAGTCGAGGAAGAGTCTGTATGCAGCATTTCTCCTGGCCTCTGCTTTAGTTTCTGCCTCCAAATTCCTGCTCCCATTTTTCCCCTGGCTTCCTTTGATAATAGGTTCTGATTCATAAGATATAATAAACCCTTTCAGTAAATAACCCAGTTAATTAAACCTAATCAGTTTTTGTGTGTGTGTATGTGACAGCAACAAAAGCATATTAAAACAGGCAACAAATAGGCCTACTATGGAATGTCTTTAAGAACAACTATATTTTTAAAAAGATGAGACAGCACATAATGTCAGCACTGAAGAGGCACATTTGAGGTCAGCCTGGTCTATATAATGAGTTTTAGGCCAGCTGATCACACAGTAAGACTGCTATAAAAAAAAAAAAAATCAATGGATAATATTTGTATGCGGAAAAAGTTGTTGGCATTATTATCTCAGAATAAAATAATCATTTTAAAAAAAACAAAAGTAAAACCCTACTCAAAATACTAGTTTTGCTTGAATTCAACAAAGATGACACATGAAAATATATGGCCTTGGTCCAGCTATAATAGTGTATGTGTCTACTTTCTATAATCATGTGTGTACACACTTCTTATAATAGTGTGTGTTTCTACTTTCTATAATAGTGTGTGTGTCTACTTTCTATAATAATGTGTGTACATACTTCTTATAATAGTGTGTGTGCACACTTCTTATAATAGTGGGTGTGCATACTTCTTAGAAGAGCACTTACTGACATGTGCAAGAGCCTGGGTAGGATTCTCCGAAGGGAGGGAAAGTGGAAAAGAGGAAGGAGAAAGCCACAGTGCTCACATCTACCAAGACCAGAAGTACAGAACTGTTCTCATCAGCTGGTCATAACCAGGTACTGGGCTGACAGTTACGATGCAAAGGCTGACAAGGGGACAAGAGGCTGTGGGAGGAACTGAGCTTAGTGATGTGCTCTACTAGAACTAGACATCTGAGCGCAGTGCTGTATGGAAGCTAGAATAAGAAAATAAAATCACAAAGTGTAATTTTAGCATTTCAGATAAATATTGTCTTCATGCAAAACTACTGTCAATTATAGACTGGTCAAGAAATTCGCTGAACAATATCCTTGGAAGTTAAGGAAAAAAGTACATTTACTGTGTGTATGGTGAACATGTGGGTCAAGTTGCGAGTCAGCTCTCTTCGTTCACCATGTAGCCTCAGGCCTCAGTCTTGGCAGAAAGCACGTACCCAAGTCATCTCACCTAACCCGCCTTTTGGGATTTTCTAAATTGTGGAGAAGTGGCTTCTGCTAGGCTGAGGCTGAGGGAAGCCACAGCTATAGCATAAAGCCCATCTCACAGGTGCCCTGCTGGCTTCATTCCTAGAAAGGAGAGTAACAGTAAAGGTGGAAGCACACATGCTCCTCTGGCTTCCACACGATAATGGATTCTCTATGACTGCTCCACACATGTACCATGTGATTTTGATGCTGTTCATCCCCCAAACCCCCACACACACTCTGCCTTCCCTTATTCTCCCTCCCCAGTCTACCTGGTCCCCTTCTACTTTAATGTCTTAAAAGAGAGAGAGAGAGAAAAAAAAAAAAGAAAAACAAAAAAATCTGGAATCTAGCGGCTGGAGATGGGTTGGTAATTAAGGGCACTTGCCGCAAGTCCCAGCTTACAAGTGTCTGTCTGCATTCTGGGAAGGGGTATTCTAATGATGGCAAATGTAATCCTTTAGGGATTAAAGAAAACTGGAGTAAAGTCTAATTCAGTGGGCTACTGAATTTGTGAGAAACAGAAACAAATATTCTTTACACCCTCAACGCGCTACCGCACAGGCTGCCGCACAAATAAAAGCCTTCCCTGGTTGCTCTACAGACACCTATAAAGTTTCGGAAGCTCTTTTCTTCTTAGAGCCAGCAGTATACAGCAGGATTATTGGCTTTGACATCCAGCTCTATGACTCTGAGAATGACACTTCACCTCTCTGAGCCACGTCTGTACAGTGGAAACCATCATACCTACACACCGCAGGGCTGTGGAAAGGATTTCACTATGTAGTGGGGAGTCTGCTGAAGATTCAGTGCTCAGCAAATGGTCTGCATCACTCTCTCCCCCTTCTTGTTACACGAAAACACTATGCACACTCAAAGCCACTGGCTAGCAGAGCACTTCCACGGGGAATCTCCAGAAGTCTAGTTTTCCAACTTACAGGTTACAGGAATGTGGACAGTCCTGGCCAGGCTGTTTCTTTCTACAAACCTCACCACAACTATGTGGAATTTCATTTCTGCTCCATTCAGGATTCTTTACTTTGCCTACAACAAATCAAATGGGCGAGTCAATGCTATAAATTTCAACCATATTCTCAACTTTTATAAAACAGCTAGATGATGTGAAGCTTGAGCAAGGTCTCAAGAGTGCAACACCTAAGTTACTGTACACTCTGAGACAAAGCTGGCTTTAACGCTACTTATCAGACAATCTACTGAGCACAATTAATCTTAATGTCAACATTACCTTAGAAAGATAAGGAGCTTTTCCCAATGAAAATGACATCGACTACTGAACACAATCTATTTTTTAAAATATTTACTAGATAAGCCATTAATAAATCTTCCTAAACTGACAAGTATCTGTGGTAACGATCAGAAGAAGAAGGAGGAGTGCCAGGGCACAGCTCAGTGGTAAGGCATTTCTTACCATGCCCTGGGATCTGCTCCAGTGCTGAGGGGAGCTCACGGGGTGGGTAAAGAAAGGGATTGAACACAGAAGAGGCTGTGAGATGGACAGAGAGAGCCCCACAAAGGAGCCTGGCTCTGAAGCTTTCCAGGAGGCATAAAAGGACTGTACTTTCATAGTCAATGTTTGTACAGATCTTCATGGACACCTCTTTAACCTTGGACTACAGAGTGAAATGCTATCTCAGAAAAGCCAAAATAAATATATATCCTTTAAAATAATTAAGGTTTGCTACAATTCTGTCTGCCTGACTTGCCAGTGACATCTTATGTCTAATGTATATTATCTTCCCAGTATGATACTCAATCAAGAATATTCATTCCCTTTACTAATACCGAATTAATATCCCAAATTCAGATTTTGGTATAAAATATACAACCAGCAGATTGCACACAAAGAGAAGCTAACATAGGAAGGGATTAACAAAAGGAGCTTCCTTTGGGGAAATATAGCACTTGAAGTGCAACAGTTAAATAAAGATTCAAGAAGGGGGAGGGGTGTTGGGGAGTGGGTGGGAGGGGTATAGCTCAGTGGCAGAGTGCTGGCCTAGCTTTCCTGAGACCCTGAGTTTGACTCCGGAACCACAAAAAGGGTAGGGGTGGACAACATATTTGCTAGTGAAAGAATCAAGTAACTGAGCAATTGCTAGCCATTGTTAAAAAAAAAAAAAAAAAAAAAAGACTGTAAGTAAATTGGTTAGGACAATAAAGCTAGCATACAAAAAGAAATAGAACAAGCTAATTTTTTTTTAATGAAAGTAATGGTCAAAAGTATTAAGGGAGTCATACTGCCAAAAAGTTAATTGCATAAGTCCATATGGCCACTGTGCCTGATGAGTTTTGAACACAGTTTCAGTAAAACAACAAAGGCAGATGCAGAAACCTAATGGTTCAAAGGGAGAAACAAACTGTCAAGAAACAAAATGAACTAAGAGATTAATCATTAAAAGAAATGAGAAAAAAGACACACAGCAAGCAGTAGGAATTCATCTGGACCAAAGAAAGCTGATACTATTAAAAATCAGGAGAGTGGCTGGACAGGGTGGCATGTATTTAATCCCAGCACAGAAGTCAAAGGCAAGTAGATCTCTGTGAGTTCAAATCCAGCCCGGTTTACATAGTAAGTTCCAGGCCAGCCAGGGCTAACACAGTGAGACCCTATCTCAAAACAAAACCAGGAAAAACTATTCTACAAAGAGCGAAGTTTTGTGTTATCAATTTATAGAAAATCTTTCTCCATTATAAAGACACATGGTTTATTTCTTACTAAACACAATTTTTACTCATGATATCCTCTTATAACTTCTCAAAGGAGCCCTGAGACCACTGAAGTGAGTGCTACAGTGTATATACACACACTTACCACAGAAACAAGTGTAGGTATTGGGAACATGTGCAGAAACATTCTGACAGGCAGGGCACCTCCAACCACTCTGGCCATCTGGAGGGGGGGGGATATATTAAATACAATTTCTTTCCACAGTGTAAGTTGGATTAGGGATATAGCTCATTGGTAGGAATATGCTTTGTCTACACAAGGCCCCAGGCTTAATCTTTGCACCCTCCTGAAAAAGCAGCACAGTTAAAAAAAAAAAAAAAAAACCTCTAGCCAAGTATAGTGGCATACACCCTTAATACACCCAACACTCAGAAGACAGAAGCAGGATCTCTGTCAGTTTGAGGCTAACCTGTTTTAGTGAGACCTGTCTCAAGAAAAGGTAAATTTATAGGAAATCACACCCTTGAAGTAGTTAGGATAAAAATGCTGAGTGTTACCAGACATGTAAGAAAGATATCCATAGTCTTAAGTAATTCTTACCCTGGGCTGCACCCCAACAAGTGTATTCTGTCCTATCGCTTTACTTCTGAATAAAGTGAGTAAAAACCACCCAGGAGACAGAAACAGCCAACCTGCGTGTGATGCTGGAGAGCGTGCCCATTTCTTGATGCAGTTCAAATGAAAGACGTGAAAACAGCTCTGGCAGCTCCACACTGGGGCTGTGACCTGAACCAACTCACAGCACACCATGCACTCGTATTTTTCTGCAGTTAGCTGCTCAATCAAGGAACCTGTTAAAAAAAATAAACAAGCTGAAACATAGAAAACCACCCCTCACTTCAGTCAAGGAAGAAATAAGCCATTTGAGAGGATATTCTAACAGACTCGAGGGGACACCTGATTGTGAATAAGTGGCTCTTCAGACTTTTGAGACCAAGAAAGGGCAGACTAGGCTGACGGGGACTGAGAAAAGACTCAGGTGGGACTCCCACAACAGAGGAGACATTCTCCTCAACCATCCCGGTTACTCAGAGCCGTAGCTCAGGCCTGTACTCCCAGGCTTCAGGAGACTCACTTGAGCTCACAATTTCAAGACCAGCCTGGCTATAATAAAACTGTTTCAAAATATCCCAAATAAAATAATACATAATAGTAAGCACTGACAAGACTTAGGAGCACTCAATCATCTGTCATTGTCACTTTATATACTTACACCTTTTCGTGTCTCCACTTCAAGTATTACCACACCCAGCTAGATCTTCTCTTATTCGATACTTAAAGTTTATCAATAAGCAACATTTTGTTGTTGAGACAGTCTTACTATAGGAATCACATTAACATCAGTCCTCCAACACCAATCTCCGAAAAGCTACAACTGCAGAGATGCACCCCCAGCACCTGTCTTATGACAACCATTTTATAATCCAGTTGTAGTGAAGTTGGGCTACTAAGATACACATATCTTTATGTGGATAGATGGTGACAAGCTGTGGAGCCCAACAAGTTCCTACTAAATCCTTTACAGAAGCTTTCTCTCACACTCCACATTGTGTCAGCAGCTTGTACAATATGTTTAGAACCCAATTTCTGCTGTTCTTGTCATGGTCTAAGCTGTGTTCTGTTACCTGGATTATTACAGTGTGTCTTGCTAGTTTTCTTCCTCTGTTGACCATAGTGGTAAAAACAGCAAACTGCAAATTAAGCCTGGCCTGGTAAATGTGTGATAGCAATCCTAGCTACTTGGCACTCTCGTACACTTCTTGTTAGTTACCAATTAGATACAACAACAATAAACCAAAAAGTGTATGAGTGCTTTGCTTGCCTATGCCCTTAGAGGCTAGAAGAAAGTGTCAGGTACCCTGCAGCCGGAGTTACAGACTTGTGAGCCACCAAGTGTGTGCTAGAAGTGAACCTGGTTCCTCTAAGAAAGCAGCCAGTGCTCTTAATGCTAAGTCACCTCCCTAGCCTCTGGTCAAAAGTTTTTATCTCATGACTATAAAAGCCCAAATCCTCAGAGCAGCTCATATGGCTCTTTATACCCTATATGGTTATTCAAGCCCTTACTGACTTCCTTCCTATTTTTCAGTCAGGTAGGGTCCTATCTGGGGTCTGCATGCTCCATACTCCACCTAGAAGACTTGCCCTAGATACCTGCATGGCTCAGCCCCTTACATCAGTATTTACTCAAAATGTGACTTCTTCATTACTCAGCCACACTTATTAAGTTACAATTCATTCCCTGGAAATAATCTATTCTTCTTCTTCCATACTGTATTTTTTCCCTCAACAATTTATAGTTATCTGATAGGGTCAGGCATAATGGTACATTTCTACAATCCTAGCACCCAGGATGCTAAGAGAGGAGGATCAAGACTCCACACCTCACCTAGGCCACATAGTCTTAAAAAAGAGAGAAGGAAACAAAACTTATCTGATAAACCATGCATTACGTATTATATTACTAATTACCGAACTACATACACAGGATATAGTCTCTTTGGGAGCAAAGATTTTCATTAGAGTGGTTCCTTGGACATAGTGGGCACCCACAATAATAAGACATAACAAATGACTCCAAAGAGGTCCTAGAGAAATAAAATTATCTCATCGGCAATAGTAACTTTCTCTTTAGTTTTATCAAAGCATGTCTAATGTACAAAACATGGTAACTGTGGAATTCTAGAGCTGCTCTGAGCCCGTAAACAATCAGGTTTCATTGCCAAGACTCTGCCTGCCCATGCTAGAACCAAGTTGTCTGATCACTGTCTCTTTTTCAGTCTACTCAGGTCTTTTCTCACTAGTGTCTCTGAAACATTTCTCAGCCATGACTGTGTCTACTGTAGGATTCTAACTGAACAGAGTGCCGGTCAAAGGACAACCTCACTAAAATAACTGGGGGAACACAGACCTGACTGCAGTTCTCAGATACACCAATACATTTTTTTATTTCAGTCTCTGACCCCCAAATCCCCACCACACAGCATCAGTGGGTGAGTGAGGTCTATCAGCCATATAGCTCTTTCCAAAACATTAAAACGTTTGTAGTACACGCTGGGCTTTGCTTTCTCCCTGCTGACACATGACGAACTTCCACACTGGCTTGATTCAGATGTGTGCTCCCCTACCCTGTCTTCTCTACAGGCAGCTGCTAAGAGTTACAGCTTGATCTCCTGTGGCTTTTCTTTTAAACTTCAATAAAACTCTCCTTGAGCTTAAGAAATAAAACCAGAAACAAGCTGTCCTAGTTAGCTTTTTATTGCTGTGATAAAAAGCCATCACCAAAAGCAGCCCAGAAAGGAAATGGTTTATTTTAGCTTACAGTTTAATCCACTATGAAGGAGGTCAGGAAAGGCACCCAGGGAAGTGATAACTGTAAAGGACCACTGCTTTACTAGATTGTGACTTCAGGCTCACCTTCAACTACCTTTCTTTCTTTCAATTAATCTGTTTTTATTTCATGTGCATTGGTACTTCTTGTTTGCATGCAATTCTGTGTAAGGGTGTCAAGATCCCCTAGAACTGGAGTTAAAAGTTTTGAGCTGCCATATGGATGCTGGGAATAGAACTTGAGTCCTCTAGAAGAACAGCCAGTGCTTCTAACTGAGGAGCAATCTCTTTAGCCCTCAGCTATCTTTCCCACACCTCCCCTCAACTACCTGCCCAGGGGTAGCATTGTCGTAAGGGAACGGACCCTCCATACCAATTACACTTTGAACAAATAAACTAGCTGGGCAATGGTGGTGCACTGGAAGCAGAGGCCAGATCTCTGAGGCCAGCCTTGTCTATAGAGTGAGGTCCAGGAGAAGCAGGGCTACAGAGAAAAATCCTGTGTTGAAAACAAATCCTTTGACGTTTCAGAGTAATGTTTTGGGCAGAGATAATCAAGGGATCTGATTACTTACTATATATAGATAAAATCATTAAAGCATTGCTAACTTTGTGTGGTGGTAGCACTGTGATCTTAAGAAAACTGGAGGGTTGTCTTTTGGATAGACATAAACTCAGAGTTGGCATATGTGGGTAAAATAACAATTTTCAGAATTTTACTTTAAAATATAACAGCAAAGAAACGAAGAAATGTGTATATAAAATACACAGAGCAAGGAGTGGTGGCACTTACCTTCAATCTGGCAGTGCTGAGGCCAACTAGCCTTATAACAGTAAGAACAACCTTTTCTAAATAAAAATAAGATGGAAGGGGCTGGCAATGTGGCTGAGTTGGAGAAATGCAGGCGGCTTTGGATTAGAGCCCTAGCATGACATGAGGTGCCGTGTGTGCTCTGGGAATCTACAATTCTAAAGTGGGAGCAAAAGGACCAATAGTCTAAGGCCAAACTCCTTCATAACTATATGGTCAATTCAAGGCCAGTCAGGGCTTCGTGAGACTCTGTTTTATATTTTTGGTTGTAAGCCTAGCTTTAAAGGCTGAGCCATCTCGATTATTTTAAAAGCTTCTTTCTTCCTCACTGGCCCAAGTTCTCATGAGTACTTTCCCTTTCTTAATGAACTATCTCTTTTTAGGAGGATGATCAAGCTGACATCCTCCTCTGGCCTCTGAGCATGTGCATGCATACACCACACACAATGTGGTAGCATGCTGGGACCACCTAATACCAGCAAAAATCAGAAGGGGGGTGTCGACTCTACACTAGAGCGGCGTCTGCAGAGTGAGACCATGGGATAAACATTCCTTTTTAATATTTACTGCAACACCAATAAGGTAAAATTCATGAGAAAGAGCTTATGTCCTGAAGTTACCCACCCAAACTCCAACACACACAGAGAGTCTTGCTAAGTACCACAGGTTGTCCTCAAACTCAGTCTTCTTTCCTTGTGCTAGGACTAAGGGTATGTTGGCTGCCATACTTATAGCTCTTTGCCTTGATAAAGAGGCAAAACAAGGAATGGCTTCAATAGTGTAAAAAGCTTTTTTACAAAGAAGGGGACAAGTAACTGTGACGAGAGAGCAAGTGCTTCTTCAGAAGATAAAGGACAAAATGTACTTACAGCAAAGTTTTCAGTCCAACAGAAGTTCTAGGGCATAGTCAGAGCCGACTAACAACTAGGTTTCAAGTGTTGTGTGGCAAGAGCACCAAATGGAAAAAAATGAGAAGGATTTGTTATGTAGGCCAAGGAGAGTGGCCCATGCCTCTAATCTAGCACCGAGAGGTAGAGAAAGAGAAGTTTTTGTTAGTTCGAGGTCAGCCTGGTCTAGATAACAAGTTCCAGACTAGCTAGGGCTACAAAAGGGACCCACACCTCAAAAAACAAAACAACCCAAACCAAGCAACAATAACAAAAGCCGGGTGTGAGGGTGGTGCATATCTTCAGTCCCAGCACCCAGAGGCCAGGGCTACATAGGAAGAAAAACAAGAAAGTCTCTCTTTTGTAACTAGTCTAAGACTAGTGGCACTGCCGTGTGAACAGGTAATGAATTAGGAACATTAGTGTATGCGATATAAGAAGGCATACTTGTTAAGAACTGGAAGAGATAAATACTATAGGGTAAGGAAAGGTCTCCTGGATATGTAACTAAATTAGCTTTCCAAACACCAATAATTTACTGGTGAAACTGAACCACAGGCCTTTAACCCTAGCACTCGGGAGGGCACAGCTCTGAGAGTTCTAGCCAGCTTGGTCTACACAGGGACTTCTACAGCAGCCAGGAGTGCACGGTGAGAACCTGTCTAAAAGGAGTTCTGTTAAAGAGATGGCTCAGTGGTGCACTAATCTCGTTGAGTACCTAAGTTCAGTTCCCAGCTGCCCCGTGGTAGCTCATAACTACCCGTAACTTCAGTTAAGCAAATCTGACCGACCCCCTTCTTCTGGCCTCAGAGAACTTCTCGGCACACACAAATATTCAAGTGTATACCCATTCAAAATAAATCTTTAACTGGTACTGGGGATGAATGCCTTTAAGAACAGCCCTCATGAGGCAGGCAGATTACTGAGTTCAGAGACAGCCTAGTCTACTTAGCAAGGGCTACATGAGACTCTCTCTTGTTTCAAAAAACAAAAGAGAAGGGGTTGGAGAGATGCTCAATACTTAAGAATATTCACTGTCTGCTTCTTCCAGAGGACACAGGTTTGATTCTCAGCATTTGTGGCTTACAATCAGCTGCAACTTCAGTCTTAGGAGTCTGACTCCTTCTGGCCTCCATGGGGACCAGGAACACATAAAAAGATTGAAAAGAAGCACACCTTTAACCGGAGGAGGGGTTAAACTGCACTTGGATGACAGAGGCTAGCAGATCTGAGTTACAGGCTACCCTGATCTACAGAGCAAGTTCCAGAGCAACCAGGGATACACAGAGAAATCATGTCTTAAAAACAAACACAAAAACCAAAATCAACAAAAAAGAAAAAAAAACAGTTTTCAGTGATGGAATGGGTGGAAGGAGAGCAGGAAGTACTATGTGTGGAAGGGCAGAATGGGGCAGCAGAGGGTAGGAGTGCTGAGGAGAGCCGGAACCAGAGTCCACAGGGGACGAGAACCAGAGAACAGAGGACGATGAGCTCAAGATGTGTTTGGGAAAACTGTTCCCTGATGATGGAGCAAAAGAACTGAAAGAAGAATAAAGGAACAACACAGGACCACTGCAATGGGCAAAAACGACAAGATGCAATGCCACAGACTACAGCCAGCAGAGGCGCCACCATGTTTCCAGGTCCTGCTCCTGCTACAACTCAAATTACTTAGGATGCTGAGGCAGGAGGATTACAAGTTCAAGCCCTGCCTGAGTTATATAGAACAAATTCAAGGTCATCCTGGGTTACCTTATAAAGACTGTATCTCAAATTTAAAAAAAAAAAAAAAATGGGGTTATAGCTCATTGGGGGATAGCTTGTAACCCTGTCCCAAGCAAACAAGTTAAAAAGAGGGCTGGAGAGATGGCTCAGTGGTTAAGGGCACTGACTGCTCTTCCAGAGGTCCTGAATTCAAATCCCAGCAACCATATGGTGGTTCACAACCTTCTGTAATGGGATTTGATGCCCTCTTCTGGTGTGTCTGAAGACAGCCGGAGTGTGTTCACATAAATGAAATAAATAAGTAAATAAATCTTTAGAGAAAAAAAAGGAGAGATTGAGGACAGCAATGAGTCGGTTCAGAATCTAAGCAGATGCAGAATTAATGTAGAGATCTCACCATGTTATCTTTTTTCTTTTCTGGCTTCTCGATTATATGAATGTGTTGCTTACAAATTAGTACCAAGCTACATCTTTCTGCCCTTTAGGCATACTTACCTGTATGTGTTTCCACATTCTTCAGCATATGGTTCTGTTTGCCTCTGGGAAAAGGGGATCGCACTTGAGGATCCTGTCTCCTTACAGCATTTTTCTCTTGATCAGCTCTTCTGGAAGACTTGTTGACAACTGCCAAACTCCCAGTATCACAGGCTGCCTTCGTTGATCTTTCTCTGAGATTATCCTTTGGAATGGGGGGCATGTTGGTTTTGGGCCCTGCATTTATATGCCGCTGACTCTCTTGTTTTGGTGGGTTCCTGCCTGGCCGTGGTCTGGCCCCCTCCACTTCCCAGGGAGGCCTTTTCTGGGGATATCTTCTCTGCTCATTCCGTCTGCACACATACGGGTCCACTACAGGTTTTCTACAGGAGGCATCTGAAGAGTCAGAGTGGGAAATCGCCACAGGTCTGGTATTTTCGTCCTCAGACTTTGGGCTCATTCTATTACCCCAGTCGTTTCTGAGTCTCCCTCTGGCCTTTGGTCCTCTGCCATAGTTGTATATAAGCTGTGTTGCTTTTTTGGGTTTCGCTCCCCTGGGATCTGCAATAACCACCTCCTTCTCGCTCTCAGAAGGGCTGTGCTCTCTAGGGTTTGTTCCACCCTCAGACCTGGCTACACTTTCTAAACTAGATGTGTCTGACGTCTGCTCAGTGAGTCCTTGTGCTTTCTTGATTCTGTTTTGGTGCTTTTCAGTCCTTAATTTCTGCCATGGCTGATTCTGAAGGCCATGGTTCTTGAATGATTTATTAGATGACTGGAAAAAGCCCTGTGGACTCTTAGGTTTACTTCCAGAGGTGTAACTGTGCTGATGAACTGCAGAGACATCATCGTAAGGGACGTGTCTAGGAAGGTGGCAGGGAGGTGAGGAACTATAATTTCTTCTGCCAATCCTACTAGAATCTAGTCTTCTTTGGGTCCCACAATTTAGACCAGTATTTTTTCTCTCCTGAGGAATGAACTCAGCAGCATCTGTATTAAATTTAAAAGTGCCTAGGAAACAAAAAATAGACATCTGGTAAGAAATGAATGTCGCTTATGGAGCTCATAAGACTCTAAAAGGCACAACTAAAAAAAAAATATTCTAAAATCATTGAGATTGGTCTCTTGTAAAAAGTCTCAGGCTATGAGTCCCTGTGAGGGACGGTTAGTATCTCATGTCTAGTAGCACACTGATAGCCACTGATGGCTAGGCCATCAAACATTATGAATATGCATTTATCGAGAAATCTTAGGAGAGCCAAAGTCAGGAACAGTGGTATGTACTGTGGTCACCTCGCTTGGGATTCAAATTCAAGGAGAGCTTGAGCTACAGAAGAACCTACAGCCAAAACCAAACCCTAGAAAGAGAGCAGAGCATGCTGGTACATGCTCTATTCCCACAGGGGAGAGGTCCAGACAGGACAATCACAAGTTTAAGAACAGCCCAGGTTCCACAGTGAGACTTTGTCTCTATAAAAAAAATAAAGGTCAGATTTAGGGATGAGAGGTTCCATGTGGTCTTTCAAAATACTATAGCAGCATTGCATAACAGCAGTAAACAGGCTTTGGAATTAGCTAAGCTGGGTTTAAAGTCTGAATGAACTTAAGACTATCACCTGACCACCCTTGGCCTTAGTTTCCACATCTATAACAAAGGACAACAATTCTTTCAAAGGATTATCCTGGCACATAAAAGCCGCCACATTGATAATATTAGCACAGTGAGTATGCAGTCTCTTTCTTCCCCCTGGAAATATACTTTGGATTCTTCATATGTAACTCCTACAATACATTCTAAATTTTTCAAGTCTTAAAACTTAACCTTACTTTAGTATCAGCCCACTCATTTCCCTGCCAAGGTGATTCTGAGTATAGCCAGCTGGGTTCCTGAAACCAAAGCAATCATCTGCCAGGGATGGGACATGGAGGTGTATACCTTTAATCCCAGCACTCCGGAGGCGCAGGCAAGCAAACCTCTGTAAATTTGAGGCTGGTGCACATAGTGAGCTTTGGTCAGTCAGGGTTAGTGACTTTGTCATAGTGAAAGATAGAGAGGGAAAAAGGGAAGGAGGGAGGAGAAACTATCTGTCTAATGACACAAAACTAATCTGAGTTATAGTAGCAATCAACAGTATAAAACATGAATTTAAGTCCTTGCCTACCATTTATTGTTTTTTTTTAAAGATTTATTTATTTATTATATATAAGTACATGGTAGCTGTCCTCAGACACACCAGAAGAGGGCATCAGATCTCATTACAGATGGCTGTGAGTTACTATATGGTTGTTGGGAATTGAACTCAGGACCTCTGGAAGAGCAGCCAATGCTCTTAACCACTGAGCCATCTCTCCAGCCCCATTTACTGTTTTAAATCCTCTATCTTTTGAGAAATGACCTCATTATATAGCTTAGGCTGGCTTCAAAAAGGCAATACTCCTTTTCCAATATCTCTGATCTATCACAGTGTAGGCCATAACGTCCTGCTTTATGCTTTCATGTGTTGCCTGTTTTCTCTATGCAATGGAGAACAGAATCCCTACATCAGCGTTGCTAGGGCTGCTAAGCAAAACAAGTTAACAGCACTCCTACAGTGGTTAAAACAGTGCCTTATTATTGCTCTTAGAGCCACCAACGATCTGAACACTGATTCCAATGAGTACACAGCAAAACCTGTGGATTTCAAGTAAGACCTGGTACTTAATATGGGCCACACATTCTTTTAAGCACTTTCCAGGTATTAACTTCTGTATTCTGTTTTAAATATGTACATGTAGGTATCTCTGTGGTGTGTCTACCATATGTGTGTAGGTGTCCTGAGGTAAGAAAAGGTATCAGATCCCCTGGAGCTGGAGTAACAGGAAGTGTGAGTCACCTGGTGTAGATGCTAAGAACCAAATTTGGATGCTCTGGAAGAGCAGACAGTGCTCAAGCAGCTGAGAAAACTGAGTAGCTTGCCCAAGGCCACAGGCACTCCAAGGTTCCTCAGAATTCCACCTCAGGACATGTAGCACTGGTGACTTCTGCTCATACTCACACTGCACATGGACAGAGGCAAGGCAAACAGTACCATAGCGACACAGTGACGAACTGGTGAGATCATAAAGGCCATAGAGAAACATCTCATTCAATCCAGGATTTGTCCCACACACGTTCACACAGGTAGGGGTGGAGTGAAGGGCTTCACAAATGGCAAGAGGATTAAATGAACTCAGAGGAGCAGAGGTATTCTGGAAAGATGAAATAAATTTAAAAGTGGGAATGGTAAACTGCCAAGAGGTGCTGTATAGTTCTCTCCTGCTTGAAGAAGCAAGGATGGAGAGGGGGTCAGAAAAAGGCCAGTAGCCTGGTAAAGGATGTTTCATATTGAACAGCCATACATAGCTATGTTTTTGCTAGACCTAAGCAAAGCCCTCAGGAAAACACTTAAAGAGGGTTGAAAAGATGGCTGAGCTCACTGGCTGCTCTTCCAGAGGATCCACATTCAATTCCCAGCACCCATTTGGCAGTTCACAGCTGGCTTTAACTCCAGTTCCAGCGAATTCAACACCCTCACAGAGATATAATACATAGTAAAAAAAAAATTTAAAGAAAGATCCATAAAGACTTGAGGAAAGGGACACATGAATCAGGAAGCTGTCCCATGGCATAGGTGAGAGACATTTCACTATTTTAAGTAGAAGTTCCTCCATTAGTGAGATGTCTTCTAACCAAGGCAACATTCTAATATAAAGGGTACCAGAGACCCAACAAAACACAGCAATGAGAAAGTAATCCAACCAGGCAGTGCTGTCCACAGACAAAGCTGGCACTAGAAAGTCTGAAAATACGGGGTAAAATTTCATCCTAGATCAGTCTGTTTACAGACCTTACTTAGGGCAGTGGTTTACAACCTGTGGATTGTGAGTCCTTCAGGAGTAAAGAACAACCCTTTCAGAGGGGTCACCTAAGACCTCCGGAAAACACGAATATTCACATTATGATTCATAACAGCAGCAACCCTACAGTTATGGAGAAACAATTTTCTGGTTGGGGGGCTCACCACAACATAAGGAACTGTTTTAAAGGGTCACAGCATTAGGAAGTGGGTGAGCTAGACACGATGTTAAAGAACAAAGACAATGCTGTGGGGTGTGTCGTAGGTAACCTACAGCACAATTCCAGAGACTGGCCCTCACTCAACTACTTCAAATGCCTAAGGGTGTGGAAATGTGTCAGGATGAAGATGAACAGATTCAATTTAGAGGGCTAGTGAAGGCCTGGAGAGAGAGGGTGACAAAGTATCTGCCTAAGTTCTCCACTCTCCAAGATGATTTTTATATCCAAGTCAAGAGTAGGGCACAGCAATGCAATGTGTTCTTCCACTCTTACTGAGACAGGGCAAAGGACACAGTACTCATCCCACAGTCACACCCACAACTTAACAGTGCCCCATCAATTTGTCAGAAGCACAATTGTAATCGAGCCAATGTTGGACAGGGCTGTGCAGATTTTCAGGAAGAACGAGCCATTTAGTCACAGTGGGTTGTGACGAGTGTTCTTTTTGACTTTTTAATCATAATGTTAAAAGCATGTTGTTGATAGAGCCTCCTGTTTCAGCCTCTGGAGCGCTGGTATTAAAGATGTGAGCCACCATGTGACACCTCTGAGACATTTGGCTTACTTAAAAAATATTTTTTTCTTTTAATAGTGTGTGCCTGTGTCGGCAAGGGCGCTTTAAAGGGCGAGGGGGAGAAGAGGATATATGCCATGTATTTGCTGATGCCCTCTGTGGCCAGAAGAGGGCGTTAGGTCGCCTACAGCTTACAGGTGGTTGTGCAAGCGGACCGTGACTACTCTGGAAGAGGAGCTAATGTAATGTTCTTAAACATTTTATCACCCCAGCTTCTTGGTTCACTTTTACATGTAGGTAAATGTGCACTAATACCTCATGCAAAATGTTTATTTTTATTGCTGTCCACAAAATTTGAAAGCCCGAATCTACCATCATGAAGAAAATGGAAATAACGTATATTAACAGTCAAATGAATATGTCTCTACCGCAGGGTAGCTCCAGGAGAAGTGAGTCAACAATTAGGAACCGAACAGGGAGGGTCTGGGAAGTAGCTTACTGACTGCAAACTGACAGATGAGGTAACTGAGACTGGATCACACCCGTCACGCGCCGCGAGATGGGATTTCAACCCCGAGGGCCGGGCCCGCTCACTCCCGCGCGCGGAACCCGCCACTCCGAGAGGTTAAGGACACACCCCTAGCACGACGCGCAAACTCGCTGGAGTCCAGGGCCCACTACGGAGAGTCGCCTACGCCGGACTCGGCGCTGCGCGGCCTCGGGAAGGCCGCAAGGAGCCCCGCGGGGGCGCAGGACGCCCACGCCTGCTCCCTTGACGCGGAGACCAGCCCGCCCTCCTCGGGAACCCAGGGGCCGAGCCCCACCACCCTGTGGGAGATGGAGGAGGGTTCCGTACGTGCAGCGCGCGTGGCTTGGCCCTCGCGAGCCACTGTCCGCGCGCAGCACGCACCCCACTTGCCAGCGCAGTGGCCCGAACCCTTCCGATCTTCTAGCTGACTAGACTGCTGGACCCTAGAGGTCCCGCGCGGGGAACCAGATAGTACCTGAGACCGGAGGCGCCTCCGCCATCCCGTGCCGCAGCACCTCAAGCGAGCCCGGCCACCGAGCAAGGGCTGTCACCTGGTCACGTGTCCCGGATTTCCGGCGCCGAGAGACTATTCGTTCCTACGCGCGTGTAGACAGCCAAGGGGGTGGTGCCGCCTGAACACACAGTGAGATGGCGCATTTGAGACGTCAGACAAATGCGCCGACCCGGGCAAAACCAGGGGGCGGAGGAGGGGGCGGGGGAGGGGGCGGGGGAGGGGGCGGGGGCGGGGGGAGATGTGGCTGAAGGGGGCCGCGACCGCGGGATCTAGTGCCCGAACTTGGGTAATTATTTTCGAGAGATGCTGTGTTCTCCAAGTCCTGCTATCCGCCCAGCTTCAAATGTCCTTCAGATAAGAGTCGGCCTGGAGTGGCTCTCGCAGGCAGCTAAGAGGGGGCCACTATAGTAATCAAAGGGCATTGTGGAGGAAAAGACTGCAAAACAATAAAAGGTTACCTGCCAATGGCGGTAGCCTACAACACCAGGACCTGGGGAGGCAGAATTAGGGGTGGAGTGGGATGTGGTGAGTTCCAGGTCATCCTGGGCTACCTATCCCTCTCTGTGTAAAACGAAACAAATATCGGAGGGGCTAATTGCAAATGAGCCACAAAACCGTGGGCAAATAACAAATACAAATGCACACCAACTGAGGGAGAAAGTTTGAAGTTAATGTTTTTGGTGGGATGGAGTTGGGGCAGTGCTGCGATTTAGCCCCTATTGGTATACAGGCGTTCTACTGGCCTGCTCCCAGGGACCAGGTGCTGCCAGTGTGCACTGCATATAAAAGGACACTCCGCCACTCACCAGCGTCCTCCTCCCCTTCTCTCTGCCTCATAGCTTTGTTCTGTCTGTCTGTCTGACCGGCCACGTGTCACTTGCCTGCCTCTATTCCTTTCCCAGGCCCTCACTCTTGCTTCCCCCCCCCCCCCCAATAAACCTCTTTTATACCAGTTCTTGTATGTCACAATTTGTCAAGGCCTTGCAGTAGGATCTTCCTTGTCTCTGCCTCCTTTATAGTAAAATATAATCTTCCAAGGGGAGGTGTGGTGACCCAGGCCTTTAATTCCCGAACTCTGGCAGCAGAGAAAGTGGTTTTCTGTGAGTCTGAGGGCATCTCATGTACATAGCAAGTTCTAGGCTAGCCAGAGCTACTGTATGATCCTGTCTCAAACATTCTCCACTATGTGACCATTTTGGTTTCAGGGCTTTTGCACTTCCTATGTCTATAGACTAAGAAGCCTTTTACCGGGTAGCTTAGCCTACCCCTAACCCAGCAAATTCAGGAGCCATATTTAAAAAACTGACTCAGAAAGGTGGGGCATGATAGTGCTGTACTTTACCATTTGCAGTAGTGAGACCACCAGAGAGACAAGGATGCAGTGGAGGGGAGAGAATGGAAGTTGGTGGGCAAGCTGCAGACTCAACGGGCATTTTTGAAATGTAGTAGGATACTACTTGTTCTCAAATTACTTTACTCCAGGTCTTCAGAGCACAGCAAAGACCAATGTTTTAACAAACTTTGAACAAAGTCTTGGAGTTTACAAAGTCAAATGAAGATGGCAATTTATCACTGACACCAAAATCAACCAGCCTAAAAGAGGCCAAATGATCGTATTTTCAACCAGAAGTTCTTTATATAACAGAGTCCTGGCTTAATTCTCAGCAGCAGACACCTCATGGTCATCACACAGTACTACAATGAACTCTGAAGCTCTGTAAAGGTTGAATTGAAGGTCCTCCACTCACTAGAGTTTCGTGATTATGTTATCTTTAGTCTTTTAGTAGTGATTTACTGCCAACTTCCATATCTGAGCTAACATTTTTGTGAGTGTTAGGTAAAACCCTTGGAATACATGTTATTAAACTCAGCAGACCACTAGCTTCAACCGAACATAAAGCTAAGAATTAAAACCATCAGTAATTGACAGGATATCCCGAAGAGCAAGACATTCAAAGTTGGTTCAGGACATACGATATCAATCTCTGTCCAGTTCTCTGACTCAGTCTCCATTGGTAGCATATCTCAGATCAGACCCGTGTATAGTCTTTTCCACCATTCAGCATTCTAGTCTTTAGAATATGTTCATGGGAGCTGGAGAGGTGGCTCAGTGGTTAGGAGCACTGGCTGCTCTTCCAGAGGTCCTGAATTCAATTCCCAGCAACCACATGGTGGTTCACAACCATCTGTAATGGAATCCTTCTGGTGTGTCTGAAGAGAGCAACAGTGTATATATATAATAAAGTTTTTAAAAACTGCTCATGGTTCAACATACACAATTCTTGAAATAACTTATGGAGATAAGAATAAGATGGTTTCAAAAGCAAATACAGGTTAAAACTCTGATTTTGTAGAACTTCCCCTGAACTATACCACAACATTCCATTACTAGATAGGATAAATGAAGAATTTGAATTTCTTAAATAATTCAGGCTTTGCCAGGAACATAAAGTAGACCCATCCTGGAGTTGTCTATGTAGACCAGGCTGGCCTTGAACTCACAGATCTATTTGTCTCCCAGGTGCTGGAATTAAAGATGTGTGCCACCATGCACAGTAGGTGAAGCATCTTATTTTGGTTTTCTCTAAATTAATGAATTTGAAGATTTAAAAAAAAAAAACAGATCTCACTTGAAAAGCAAGTTAGGCCTTAGGTTTCATGATCTTTCTATCGTAAGTCTCTTTATTGCTCTAAGTATTGGTGTACAACACCACATTCTATGTTGAATTGGAACAGTTCTCTTTAAAAAATAACTTATTTATCTTTATTTTATGAACATTGATTGGTGTTCTGCCTGCATATATGTCTGTGTGAGGGTATGGTATCAAAGTACCTGGAATTGGAGTCACAGACAATTGTGAACTGCGATGTGGGTGAACCCAGGTCCTCAAGAAGAGCAGCCAGTGCTCTTAACTGCTGGGCCATCTCTCCAGGCCCTGATTTTTTTTCTTTTTTAAAAAGGATGTTTTAAAATTACATTTAGTGAGTCTGTGTATATGTACATATGTGTATCACGATATGCATGTGGAGGTCAGAGGACAACTTGTAAGAGCTGGTTCTTTCCTTTCACCTATAGGTCTGAGGGATCTGACTTAGGTTACCAGCCTAGCAGCAAGTGCTGTATCTGCTCAACTTTCTTGCCAACCTCCTGGTTGGACATCACTTGATCACCTTATGGATTTTCTCTTTTAGACTGCTTACTTATATCTTTTGTCCATTCTTTTCTGTTGGGTTGCTGTGCTTTTGCTAATGGACTTTCTAAAAAAAAAATTCTCTCTCTCTCTCTCTCTCTCTGTATGTTGAGCATGCATGTCTGAGTATATGTATGTATGTACAGTGTATGTGTCCAGGTGTTTGGAGGCCAAAAGAGGGCACTGGATCTCTTGGAGCTTGAGTTACAGGCAGTTTGATTTAAGGGAGCTGTTTGTGAATTTAAATCACATATATGTGTGTGTGTGTATGTGTGTTTATAGATATCATATATGTGATATGTGTATATATATATCATATATATATAATATATATCAGAAAGATTAGTTGTATATGATAAATTCAAGGAGGGAAATTGTGCATGAAGAGAAATCTTTCATTCCACAGATTATATGAAACATATCTAGGCCACTGCTGGGCTTGAGAAGTAAGTTAAATCCAGGGATTGGGGTCAGTGAAATAACTTAGCAGATAAAAGTTTTTCCTGCCAAGTCTGGTGACCAGAGTTCAGTTGCCAGGGACCACAGGGTGGGAGGAGAGAAATGATTACAGAAAGTTGTCCTCTGACCTCCAAATATACATGTGATCCCCCATCTAAATAAATACTGTGACTTTCTAAAAGCAAGGCTTAATGATTTGTGGCTATGTAGGATGAAGCAAAATGTACGCACTGAAGACAATTCTAGAGCATTCTGTTTAGGTGCTAGGACAATAGTTTCACTAGCTGGAAGGGAAAACAGTAGAGATTTGGGTCTGCCTTTGCTATGTGACTGTGACGCGCTTGTGAGAGTCTGGGACATCAAAATAATTGGCAAAGAGCTAGATATTTGTAGCTGACACGAACTACTAGAGATCCACAGCTGGTTAAAATATAAAGAATAAGAGAAAATGGGGTACACAGCTCCAGTGGGTACATCTGTAACACGATCTCTAGAGCCAAGGCTCAGGGAATATCTTGGCAGAGAGAACATAGGAGTTTAAGAGAGAATCAAGGTGGATGTTTGCCACGAGTTAGCTTCTTCTAGATAAGACAGCAAGGTTGTCCTCATAAAATCATAACAATAGGGCTGCCTAAATATGACCTGCACAATGACAACTCCAGCTGATACAACAACCCAAATGGAGGAAATTTCACAAGGCTCCACCGTGAGATGACAAGCTGTAGGCAGTCAATAGCTGCTGAGGAAGAGAGAGAACTGTCAGTCATCTCTAGGAAGGAGCCACTGAAAGGTTATCCAGTCTAAACAAGTGAGCAACAACTAAGTAGACTCAGTAGGTTATACATATGTATGTATGTATGTATGTATACACTCAAAAGAGTGGGGGTAATAATGGGAGGAACTGAAGCTGGAAGATGGGGGTTGGAATGAAATAAATGCAGTGTACTCATATATAAAATTTTTCAAAAAAAAATTAAAAATATAAAAACTAGGATTCTTATCAAAATAACCCTGAAATTCCACTTCACACCAGTTAGAATGGCTAAGATAAAAAACTCAGGTGACAGCAGATGCTGGCGAGGATGTGGAGAAAGATCCTCCACTGTTGATGGGGTTGTAAGCTGGTACAACCACTCTGGAAATCAGTCTGGCGGTTCCTCAGAAAATTGAACATAGTACTACCTGAAAAATTCAGCTATTCCACTCCTGGGCATATACCCCAAAGATGCGCCAACATATAACAAGGACACATGCTCCACCATGTTTATAGCAACCTTATAATAGCCAGAAGCTGGAAAGAACCCAGATGTGCATCAACAGATGAATGGATACAGAAAGTGTGGTGCATTTACACAATGGAGTACTACTCAGCTATTAGAAACAATGACTTCATGGAATCCGTAGGCAAATAGATGGAACTAAAAACTATCATCCTGAGTGAGGTAACCCAGTCACAAAAGAACACACATGGTATGCACTCACTGATAAGCAGATACTAGCCCCCAAAAGCTCTGAATACCCAACACCCAAGAAACAATTCACAGACATTATGAAGCTCAAAAAGAAGGAAGGCCAAAATGGGGAGGCCTTAGTCCTTCTTAGAAAAGAGAACAAAACTCTCATGGGAGGAAATGTGAGGTCAAATAAAAGAACAGGGATTGAAGAAAAGATCACTCAGAAGCTGTCTCACCCGGGGATCCACCACATATGCGGTCACCAAATCTAAGCACTATAGCTGATCCCAAGAAGTACTTACTGTCAGGAACCAGACAGAGATGCCCCCTCAAGGACTATGCTAAAATCATATAGATACAGCTGAACATGCTTGCAGGTAACCATCCCTAACCTAACTTAGGGACCCCAATGAGGTTGCTAAAGAAAGAACCTAAGGAGCTGAAAGGGGTTGCAACCTCATGGGAAGATAACGACATTATCAACCAACCAAACCCTCCAAAACGCCCATGGAGTAAAACACCAACCATTGTGCGCATTTTGAGAGACCTATTGATCCAGTTGCAAATGTAGCTGAAGATAGCAGTGTCTGGCAGCAATGTGAGAAGAGGGTTTTTGTCCCAGAGAGGGCAAGTTTTCCAAATGTAGGGGAATGACAAGGCAACAGGGTAGAGAGGAAGATCAGGAGTGTAGATTGTCCTGAAGCTGTTTGTATTTTAATGTTAATTCCACTTTCCCAAGAAGGTGGGCCTAGACAATCTTGACTCCAACTAAATCTTCCCATTTTAATTAGTAAAATAAAGGAAAGCCACTGACTGGGCGGGGCAAGGGAGGTGGAGAGGGCTGAGAGGTCTGAGGAGGTCAGAGGATGGAGGGTGGAGGTTGTGGCAACATGGGGTTTCCCAAGGACCAGCTAGACCCAGGTGAGACTGATTGGTGTTAAATAGCTATGAACATTAAGGATTTTATAGGTCTAGTATCTCATATAGAAGGGCAGTTAGTATGTTTGTCTATTTGATGTAATCTTGTTGTGTGGAGGGTTTGTAGATTGAGAGTTGAATATATAAAGCTGTATGAAAAGCTATCAGGCTGTAGAGTTGTATTTATGTGGGATTTTGGGGTAGAGAAACACCCTGGGACAGAGGCAGAAAACAGGGGGTGGAAAACTGCCAGGGAAGGGAGTTGTGCGGACAAGTTGGGCCGTGGTGGCTCAGACCAGGCACCAGAGGTGTGCATGGCTCCGTATCAGGGTCTGAGCCGGAAAAGAGATAAACCTTTTTTAATATTTACTACAACAGGAGATCACCTTTATGAAGGCAAATGGAGGAAGGGGAGGAAACGGGAGTGGGGCAGGGTAAAGGGGTAACATCTCAAATGTAAATACAGAGTATCTAGTAAAAATGTTAAAACAAACAAACAAACAAAAAACCTAGGATTCTGAGAGCTGAGAAAGCCCAGAGCTGGAAGCATAAGTGTGAAGGCGGCTGAAGCCACTAAAGAATAAACAAGCAAAGGAAATATAATGGATAAAAACTGAAACTACCTACTACTACAATTTCTCAGCTCACACATGTCAGGATCCCTGCCTTGGAATGGTACTGCCCACAGTGGGCTGGACTTCCCATATCGGTTAACTCCAGACAATGGCAGCAGACGGCCCACGGACCAGCCCAATATAGGCAATCCCTCATAAAGATTCTATTCCCCTGGGATTCTTAGTTGTGCCAAATTAAAAATTAAAGCTAACCATCAGAGACATTAACATAAAAGCACCCACAATTAAAAATGAAATTGAGGAAATAAAGCCACTGACAATTATTTTGAGTTATTAGTACATAAGTAATCCCTGAAATCTATAGATCTGAGATTACTCAAGAGTATACATTGTACCTAAAATAGAAGAAATACCTCAGGGTCTGGAGTGAGAAAGAAGAGTCCATAAAATTAGAGACTAAGAGGCCAGATAGGAAGAAAAATTCAGACAAGGCAGGAAAACCAAGAGAGGCTTCAAGAGGGTCATGATAAGCACTGTGTGTGTTCATGTAAGGATTCACAAGAAAGTGAGGCTTGTGGGTATGGAGAGGGTTGACAGGCATGCCTTATCCCACTTGTGAGCTTTCAAAGGAAGGGGCTGACTGCTCTTTGATAGTCCCTGAGTGGTTACAGAGTCTAAAACAGCTGGTATCCAATATGTTTATTGTCTACAATGCAGACACATGAAAAGCTGGCATACAAGACAACATGGGCTGCCAAGCCAGGTTGGAGAGGGAACGGACTAAAAAAAGAAAAGGAAAATGTGCTAAGCTTGCCTGGTGCTGTGACAAAATACAGAGATCTTTAAAAGAAGGTTTTCTTTGTAGACCCTTCACAGTTGGAAGGTCCATAGTGGGAAGGGGTGGTGCAGAACTTGAGGCTGTCAGATGCACTGCACTAGGAAGCAGAGATGATGCTTGTGCAGGGGTTGCTTTCTCCTTTTCATGAGTCCAGAACCCCATCCCATGGAACCATACCACCAACAGTTAGGGCAGGCCTTCCTCCTCAGCTGACCTAATCTAAGTAATCTCTCATAGGCATATGCTTAGGCTTGTCTCCCAGGTGACTCTAGATCCAGTCAGGCTGGCTAGCAAGATTAAACACCATAGAGAGATCAGTAAAGACCCAGAAGTTGGGGGCTGGATGACTCAGTGTTAAGAGCTCTTGAGGAGGACCTGGGTTCAATTCCCAGCACTCAGATGGCAGCTCACAATCGTCGGTAAGTCTGTGAGGCATTGCACACACATGGTTCACACACATACACACAAAACCCAAACACAGGAAAACTTTAAAAAAAGAGTAAAACAAAGATCCTGAAATCAGGTAGCAGTTGGACTTTCAAGAAGAGAATAAAGTTCTGGACTTTCATTTTTATTGTTAGTCCCTCGTGGGAGAATTGAACATTCAGGTTAACTGAGTATATGTATGACAAGTTCCTCACTTACTTCTCATGACACAAGTACAACTGTACTAATACGAAACAACAGTTTAAAATGACACATCCAAAACCCACATGAGACTGCTTCCTTTCCATCTCAATACTACTGGTTCAGCGTGGTCCTGTAGTGAAGGTTCTAGGCTAAAATGATACCACAATTATATCCTTTTGAAAAATATTTATTGAGTATAAATAAATGTCCTATACATTAAATATCAAGAAATATTCATTATTCATTACAAGTCAGGCTATTACACTGGGAGAACCATGGAATCAAAATAGTAACTCATGATACAGTAGTGATAGCTCATTCCAACAGTAGATAGAGAAATGACTTGCTCACACGACACAACAAAACCTATCAAAAGAGGCCTCACATAAAGCCATCTACAATACCACAATAGACAATGGTTCTGAAGCACTGTCAACAGTCTGAATCTCATCAGTAATTTTCATCTTATCAATGTATCATCACACTACCTAATGAAATTTAGAGTTTCATCTCCCTGGTTTAATTCCAGATTATTGTTAATGAATGAAAACAAGTCAAAGGTACTTTTCAGTTAGTCTTTCCTAAGAGAAAAAAAAAAAAAAAAAAAAAGAATCAAATTTCAGTAAAGACAGCTTCCCCCAAGCAATGAATTCCTTAATGGAAAAAAAAAAAAAAAAAAAACAAAAAGACAGGAGCAGTCTAATTAGCTTTTCCTTCAAAGAAAGGAAAGAAACCTAAGTCTGTTTGGCAAATTGGGAAATATTTCCTAGACCCAGAATACTTTCTTTTTCTTTTACATCACATGCTGCCATGCTGCGTCTACGAAGCTGGAATCTGTGGCAGTCCAAATTCATCCACCAGCACTCCATCCTGTGAGAAGAAATCACGGGTCAGGGCTGCTCTTTGACGTGGTAAAAATGATCACATTTAGGAGGCAAAAGTCATACCCAAGTGTTGCTGCTCAGAAGCTGACAATAAGCTTTCTCTAAAAGGCAAAGGGGCTTGCTTCATGAATGGGGAACTGAGAAGGATTAAAGTGGGAGGTCCTCTGCGGGGTGGAGAAGAAACAGGAGGGAACATAGAAGAATAAACCCGAAAGAGGAGAGGAAGCTGGGCACCCACAGGAGAGATGTGAGCAGCCAAGGAGCCCTTGCCTCTAAATATATTACTTTCTCTTTGATCTTTTACAGACTGGTAAAGCCTTGAAGGGGACTGTACCAGATGGACAAGCCACTTCCCACACTGTGTTCTGCCACTAATCTTCACACTGATCTGTGCCCTAGTATGTGTGAGGCCCTGTGTTAAAATAAGACAGATGCTTCAGGGACTTGTTACTAGGAAACTGAAAAGACGAGTCACACTAGTGTTCACAAAAATAGCTTCAGCATAATTACTAAATAGTTGGTAATTATATAATTATTTAAAGCAACTTGTGCACCTGGGACTTTAAGAAGTCAGAGAGGCGATTGAATGGAGTGGGTAGAAGACAAAGTTGAGACTACCTGCTCTGAGCTCAAGGGAGGAGGCAGGGTTTAAGAAGCACACTCAGAGACCATCTGTGAAGACCTATGAAACTATCTGACCCCCACCTGTTGCTTCTCATATTTGATAGCAAGGGAAATTAAAGTGCAGAGCTGTGCGGGCTACTTTGTCAATTTGATATAAACTATGGTCACCCAAACATAGAGAACCTCAACTGAGAAAATGCCCTGTACAACAGGGCTGTAGGTAAGCTTATTGAGCATTTTCTTAATTAATGATCAATGAGGGAGGGCACCACCCACACAGGCTACTCCTGGGCTTGTGGTCCTGGGTGCCATGACAAAGCAGACTGAGCAAACCATGGGGAGCAAGCTCATATGCAGCACTCCTCCACAGCCTCGGTGTCGGCTTTAGTCTCCAGGTTCAAGCCCTGTTAGAGTTCTTGGCTTCAGTTCCTTCAGTGATGGAGTACAATGTGGAAATGTAAGTCAAATAACCCTGTCCTCTTCATTTGCTTTTGGTCATGGTGTTTTATCATAGCAACAGTAACCTTAAGACAAGAGAGAAGTCACAAATTTCTAATTCGCTCAGAATTATACAGTGAATAAAGGCAGATTTACAGCTGGACCCCACTCAAACATTCTGTCGACTTTACTGTGAGTACCCAGTATGCTTATAGGGAGATCAGACAAAACAAGGGCTATAAATATCCAATGACAACACACTACACTAACAACTAAGAAAGATTTTATACGCATAACTGTTTATGATGACAAGTCCAGTATAAGACAGGGTTTTAAGTCTTTTATATACAATACCTAAATTGTTCTAAACAATAATCATGGGAAATACTTCACATACGCTAGTAACAGAAAAGCTCAAAACAGCTCAGTATCTGTCAATGTCAGAAATCCCACTTCTCTCCCTTTGCTTAACTAGACTCTTTCCAACACCAAAACAAGGTCTTCATGCTCCTCAGCTTGGCTCCCAACTCACTCTGCAGCTAAGGATGGTCTTGGATTTCTAATTGTACTGCTTCTACCTCCCCAGTAGTGGAATTACAGGTGTGTGACCCACACCTGATCGATGAGATGCTAAGGATCCGATTCATGGCTCTGTTCATAAGAGGCAAGCACTCTGTCAACTGAGGTACAGCCCCAGCCTCACTTATTAACTTTTATACTCTTTTATTCTTAAAGTTTGTTTTATTTGTTTATTTGTTTGTATACTTATCTATTTATCTATCTATCTATCTATCATCTATTTATCTATCCATCTATCTATCTATTTATCTATCTATCTATCTATTTATTTATTTATGGGTACACTGTAGCTGTCTTTAAACACACCAGAAGAGGGCATCATGTGATTACTGGGAATTGAACTCAGGACCTCTGGAAGAATAGTCAGTGCTCTTAACCTCTGAGCCTCCTCTCCAGCTCTATACTTAAATTTTATACTTCATAGTTTAAACAATCCAGTAGATAATTAACTAATGTGTCCAGGGCGGGATGCCCTTTTTCCTTTCTCTCTTCCCCTCTCTCTCAATATTTATTTATGTGTATGATGCCATCTATATGTCTGTGCACTGTGTATATGTCTTATGTCTGTGAAGGTCAGAAGAGGGCATTACATCACCCTAGAACTGGAGTTATAGATGGTTGTAGGCTGACATGTGGGTACAAGGAATTAAACTCAGGTCCTCTGCAAGACAGCAAGCACTCAACTACTGAACCAATTTGCCAGCTCAGGAGTGGGACCCTCTTTAATATAAACACCCAAATATAAGCAGAGAAGTGGGCTGCCTACAGGCTCAGCAACTTGAGAGACTATGGCCAAAAGATGGCTTGAGTTCAGGAGTAAAGGACACCAAAAACCCTCTCTCTGTGTAAATTGATTTAAAAACAAAACAGGCTGAGAATATTACTTAATATAATGTGCTTGCTTAACATGTACGAAGCCCTAAGATAAATTCCCAGCACTATACCACACACACACACACACACACACACACACACACACACACACACACAAACCCCTAATACTTTCACTAAAGCAAGGTTCATGCATCTTGTATCAACAATGTTTTCTTAGAATCAAAATGGAAATTCCTGTAAATAGTACCCAGTGCTGGTCTACAAGTTAACTACATAATTATACAAACTGCCATCGTATATATAAGGACAGTTGGCCTGAGAGCTCAAGGTCAGCCTGGCAAGACCCTGTCTCAGAGGCAGACACGGCCGTCCAGCAGGCATCAGGCCGGTACCAGGAAAACAACAGAACAAGACAGTCTTTAGCCTCAGTGGCGTTAAGTAGCTAATTAGTTGTTCAGTGCAGGAAAACTGGACTTTCAAAGGTTTCTAAAAGGGCTGTGAAGCTTAAGATAATATTTTAGATTGCAAATTGGTGGACATAAAACCTTACCATTATGCATGGAAATACCTAAAGGCAAATCTCACACACAAGAAATAAGTAAGTCTTTAAAAAGTCCCCACCATAGATACATTAGGTAATTTTCAGTTGGACTATCTAAACCACAGGCAGTAAGTTACATCTAAGCCTTAAGGACAAACAGTACCTTGTTCTTTGTGTCAGTGGGAACACCTTCTGGAATTGCGGGTGCAGAAGCCGCTTCATCCAAGTAAGAGCTGTCTTCATCAGCCAGGAGCTCATCGCCCAGCGCATCCAACTCTGACATTAAACAGGTACGTTACAGAAAAATGCAGAGAAACTGGCCCCTCGTGTCAAAAAGCCAAATGATTTGTAGTGAGCAAATACGATGCAAAGAGAAAGGGCTCACTTGTCAATCATTTTGATTGACACAGGGAGGAGCTCATTATGTAATCCTATCTGGCCTAGAACTCACCTTGGGAAAGTGATTTATTTCCAGTTGCAAAATAAAATGACCATTATAAGAAAATTTCAGGAAAAAAGGAAGGAAGTTAAGAAGGGAGGGAGGAAGGAAGGAAAAGGAAGGAAGGAAGATCTCATGCACTGATGGACTTAAAGGAAAGCAGTGTAAAGAATCCCAGGAATACTGAACATCATGTGACCACAGATGAAGTCAGGCTGTAGGAATACCTAAAGTGAAAACTAGCAGCCATCAGGAAAGACTATCATCAGGAAAGACTATCATCAGGAAAGACTTTCATCAGGAAAGAGTCACAGGGAAAACTCAAGTCAGAAAATTAAAAAAACTGAAGTAATGGGAAAATGATCTAGGTAAAAATGGAACACAGGCAGAACAAGGAGGGAAGGAAGAGAAAGGCAGAGGAGGATAAAGAGCCACAGGAAATCCAGAATGGGCTGTTTCAACCATGCTAGAACTGGCAAGCATTTTGACTCCTCTTCTTCCAAATCCAATCCAATGTCCATTTCCCTCTGTGTCCTAACATCACACAAGCCTAGGGCAACACCACTTCTCATGTAACTACAGCAATAGCTTTTATTCTTTTCCCTAAGCCTACTCAATGACCCTGTCCATTTCTCATGGTAATCCCTATGCACACTACATGTCTCATGCTTGTTCCCTACCACTATGTGAGAGACATTACCAGAGCCAGGCAGTGAGTGGTGCACACCTTTAGTCCCAGCACTCGGGAGGCAGAGGCAGGCAGATCTCTGTGACTTGTAGGCTAGCCTGGTTTACAGAGCAAGTTCTAGAACATCCAGGGCTACACAGAGAAACCTGTCTCAACAAACAAAATTCCTACCAGGACGCTCTATGCTTTCAATGGCATCTCATACCTCTTCCTGATATTGACTGTGCTCACAATTAAGAATCCGACCAGAAGCTTCAGTTTCTCTCACTGCTAGTGGAGGTCTTACAAATGAAGGAATCAAGCTGGTCAGTTTGCCAGCTTAAGGCACCTGCGGTCAAGCCCGATGATCTATGTGACTTCAATCTCTGGGACCCACATGGTAGAAAAAGAGAACTGAATCCTGCAGGTTGTCCTTTGGCTTCCACAAGCACAGCCAGGACACCAACATGCACCCTCCCAATAAATAAATAATGTGATAAAATTTTTTTAGGGTTCACATTTGTTTTCTTCAATGCTGAATCTATCCCATACAGTTCAAACCCAAGTACCATAAAATTTTTCAGGTCAAAGGGAAACAACAGGGAAACGCTAAGTTGGACAAACACCGAGCACAGTGAGCCTTTCGAGTCTCCACAGCCCAGTGCTCTGCTCACTGTTAGAACCACCCCTAGAGACGCCTTTAGGAGCTGCTTTTGTTGTTTGTTTTATTGAAACAAGGGTTTCTCTACATGGCCCTGGCGCTATGGAACTGTCTATAGAGAACTCTATGCTAGAAATCTGCTGGTCTCTGCTCCTGGGAAGTTGGGATCAAAGGCATTTACCACCATGCCTGGCATCTTGGTAGGAAATTTGTTTGTTTGCCTGTTGAGACAGGTTTCTCTGTGTAGCCCTGGATGTTCTAGAACTTGCTCTGTAAACCAGGCTAGCCTACAAGTCACAGAGATCTGCCCGCCTGCCTCCCGAGTGCTGGGACTAAAGGTGTGCACCACTGCCTGGCTCTGGTAAGGATGTTAAGCAGCGTTTGGGTAAAGGTCCCAGGCAGTTGCTCCTTTCAGACTCTGGAACTAATACATATTCATAGCACCCGCTCACCTGCTTCCAGGTCATCCTCATCTAACTCTGGGGTGCCGTAGCTGCGGCCCAGTGCCTCTTGGATCTCATTTGCATCTTCCATCATATCTTCCAGCTGGTCCTGTAAGTCCTATAGAGATATATAAGACCGGGTTTTCTTTGATTCCAGGGAAACAGAACTCACTGTACAGAGGTGGACAGCAGGCTCTGGCAGGACTCCAGACCCAGTTCACTGTGACTTACAGCAGAGGGAGAGATTGCTGAATGAAAGTAAAGGCAGTGAGCCACTGTATATTTTCTGCAAAGGAGTTTCTTCTAATGTACAACATCTCATTCTAGCTCTAGGTGGCAAAGATGTCACAGCAGGGAATTCAGATGCTTAAACAGGAATGGGAAAGGGTCACTGCCATCTTACTTACAGGGAACAGCTTCCTTTCTGACAGATTTCTGAAGTCCCCTCATCCTTGACTTCTACCTTCTGAGTTTCTTCTGCCCTTTTCTGTTTCTGCCTAAAAGCCTTATCTTCCTCGTCAATTTCCTCAGCCTGCTTCTTGGGCTGCACAAGAAGCTTTTCTTCAGCCTTCTCAGCCTGACAATGACAAGACCCCTGCGGCCTTTGCTCCATGTCCTAACATTCTTTTATTCTTGTGTCTTTATATGTGCATGTACCTGCAGGAGCCTGAGGAGGCTCCCCTGGAGCTGCAGTGATAGTCACCTGTGGGACCCAAACTCTGGGCCTCTATCAGTGTTCAACTGCTGATGCAGCTCTCCAGCCCCACCACCACCACCGCCACCACCATCATCAGTATGAGAAACAAGTCTATCGAGAAGCAGACAATAGATCCCTGCTACAGATAAGGGTTTCCATAACAAGGTTTCCATCTTTTTATTATTTTCCTCTGACTCTCAACCTCTACATTTCCCTTCTGAATCTTAGGAATGGGAATGGAAAATTAATGTTAAAAACTACATCTATTTATTTAATCACTCATGTGGATGTGTTTCTGTGTGTACATGCATGATATGGAATCATGTCCCATTAGGGCTCAAGTAGAAGTCAGGACAACTTGTAGGAGGGAGTTGGTTCTCTCCTTTCAACTATGTGTGGAGCAGAGGCTGACTTCAGGTCCATCAGACTTGATAACACACGCACTCACCTGCTGAGCCATCTTGCTGGCCTGAAATAGAAACTTAAGAATGCCAATTATATAAGCAGCGCTCAATTACTGTCAGCTCACCTCTCTACATGGCAGCAGCTAGAAACTAGCTTTCTTCAACAAGAAGATGCTCCTGAAGGTGGCCCAGTTTAACTTCAAATGCACTTTGCAGTTAAAGATGACCTTAAATTCCTCATTCTCTTGCCTCTACCTCCCAATGTTGCAGTAAATATTAAAAAAAGAAAAGGCTTATCTCTATTGGTCCCACGGTCTCACTCTGTACAGAGCTGCGCACAGACTCTGTCACTTGGTCCGAGCCGGCCCCAAGGTCTCACTTCATCCGCACAACTCTCTTCTCTGGCGGTTTACTCTGCCTGCCCTACTGCCTTCGTCCTGGGGTGTTTCTTTACCCCAAATTGCACTGCAACATCCCAAATTCTGGGATTAAGGTGTATGCCAACAGGCCCAACTTCTGGCTTCAACTTTTCTATTTCCTGGTGTGGTGCTGGAGATTGTGTGTGCTCAGCAAGGACTAACACTGAGCTACAGTCCCAGAACAAATCTGTACTGTTTGGTGAGAAGCAATGTCTAAGCCTTTCCAGGGCTGCAGAAATGGCTAATCAATTTACAGCACTAGTGGTTGCTCTTCCAGATGACTTGAGTTTGAGTCCCAGCACTCAATTGTAACTCCAGACCCATGGCCCCTGTGGGGCAGATGATACTCAGACATACATATAAGCAAACACTAATACACAGAAAATTTAAAAAATTTAATTTAAAAACAAAAACCCTAAAACTGAGCCCCAACCTTGTGGTGCTGAGGTGAGACTCAAGAGTCTTGATTACGGTCAGCCCATGAGCTCTACCCTCAGCTGTTTTTCTCATTTAAATCATGGGATATTAGACAAGAGCGATGGATCAGGGTTAAGACCACAGACTGCTCTTCCAAGGTCCTGAGTTTGGTTCCCAGCACACATGGTGGGAGGCAACAGCTTGAGAAGCACTGGGTCTGACTGTCTTCTGGCCTCTGAGGTCAGTGCTCTCACGTGCATATATAGTTTAAGTCTTTTTAAAGAGGAGGGCAGCGGAGGAAATGCTGCAGCAGTTAAGAGCACTCATGTTCTCACAGGGGTCTGAGTTCCATTACCCAGAGAATCGCCCGCTAATATCTGTACCTCCAGTTCCAGGGAAGTCAGACGCCTGTTCTGGCCAGGCGTGCACATAGTGCACGTACATACATGCAGAATAAAATACTCACATGCATTAAATAAAAATAAGTAAATCTGGTTTTTGTGAGATCATTAAAACTCATACTACATATGGCTACTATAAAATTTACTACAATATTTATAAAATATTACTTAGCTTAAAGCCAGCCTGAATATCTTAGTGAGACCTTGTCTAAAACCTAAATGTTAGAAAGTGGAGGGGCGGGGAGACAGAGAGAGAGAGAGGAGGAGGAGGAGGCAGCGGCGGCATAGCATTGCCTAGAATGTACGAGACTTTATGCTCAATGCCAACACCATCACAAAAGTAAGCCACACATCAGTATGTTCTTCATACAGAGAGTATGAAGCCTCTGCTGAAATCCCAGCAGGCCTCATTCAGCACTACAGCTTCCTGGAGAGGCACGAAGGTACTTGTACTCTCACATAAGCACCAGAGAAGCCAGGAATGCTAAACACAAGGGGCTGTCTCTTCAATAGGAGAGATGTATAACCTGTTTTCTGCCCATAAGCCTGCCACAGACCTTTATCATGAACATTTTACTTTAAGTCTGCTTCCTTAGTTAATTTATAAAATATATCTTCATGGTAGATGTCATTTGCATTTTACTAGAAATTTAATGTAATCAAGCCTTAAGCTTGTTGCTCACACAGGGCTGAACTAATTATCACCAAGAATCTTTTCTCCAAATTGTGCTATGCTTGAGCACGCCTAAAATAAAGTATCTGCTGTCAAAATCCTGAAGTTTGAACCACTACCACTACGAAGTCATGTAGAAACAAACTTCCTTCCTGCCTCCCCTGGAGCAACACTCTGCTGGCCATGTGTCTGCAGAGACCCCCAGCCACAATGTCCAGAGCAACAGTCGTTTGCCAAACTCCTTCCTGGGCGTCTAGTTCGGTTTCCCACATGAAAGAGGAGAGACTACAAAATAGAACGCTTTCCTGCGTTTCTGAGTGTCAAGCTGCCAGTGCGACACGAGGCGTCCCCTATGGAGAAGAGCAGGTGCAACAATTACTAAGAGGAACAAACAGTAACAGAGGAAGGATCCAATCAACAAGTACCCTAGCTAGGCATGGGATTCCCAACACTTTGAGGCTGAGGCAGGAGGACTGTCATGAGTTCTAGACCAGTCATACCTACTGGGTAAGACCCTGTCTCCAGAAAAAAGGGGTGGGAGCTTTTCAAATCATTTGATGAGTAAAATTTCTCTGTATCTTTTTTTTTTTTTTTTTTTTTTTTTTGGACAGGTCTTTTTTTGTGGCCTAGGCTGGCCTTGAACTAATGATTCTTCTGCCTCTGACTTCCAAGTCTTGAGATTACAAGCCTGCAAGTACAATGCAGCCTATGAACACAGTTTTTAGTTACATAGTCTAGTACAGACACAGCAAGAGAAAAAGAAAGTCACCACGCAAAGTACCAGGTTCATCTACCTTTGAATTCAATGCTGGAGAAACAAAAGCAACACAGACAGAAGTGCTCATGTAAAAGCATAAATGCCCTAGTGCTCTGTGAAATAAAAAGACAGAAAATGTAAACAGAGTGGGGTGGGTCAGCAGCTCACTGGCTAAACTTGTAGACTGTTCTTGCTGAAGACCTGAGCTGGTTTCCAGGAGCCACAGCAGGCAGTTCACAACTGCCTCCAACTCATGGGGTCTGTTCTCTTCTGGCCTCCATGAATGTTTCACTCACATATACAAAAAACAAGCACACAAGTGTGAGTGTGTGCGTGTGTGTCTGTGTCTACATAGCTCTGGTTGTCCTGGAACTTACTCTGTAGACCAGGCTGATGTCAAACTCACAGAGTTCCTCCTGCTTCTGCTTCCGGAGTGCTGGGACAAAAGGTATACCCCATCAACCTGGCCTAAAGTCATTTTTTTTTCCCTTAAATAGAAAGGTTTTTAAAAAAAGAAAACAGCCAAACATGCAAACAAAAAATTCACAAGTTAGAGCTATAAAACAAAATATTTTAGTTTATATTAGAAAAACAAATCTAAGACGTCAAAGTGCATAGTACAACCAAAAGGTACATGGATGAAGTCTGCATGCTGGCAGTCTATTAGGGGCAGACAAGAATAATGGAAAGGGGACAGTGAAGCATCCAAAAGTCACAAGGACAAAATGAAGCTGAAGGCAAGGCTAGCCCTTCGGGGGCTGAGGCAGAGCTGAAACAAGTGCTAGCTTAGGCAATATAATAAGTTCTACGAGAGCCTGGGCTACAGAATGACATCCTGTTTCAAAAGCACAGCAAAGCTGGAGCTCAAAGATAGCTTAGTAGTTAAGAGCATGTGCTGCTCTTCCGAGGACCTGAGCTTAGCCCCCACATCCATGTCAGAGCAGCTCAGATACCTGTAACTCTCACCCCAAGGGACCCAACACCCTCTTCTGACCTCAGAAGAGGCTCCACGCACATGCACAAACCCACACATAGATATATGCACGCACTCATAACTACAAAGTCTTATTAAAGAATAGCTAACCCTTCTCTTACGCTCATATTAAATAGCTCTCATAGAAACCACAAGAAGAGGTTGGGCAGTGAAAGCACATCTCTTTAATCCCAGCACTCAGGAGACAGAAGCAGGAGGATCTCTGTGAGTTCTAGGACATCCAGGGCTACATGGAGAAGCCCTGTCTAAAAAACAACCAACCAACCAACAACAACAACAACAAAACCCAAAAAACAAAATGAACCACAGCACATGTCCAAAATCCCAGGATTTGGGAGACTGAGGTAGACTAGCACACAGTAAGAAGCAGACTAGCCTGGGCTAAAAAACAAGACCTTGTGTCAAAAGCAAAATAAAAAGAGGCCTAAATATAGAAAATAAAATTACTGTTCGTATTTTAGTGAACAGTAAACAGCAAATGTTATTATACAATGAGCATATACATTATTTTTCTCAGTGAATTTCCTGACATCTGTAACAAGCCTATTGCCATGTAAGCAGACTTGAAAGGCTGGAACTGGTCAAGGGTAGTTTAAAAGGGGCAACTCCTTCATCCCGTGGAGACTGAGATGAGCAGAGAATGCCTCTGTGGAGCCAGAAAAATGCAACTGTTAATGCAACAAGCATGGCTCCATTACAACAGTAGGTCATTGCCTTTAATCATTAAATACTTCCTGGGCCTCGAGTACGGTCAGGATACATTCAATGAACAAAATCAAATCTCTTCCCTCAAGAGAGACATTCTAGCTGGGTGAGGTGACAGTACAGGACTCTAATCCCAGCATCTGAGAGGCAGAAGTTGTTGTGTCTAAGTTTCAGGCCACCTTGATCTAAAGAGCAAGTTCCAGACGGCCAGGGCTACATAAAGAAACCTATCTCCAAAAACCAAAACAAAACAAAAAACAGAGAGAGATTTTAACCAGAGGGTAAACACACCACTGTAGCTGCAGAAAGGAAGCCTTTTTCCTTTAGCAGGCCATCTCTGTCTGTCGTGTGGGATATTTACCTGACAGCAGCCAGCCTCATAGGCCTTTCCTTCCTGACCAAAACCTGAACTCTTTAGACATGCTAACTTCAAGAAGCTAATAATTTATTGCCAAAATATAAAGAAAATTACTAGAAACACTGAAAAAGAGGACTAAACTCAGCCAGAAATTGTGTTAACCACTTTACATTCACATCCTCATTTAACAGAACTGTATGCCTCAAAGCACTTAGAAGGCTAAAGCAAGAGACCATAGGTTCAAAACCAGCCTAAGCTACACTGCACCATTTCCACACCCCATTTTTTAATGGAATAATACTTGAGATAGCTCACTTGTTTTACTTGCATAATAACTGTGTGTGACACCCAGATCTTTGCATTAACAATGAGGAAACTGAGACCTTCTGTGCCCTTCCCTTTCCTGAAGTCACTACACTAGCAAACAGCAGGACCAGAATTTCATCCCTTTTTTGTAAGTTTCTCACCACAAATGCTTACTGTGAACCTTTCAACAAGTACACATCTTGCAAAACCCAGAAGATTAGATAGCTCACCTCAATCTGGTCAATTTTTACTTGCTTGTAGGCCTTCTTCATTTCTTTTACTCCCAATTTCATGGCATCAACCTAAAAGAGGGTATAAGAAAGCACAATGTATTTGTTGTTTTATCTTGAAGTACCGAGGATCTGAACTCAAATACTCATACATGCTAGGCAACCATCCTACCATTGTACTTCATCCCCAGCCCAAGAAATACACTGTCCTGAGAAGCCATGTTTGTGCTGGAGAGGGGTCTCAGTGGTTCAGAGCACCTGTTGCTCTTGCAGAAGACCTAGTTTGATTCTCAGCAACCACATGCTCACAGCCAGGGGATCAGATGCCCTTCCTTGACTTCCTTTGGCACTATGTACATATGCATGCAAAATATCCAAATACAGAATGCCATGTTTGCTAAGCCATCTTTTAAAAACCACAGGAAAAGTATGAGATTAGAAATTAAATGAAGCTGGGCAGTGATGACACACACCTTTAATGTGTCATCAAGAGGCACTCAAGAGGCAGAGGCAGGAGGATCTCTGTGAGTTCGAAGCTAGCCTGACCCACAGAGTGAGTTCCAGGACAGCCAGGGCTACACAAAGGAACATAAAACAAAAACAAAACAACAACAAATGAAAATGGAGATGGAGCTGGGGGCATACCGTGGTCTTGGTGTCCTTCAGTGACTGGATGGTGTAATTAGCTTGCTCCATGTTAAAGGACTGCTGGGCAAGGTTGTCTCGCTGCTGCTCATACCTTTTTGCGGTCAAGTGAGAAACAGAAATGTGAACCAGATAGAAATCTTTAGAAAGAAAACAGTCTTAACACTAAGTAACAAACAAACCAGAACCAAAATCATTTTAAAACTACCCACTCTTAGAAAATCTCTCCAGTCTTTTTCCTTGGATGTACTACAGTCTTAGCTTTTCCCACTTAGCAACATAGTACTTGCTTCCTTTTTCTATTTTTTGAGAAAGGGTCTTGTAATACAGGCTAGCCTCAAACTTATAGTGATCCTCCTGCTTCAGCTTCCCAAATGCTGGTGATGTGGGTGTGTCTCCATTCCTGGCCTTGCTCTCCATCTTATTTCATCTAATTAATTTTTTTCTAGTTATTTCCCAAGATGAATTCTCAGAAGTGGAACTCCTGGGGCAAGGGATAAGACCATTTTTAAGATTCTTCATATGCATAGCTAAACATTTTTCAGATCCAAAATAACCCTATATTCATAATTTAGGCTACCATCAGGCTTAATAAAATGTCTGATTCTTGAAATACTCTTTACAATAAAGTTTTCTATCAAATTATATAATGCCAAAGACTGGAGCTACAGAGTTGGCTTAGTGCCTAAGAGCAGTGGCTGCTCTTCTAGAGGATCCGAGTTCAATACCCAGCACCTTTATGGGGGCTCACAACAATTTCTAACTCCAGTCTCGGGGAATCTAACATCCTCTTAAGGCACTAAGGGCACGGCATACTCATGGCCCACATACATACAGGAAAATGATGCCAAACACTTATGTCACCATGATCTTTATACTACATGAATGCCATCTAATTTGCAGAAGAAAAACAGGTAATTCATGATTCAGGAAATTGGCAAATGATTCCACTAAGTTAGACATTGTGACACAAGGTTATAATACTAGTAATTTGGGAGGCTGAACCAGAGGACTGGAGCTGGAGGGCAGCCTGGGGTACATAGCAAACCTGGAAGGGGGGAAGGAAAGCTTATATAAAAGACACATAATTTCAGTTTCCTAAGAACCTAGATAAATTCTCTTTGCCTTGGGTAGTTGTGAACCCCTGTTGTTCTTGCTTCCATATACCAAGTCCTAGGTTCACAGGTATGTGCCACCATGCTTGGTCTGTTTACTTATTTAACTTGAGACACAAGTCTTATGTAGTCAAGGATAGCCTTCCTTGATTTCTCTATGTAATCAATGTTCATAGGCTCCTGGTCTCTACCTCCTATGTGCTAGGATTACAGGTCCAGATCATCAGTGCCAAACTGTATTCCTTCCATGAGAAAACCAAAATACGAGCTGGATCAATGGCTCAGTGGTTAAGAGCACTGACTGATCTTCCAGAGGTCCTGAGTTTAATTCCCAGCAATCACATGGTGGCTCACAACCATCTGTAATGGGATCCGATGCCCCCTTCTGGTGTGTCTGAACAGGGACAGTGTACTCAAGTACATAAAATAAATAATAAACCTTAAAAAGGATAGAAAAAAAAAGAAAATCAAAAATACTTTAAAACCAACTGCCACCAAGAAGGCAACAGTTGTCATACATGTTGACTACTCTAGGTATTATTAGCTTTTTTCCCAGTGTGATTTAATATTTAAAAAGGGGGGGGGGAACAGCATCTGATTGTTACAAAGTCATTTTAAAATTAAAACAAAGCCATCACCAATTTTCCTGGTTTTCTACAAGCTGATTATGCCTAGTGTCTACAACTGCATGGATGATCTCACAGGCTGAGCAGTCCACAGGGTGAGCACCACATATTATTGGGTTTTGCACAAACACTCAGACATAGTAATTGAAAATAAATTGGAGGGCTGGAGAGATGGCTCAGTGGTTAAGAGCACTAATTGCTCTTCTAAAGGTCCTAAGTTCAAGTCCCAGCAACCACATGGTGGTTCACAACCATCTGTGATGTGATTTTGGCGCCCTCTTCTGGTGTATAGGTATATATGCAGATAGAACACTGTATATATAATAAATAAATAAATCTTAAAAAAAAAAAAAAGAAATTGCGAACCTTCAGATTTATTCTAGTGAGAATGAATACTTTGTACTCCTAATTTTACAAACAAAACCAAGAAGAGCACACCAAATAAAAAAACCAAACCACATTGACCTTGCCAGCCAAAATAAGACCATATGGCTACCCAAACAAGTTAGTAACATTAAGTATTTGAAGCTTTTACAAATTTGTAATGAAATCAGGAATACTTGGAAAACAGTTTGAAAGCCAAAAAGAATGAAAAGCCTCTTTCCCTTTTTGATTTTGAGCTGTTCTTAGAAAGGAGACGGTGCATACGACTCACATCCGCTTTTGCTTTAAAACCCTCAGGGCTTTCTGTTTGACCATGTTCTGAGGAGAAAAACAGACTTAATTAAGAAGGGCAACAGATGGCAAAAAGAAGTCTCTAATATGCTCACACCACAGAGCTACTTCTTTCTCCTTCACAATAGCAGACAGCGGCTCCTTCTATCTACTCCTCCTTTCACGCTTAGAGCTATACGTCTCAGTGCCCTCTGCAGCCCCCTCTGTATCCTCTGCAGCCCCCTGTATCCTCTGCAGCCCCCTCTGTATCCTCTGCAGCCCCTCTGTATCCTCTGCAGCCCCTCTGTATCCTCTGCAGCCCCTCTGTACCCTCTGCAGCCCCTCTATCCTCTGCAGCCCCTCTCTATCCTCTGCAGCCCCCTCTGTACCCTCTGCAGCCCCTCTGTATCCTCTGCAGCCCCTCTGTATCCTCTGCAGCCCCTCTGTATCCTCTGCAGCCCCCTCTGTACCCTCTGCAGCCCCCTCTGTATCCTCTGCAGCCCCTCTATCCTCTGCAGCCCCTCTATCCTCTGCAGCCCCCTCTGTACCCTCTGCAGCCCCTCTATCCTCTGCAGCCCCCTCTGTATCCTCTGCAGCCCCTCTATCCTCTGCAGCCCCTCTATCCTCTGCAGCCCCCTCTGTACCCTCTGCAGCCCCTCTATCCTCTGCAGCCCCCCTCTGTATCCTCTGCAGCCCCTCTGTACCCTCTGCAGCCCCTCTGTATCCTCTGCAGCCCCTCTGTATCCTCTGCAGCCCCTCTATCCTCTGCAGCCCCCCTCTGTATCCTCTGCAGCCCCTCTGTACCCTCTGCAGCCCCTCTGTATCCTCTGCAGCCCCTCTGTATCCTCTGCAGCCCCCTCTGTATCCTCTGCAGCCCCTCTATCCTCTGCAGCCCCCTCTGTACCCTCTGCAGCCCCTCTATCCTCTGCAGCCCCCCTCTGTATCCTCTGCAGCCCCCTCTGTACCCTCTGCAGCCCCTCTATCCTCTGCAGCCCCTCTATCCTCTGCAGCCCCCCTCTGTATCCTCTGCAGCCCCCCTGTATCCTCTGCAGCCCCTCTGTATCCTCTGCAGCCCCCTCTGTATCCTCTGCAGCCCCTCTGTATCCTCTGCAGCCCCCCTCTGTATCCTCTGCAGCCCCCTCTGTACCCTCTGCAGCCCCCCTGTATCCTCTGCAGCCCCCTCTGTACCCTCTGCAGCCCCTCTGTATCCTCTGCAGCCCCCTGTATCCTCTGCAGCCCCCTGTATCCTCTGCAGCCCCCTCTGTATCCTCTGTAGCCCCCTCTGTATCCTCTGCAGCCCCCTCTGTACCCTCTGCAGCCCCCCTGTACCCTCTGCAGCCCCCTCTGTATCCTCTGCAGCCCCCCACCCCCGTACCCTGAGTTCCTCTTCCTTTTTCTAGGCATTGGATTTCCACTTCCAGCCCAGTGCACACTGTGCATACCCAGTTGCTTCATTTAAATACAACATGTTCAGCCACTATCATGTCCATGTTAGAAACCATTTACAACAGTCCACCAACCTCTCCCTTTCAGAATCTGAGAGCCTCTACAGCAACCTTGGTTCCTCTGCAAATTTATCAAATACATGATATTCTAGACACAATGCCATGTAGGTGACTTGTTATTTAATCCTCACACGTTAATGTATATTATCTTCATTGAGCAGATGAGACAATTAAAATTGAGTGATATCCTGGTTCGTTAACAGTATGAACTGTTGATAAGTTATGGAGTTGGAAAACAGCAAGAAAGCTATATATCCATAGCTACTACGTCACGACAGCATCAGAGCACTGATCTTACATCTCTATCTATCCTAACCTGAGCAGCCTGACAACACCCGATTCCCAGCACAACCAAGCTCTCCTCTCCAGAGTCAGGCGTTTCCAGCAGAGATGCCAGTTCCCGCTATATGTGACCAGCATCTTCTACCTCCCACATTAAGTCCCAGCCTCCCTATTGAATATGACTGTACTCTCTGTTTTCTCACTCGTATTTTCTCTTTACCAGACTGCATGAATTTATTATTTATTTGTTTATATTTTATTTTTGGTATCCTTCAGCATTCCCTACACAGTACTTTCTACATAGCTGTCTCCAACCTTACCTTAGCAGGACCTTCTCTCATCTTCTTGATTTGATCCTTATACTTCACTAGCTCAGCATCCAACCGGGAAATCTTTTTGTCAATGGATTCTGCCCTACTATCCACCTTGGAGGAAAATGTCACATGCAGAGGTAATTATTGTAGTATGTTTACACGGAAAGGAGCAGAAGGAGAGGAAAGAAAACTAAAGGAACAATAAACCATTACAGGGCTTTCATCAATTCTCCTCTCCCACCTCCCAGATTCTGATAGAACAGCTCTCTCTTGAGGAAAACAATTTGGGAATCCCTCAGCTGGTTGACATTTCCCAAGTGGGAGACAAGTCAGCTTGGGACTCGGAATGAAGGTACGTGGAATGAAGCAATCAACACAGGCTATGATGAGATCTAAAGCCATTTCCGAGATCAGGGTTAATCTGGAGGGGTCAGGACTCAAAATTTTTTTGCTACTCAGATCCAGAACTAAGGTAGATATGTTAATCTTGACGTGGGCAAGGGAAGAGGAATAAAAAAAAGATTTTTAAAAGGCCAGGTTAGACGAAATGGGGTGTAGTGACATAGGAAAGGTAGGTTGAAATGTGAGGATCAAAGCGAGAAAGAAAGGATGGGGCACAGTGGGCATCGGAAAGAGCTAAGTGCAGTAAGGGTGAGAGAGTGATGAGATTAGAGTGTCTGGTTTGTGGGGTCAGGATGACCTCGAAAACAGGGATGACAGGGGTGGGGATGAAGAAGTCTGAGGTTTAATGGGCCCGAACCAGGAATGGGGTGGAGTACGAATTTGGGATGGGCGGATTGGAATGTCAGAGGTATACAAAGTCAAATGCCCACCGTCCCAATGCAGTCAGTCAGGCTAGGTGGCGGAGCCTTGGGTTTCGCTTTTCCGAAGAATCGGTTCATTTTGGCCGGCGGAGAGAAAACCCAAACACTGGAAGAATACCAGAAACGGAAGCGTAGTCGCTCCGGTTTCAATTTCCGGCCCCCCCATGCGCAAGCGCAGAGTGCTCGTTGGAGTTTCCCGATCCTTTTTCCGGGTTTTCAGCTCCTCCTTCCGGAGAAGGAGCGCGGAGCTCTGGGAGAGGTGGAAAGACTGCTGGAGGTGAGGCTTATGAGCAGCGATAGGGCGGTGCCTTAGCGGAGTGGGTGGGGCTTAGACGCGGCTGGGCGGATAGGGCGGGGCCTGAAGCGGGGTCAGTTCTGAGGGCGTGGCGAGTAGATGGGGCGGAACTAGTGAGTAGTGGGGCGGGGTTGCAAGGCGGCGCGCCCGGTAGCCTCCGCTGCGCCGTGAACAATCGCGGGCCTGGCGGATCGCAGAGGCGCGCGGCAACCGCGAGGCGACCGGGAGCCGCTGGGACCCAGGCTGCGCGCCCCTCGGCCCGCCCGGGAGCAGCGGCAGTCGGAGTCCCGGGCGGAGCGCGGCTTGCCTCCCTCTCAGCATTCATCTGTCCGCAGTGCAGCCAGCCGGCATGACCGATCCACCAGGGGCGCCGCCGCCGGCGCTTGCAAGCCGCGGGTGAAGAAGAAAGTTCGGCCCCGCTCTTCTCAGAGCGAGAAGGTAGCTCACAGCAGGGAGTTGACCAAAAGTAAGAAAGTGACCCGCAGCAAAAAAGCGACCGGGACTCAGGAGGCGACCCAAGTAGAGGAGGTGACCAAGATCGAGGAGGCGACCCAGACCGAGGAGGTTACCGTGGCGGAAGAATTGACCCAGACCGAGGACATGGCCCAGACCGAGGAAATGGTCCAGACCGAGGAAATGGAAACACCCAGACTCAGCGTGACCGTCACCCACAGTGAGCTCCAGGGAGGGTTCCCTAGGTCGGATTGGGATCTGTGGGTTTGTCCACGTGTAGTCCTGGGGAAAGGAAACATGGGTTCTTGGAGATGTTTTTGCTTAAGACTGGTGTCAGGACATATTTCCATGTGACAGGTCTGTTATGTATTTGGATTTTCTATTTGGAAGTAAAGTTGAGTGTGTGACGCTTGTGATCGTGGGTCAGGCTTGTATTAGGCCTTCTTGTGTGTAGAACTTCTGTGGTTCTGGACGTCCATTCGTGTAGAGAGTACGAACTTGGTGTGTGATCCCGCTGTCATAGAACCCAGGCTCAATGGGCCATGAGTCCAAGAGTTACTTTCTAGACACCTGGTGAAATCAACACAGAACTAAAAACTTTGGGAAGTACGCAAGAAAGCTGAAACCATGAGATTCCTTTAGAATCGGTCAGGAAAGACTAACAAACTTTGCCATCTAAACCATGATTTTATATCCTGCAGTTTTACGAAACTTTGAAATGGAGGTTTCTCCCACCCTCTCTCTCTTTCTCCCTCCCTACCCCCCCTTCTCCCTCTCTCTTGATTTCTGGTTTGTGAAGCACAGATAAGAATTAGGGCTCCTTCTGACCCTTAACCGGCTGAGAGAGCAATCTAAAGGTGGACTTGCACTCCGCTTAGAAAAGAATGTTTTAAAACAAAACAAAAAACCTCTCTGTTCAATTGGCTTCATTCATGTGTCTTTACTAAGCATTAACTATGTTGTACTTAGGTGTGCCCGGTATGAAAGACTTGGAGGAACTCAGTCCCTTGCTGGTTGACATCAGGGTAAATAAGATCAATGCTATAAAGACAGTAGGACACAGGAGGCAGACAACTTGTGATGGAAAAGTGTGTGCTTTGTAATCAGCCAGATGCACAGTCAAATTCTGACTCAACAGTTGAAGTTTCTCCACTTAGACTTAGAGTCTTAGACTGATAGCTGCTTTATAATGGTGTCCTGAGGTTTTTAGATAGTGCACAGAACAAGTCTTGTACAGTTTATTATGTATAATTGCTTAAGAAATCAGCCATCAATAAAATAGTATTTTATGTTAGAGGAAACAAATCCTAAAGAAGGTCACGAAGGCAAGCTTTGTAACAGGTATCATGTGGATAGATACAAGTGTGACCCTCCCCTGAGCAGTCTGACAACTCCGGGATTCTGAACACAACAGAGCTCTCCTCTCCAGAATCAGACGTTTGCCGGAGAGGTGGCAGGTCCCATTACATGTGACCAGCATCTCCTTTCTACCTAGCTGGATTCACTTCTCAGCTCCATAAGAAAATATCAGCTTATACTTAGGCTTATTCGAATAATCTTCATTGAATGTTTTCCTTTCTCCAGGCAATGAGAGGTATGACCTTCTTGTTACCCCACAGCAAGGTAACAGTGAGCCAGTTGTCCAAGACCTGGCTCAGCTTGTTGAAGAGGCCACAGGAGTTCCACTACCTTTTCAGAAGCTGATATTTAAGGGTACGTGGTTCTCATTTATCTTTGAGTACTTATGGCTAAAGGACTTGTTTTATTTTGTTTTATTTATTAGTTTATTTTCATGACAGGGTTCCTCTGCATAGCCCTGGCTGTCCTAGAACTCAATCTGTATACCAGGTTGGCCTTGAACTCACAGGGATCCTCCTGCCTCTGCCTCCCGAGTTCTGGGATTAAAAAGTCCCTTCCTGGCAAGGGCAGATTTTAAACTGCTTGGTCTTACCTCTTTCCTCATGGTGACTTTGTTTTCTGTGTGTGGATGGGTGCTTGCTTACATGTCTGTGTTCCACGTGTGTGCAGTGTTCACGAAGGCAGGAGAGGATGTCAGCTTCTCTGGAACTGCAGTTAGAGAGGGTTGTGAGCCACATGTGAGTGCTGGAACTGAACCCTGGTCCTTTGCAAGAGCAGTAAGTACTCTGAACCACTGAGCTACCCCTCCAGCCCCAGTCTTTCAGTTTTCAAAACATCTGTTTATTTAACATATTTATTAAGGAACTACTCCAACTGGAGAGATGGCTCAGTGGCTAAGAGTGCTGACTGCTCTTCCAGAGGTCCTGAGTTCAATTCTCAGCAACCACGTGGTGGCTCACAACCGTCTGAAATGAGATCTGATGCCCTCTTCTGGTGTGTCTGAAGACAGCTACAGTGTATTTATATATAATAAATAAATAAATCTTTTTTTTTAAAAAAGGAACTATTCTTCACTAGACTCTGCAAAATCTGGATGAGCATCAGATTTGAAGTAATATGATGAAAGAATTGTCAAGATTTTTTTTCAAATTATTTATGTGTACTCATATATACAACTATGTGTACAATTATCACAGTTGGTTGTGAGCCACCATGTGGTTGTTGGAATTTGAACTCAGGACCTCTGGAAGAGCAGTCAGTGCTCTTAACCGCTGAGCCATCTCTCCAGACCAGTTAAGATTTTTGAGGAAACATGAACGATTTTCTCTGGCTAGGCTATATCCTTTCTTCATTGTATGTTCATGTAGTATTTCTTACTCCTGAATGATTACACTGAAGCTGCCTACTGTCCAATTTCTGTTAGTATGATAACAAAGATACTGCTATTGTCACTACTTAACATTGTGCTGATTAGAAAGGTTTTGAGCAAATGGAACAGGAGCCGAGATGGGCATAGTGCATTGGATGATGCTGATGGTGCTCATTTCTGAGGCACTAGCTCCTACCCACCCCTATCTTCTGCCTTCTCGTTACCATAGGAGCCCAGTATTTTGGCTCATGATATGTCTAGATTTATCTTATTAGATTTCAGCCACTGTAAAGAATTTAATAATGAGCATTATGGCAGGGGAATAACTCAGTGGTAGTGCTTTTAACTGAAGGAATATCATTTTAATTTATAGTTCATACTATATAGATCTTCGCTTCTTTTCCCTGGGTCAGTCGTAGGGTGATGGTTTCTTATAGCCCAAGCTCTTGGAACTGGCTGTGTAATGTACATACCTTTCAAAATTGAGTATGGCAGCACAACCTAGAACACCAGGACTCTGGAAACCAAAACCAGCCCTGCACCAACTGAGGCAATAGAGTGAGGCTGTTCTCAGTAGAGAGAAGGAGTGGGGAAGCACAGAGGGAACTGAGAAGGAAGGAGAAAGCAAAGAAAAGAAACTCGTTTCAAAATAGAAAGACCAGTGTTCTGTATAAAGCTCCTTATTGTGTTTAATGGTACTGTGGGTCAACCAAGCATGCTAGGCAAGAACCAAACCTCAGCCCATGCGTTTCACATTTTATAACATTGAGTTTACCAACATTCATTGAAGTATCCTGAGTGGGGGGAAAGAAAGAGCTTTCATGGCTACAAAATCTTTTATTATGCAGAAATTTTGTGAGGGCTGGAGAAATAGCGTTACACACACATATATAATTAAAATAAATTTAAAATAAAAACTTTAGGGACTAGAGAGATGGTTCCTGTAGTTATGAGCACTGACTCTTCTTCCAAAGAACCCAGGTCCAATTTCTAGCACCCACACAGAGGCTCTACACCAGTTAGTAACTCCAGTTCCCGGGGATCTGATCTCCACTGGCACTAGGCACAGACACACACACACACACACACACACACACACACACACATACATTCAGGCAAAATACCCATACACATAAAACAGTAATAAAATTTTTTTTAATGTATCTGTTATATGAATTATATTAATTTTTGTTCCTGAATACTTTTTTAAAGATTTATTTATTTCATGTATGTGAGTACACTATTGCTGTCTTCAGACACAGCAGAAGAGGGCATCAGATCCCATTACAGATGGTTGTGAGCTACCATGTGGTTGCTAGGATTTGAACTCAGGACCTCTGGAACAGCAATCAGTGCTCTTAACCACTGAGCCATCTCTCTAGCCCCTGAGTACTATTTTTATTAACTATTATATAGGAACATTTTTAGTTATTTGTTTAGGATAAAGATCTAGAAATTACATTATCAGATAAAGACAGTTTCCAAACAAAAAAAAAAAAAAAAAAGCAACAACAAAAAATTGAATTTATCGTTTTGCTTGTTTTGGTTTTGGTTTTGGCTTTTCAAGACAGGATTTCTTTGTGTAATCTTGGCTGTCCTGGAACTAACTAACAGGCTGGCTTTGAACTCATCTGACTGCCTCTGCCTCTGCTTCCTGAGAGCTGGGCTTAGAGGAGTGTGCCACTAACATTGAATTTACCCTTTTCTTGTGAGCAAACATGTGTTTGTTTGGCTCATTGGTTTTGGTTGTTTTTGACATATAGTCTTATTCTGTGGTTTTCTCTGGCCTGGAACTTGGTCTCAGTCTGCAGACATTCTAGGCTGGAATTCAAAGAGATCTGCTGCCTCTGTCTCCCAAGTGCTCAGAGTAGGTGTACATCATCATGCCCTGTTTTCTAGGTTGTCTGGAAGAGCAGCCACTGTACCTAACCATTGAGTCATCTCGCCAGCCCCCTTCTAGATTAGATTTGTATTTCTGTCTTTTAAGTAATATTTATATTTGTTTTATGAGAATTTTATACAATGTTTTTGATCACATTCACTTCCTTGCATCTCCCTTCCTCCATTTGAGTCTAGTTTCTGTCCCCTCAGTACTCTTAGATGCAGGGCTTGCCCTGGAGTGAGGCAGATCTATCACTTTGAATGATATACTTGACTCTTTCCCATTGCCAATAGCAACACTGCCAGGGGTGAGGCTTTAATCCCACCTCTTTCTTGTGCATTGGCTGGTCTATTTAAGTCTTTTACAGATGTTACAATTTGTCATGCTTCCCCATACCCCCCCCCCTTTTTCAGGAAAATCTCTGAAAAAAATGGAAACACCGTTGTCAGCACTTGGAATGCAAAATGGTTGCCGAGTCATGTTAATTGGTAAAAAGGTAAATTGCTTTTTCCATCAGAACTCTTAATAATTGAATGTCTAAAGTCTTAAATGGGTGTTTATGTAGAGAAGACCAGATTGGTTACCCAGATTCAGCCTTGAAGACATGCCTCACTATAATGTCTGATGAGATTACCAGTTTTGTGGTAGCATCGTTTGAATGTTACTATTCTGTTGCGTGGGCTTTCTCTCTAGGAATTAGGAACCACGGTGCTGCCTAGGTGGCATGGCTTTTGTATTCAGTGACTCCTCCTCTCTAGTTAAAATGTGCCAGAAACAGGCTTTATTTAAAATTTTCAAGAGAGCTTGAGATTAAAGGTGTAGATACCAGAAGTAGGTACTCTTGTTCAAGTTTTAGGAACTTGCCTTCCTTATACTAAAAAGTAAGAGGACAAGAGAAAGAGTTAAGTGGTGACAGGTGAGGCTGTAGCTCCTGAGGTGATAACTGCTGTGCCCAGCCCTGCATTGGGACACAGTGGTGCTGACCTTGAGGTTTCTTACTTAATGAGGCAGCTGAGTGGATTGAAGGTAGGAATGAACTAACTGGAAGCAATGAGCTTGAGATTAGGCCACAAACAAGAATGGAGAGAGAGTTTAGGGGAGTATAACAGCAGGAAGCTGCAGTGAGAGAGGGTAGTGTTGTAAATGTCCTGCTGAAGGGTTGGGAGAACAGTACAGGCAGCAGGCGGTACCCATGGTCAGTTTGGTGAAGGTGTAGTAGGTTCTGTTGCAACTGGTTAGGATCAAGGAGTCCACAGCTGAATTCTAGTTCATCCCCATTGGGCTTCAGGACCTTAGGTCACTTTACGACATTAAGGCCCAGTGTCATTATCTATAAAACAGTTTCTGCCTCTTAGAGTTTTGGTAAAGCTTAAAAACCAAATAGCACAAGTAACATGTAAAGCACAGTACCTGGCATCCAAGGGGTGTTCAGGAAGAGTTGTCATTGTCACTGTCATGGTAAATAGTAGAATTCAACTGAAGGGTGACATTTTCATTTAAAAGAACATAGTCATGAACCAAACATGGAGGGAGGCTCATGCCTGTAATTCTAACATGGGGAAGATAAGCAGCTGGATCAAGATCATTCTCCCATTATAGAGCAAGCTTGAGGCCACCCTGTGATTTCTGAGACCCTACCTGGAAAAAATATTGTCATCCTGCTGGGCATGGTAATGGTAGCACACTGTGATCTTAACATTTAGGGATCATGTCTCAAAACAAAACTAAGGACTAGTCAATTCTCTCTGTCTTGCCATTCTGGATGCCTCAGTGGTATTCAAAGTTACAAAAGCTTGTCAGCCACTGTGTATGCTGGAAACTAAACCCGGGTCCTCTGGAAGAGCAGTGAGTTCTCTCTAGTCCTTGCTTACATTCTGATCTAGCTGTTGGGGTCAGCACAGGGCTAAGGCTGAACCTGACACTTAGATTGGCTCCATCCTCTGAGCATAAATCGTGTTTGCTGGGTGCCTTCCTTCTCTCTGGACTAGGCATTTCAGGTAGGAGTCCTATTGTCTAACCTTTGTCATGCTTCCCAAGGAAAAGGCATGAGAGCTTAGCTCAGTCTTTTTAGGGGAGCAGTTGCTAACCTCATTTTATTCTTCATGCTAGAGCAATCCAGAAGAAGAGATTGAGTTGAAGAAGCTGAAAGAGCTGGAGGTGTCTGTAGAGAAGATAGCTAACCACCTGGAGGAGTTGAATAAAGAACTTTCTGGCATCCAGCAGGTGACTTCTCTGTTCTGTGGCTAGAGTGATATGGTGCTGTTGCCTGGCTTTTTAAAAAATAATTTATTTTATTTTTAAATTATGTATTGTGTGTGTGCTTGTGTGTGTCTGTGTGGAAGGATGTGTGTGTGAGTGCTGGTGGCCAGGGAGACCAGTGTTCTCAGATTCCCCCAGAGCTGAGTTATAGAGCCTTTGAGCCTCTGTGTGGATGCTGGAAACAGAACTCAAGTTGTCTAGGAGAACAGCACCTGCTCTTAATCCCTGAGCCATCTCTCCAGACCTGCTTTGTGTTTTAATTATAAAATCAATTTGCGATGCTTGCACGAGAGTTGTAAGTGTGTGCATATAGATAGATTCAAACTGAGGCCTTTCACATCCTCAACTCTGTGTTCTCACTGCTTCTTGTGTGCAGGTGTGTGCATGTGACCCAGAGATGCCATTGCTCTGAGAAGTCCTTCTCATCTTATTAGCTAGCTAAATTTACTGCATGTGAATTTGTCATGGTTTACCTAACCCAGTCTCTGCTCTCTGTTTTACCTCATTTTTTCTCTTACACATGCTGTTGCTTTGAGTGTCCTTAGACACAAGTCTTTTTTTTTTTTTTTTTTTTTTTTTTTTTTTTTTTTTTTGAGTAGTGATTGTCTTTGATAGAATTCAGTTTGGATTTCGGAGTAATGTTTGCACTTCTTGCTGTATGTTGTCAAACACGCATTTGTCACTCCGGTTTGATAGTCATCTTCAGAAAAGCTGCCCTTCAACTCACCACCAGCCAACTGCTCATTATGCAAAGAGATGCAAATGAGCATCAGAAAGGGTTAATGACTGTAAGTGCTACTTACACCAGCTGTGGTTTGGCACACCTGTGACCCCAGCTCCTCTCAGGAGTTTGAGGGCAGCATTGACTATGCAGTGAGTTGGAGACTGGTTTATACTACATGAGTTTATGTCTTAAAACAAAACTAAAATAATACTGTCATTCTCTGTTATCGGCTGTATCTCTCTGTGCCATGTGAGTGTCTACACGTGTTCCCCTTCAGCATACCATAGTCTGAGAACAGCAAGACATGGCAAGTTTAAGTAACTTGCTTAAAGACCTTAAGCCAAGGTTGGGGATGCGGTTCAGATTCCCGGCATCCATGTAGAAATTGGACATGATGACACACTGTATAAGCCCAGTGCTGGGGAGACAAAGACCAGAGATTGGATCCCTGCCACTCAATTGTCCTAGCGGTCTAGCCAAATTGGGCAAGCTCCAGATTCAGTAAAAGATTCTGTCTCAAAAAAATAAGGCAGTCTTAGTCAGTGTACTATTGCTGTGAAAAAGCACCATGACCAAAGCAACTCTTAAAAGAAGAAAGCTTTCAGCTGGGGCTGCTTATAGTTCAAAGGTTCAATCTGTTGTCATCATAGCAGGAAGCATGGTGGCGTGCAGGCAGACATGGTGCTGGAGAGGGAACTGGGAGTTCTACTTTTAGAGAGAGACACTGGGCCTGGCTTGGGCTTTTGAAACCACAAAGCCCACCCCCAGTGACATATTTCCTCCTACAAGACCAACCTCCTAATCCTTGTCAAGTAACACTACCTAATGACTAAATATCTAAATAGATGGGGGCCATGTTTTTTTCAAGCCACCACACAATGTTTGACAAAGATCTTGTCAACCTTTGATGCACTGTGCCCAGCATTTCAGTCTGTTCTATTGGTGAGGCAGACTATAAAACCAGACTCATGTCTTCTCCCCTTCTTCCTCCCTCTGCTCTCAGCCCCAGAAAGAGAGACAGTCAGCAGGGGAGAAGTCCCAAGCTCTGGAGGCTTCCTAACCTCCGTGTATGTTTGCTTCTTATGAGCATGGTATACACTAGTGTTGAAGGCTGCACCATAGCTCCTCAGGAGGCATTCGGAGCCCCAGTGGACTGCGTGAGAAAGAGCAGTCTGCACCGTGGTAGGATTCTTAGGCTGGCCAAGACCAGCATTACGAATTTTCCTAAAGGATGAAGCCTGGCTTCTTGGGTCAGTAGTGAACTCTGGGTGCTTCATCAGGCTATTGGCATAGTTTTCCATGGGTCTCAAACACTTGCAATAGTGCCTTATTCCTTCTCAGGGTTTTCTGGCTAAGGAGTTGCAAGTGGAGGCTCTCTGCAGACTTGATAGGAAGGTAAAGGCCACAATTGAGCAATTCATGAAGATCTTGGAGGAGATTGACACAATGGTAAGTAAATACTCAGCTCAGAGGTACTAGCCTTTTATTTATTTTTACATTTTACTTATGCATACAGCACTCTGCCTGCGTGTATGCCTGCAGGCCAGTTCTCATTTACAGATGGCTGTGAGCCACCATGTGATTGCTGTGAATTGAACTCAGGACCGCTGGAAGAGCAGTCAGTGCTCTAACCACTGAGCCATCTCTCCAGCCCCAGAGGTAGTCTTTAGTGGCAGTATTTTAGTCTATTTCATTCTGTCAGTATTGCCTGTGTTACCTGGGCAAATCTGTTACTCAGGATGTCACACATCTACTATTGTATGCCAGGTACTGTGTCAGCTAGCACAGCCTGAGGTACCTAAGAAGTACTCAACTGAGGGATTACCCAGATCAACGTGGCCTCTGGGCACCTTGGAGCAAGGTGGTTTTGGTAACTGATGCAGTCTATTTTGAGCTGTGTTCTCCCTGATCAGGTGGTCCTGGGCTGTATAAAAAGCTAGTGTTGAGCCAGAAAGATGGTTCAGTGGTTATATGTACTGGATGCTCTTCCACAGAACCTGTATTTGATTCCCAGAATTTACATCGTAGCTTACAACCATCTGTAATCCTAGTTCCAGGGGATCCAGTGTCCTCTTCTGGCCTCAAGTCCCAGGCACACATGTGGTGTAGATATACATGCAGGCAAAGCACCCATAAAATAAGCAAACCTTTAAAAGAAAGAAAGCTTAAGCGTGCGCCAGCGAGCAGTACTCCGCCATGGTTTCCGCTTCAGGTTTCTGCTCTGCGTTGATCATGGGCTGTAACCTGAAGTGTAAGCCAAATAAACCTTCCCCCACTAACTGACAGTGTTTCCTCACAACAGGAGGAAGCAAGGGTAGCATGCTAGGTTCTGGGTGAATATATTGACTTTTCTGATTTATAGGCATTTACAGCCCACGTGTGTGTGTGTGTGTGTGTGTGTGTGAGCATGAGCACATGTGCACTTATAGAACTAGAGCACAAGAAGTTTATGATCTTGTGGTTAAGGAAACATGAGTCTTTGTTTTCTAAGTCTCAAGTGGCTGGTGATGCTGCTGAGCTAGTTTATTCTACAGACTCAGCCACACCCAGCTCTTGGGAGGCTGTTGACCGTTGACCCAAATTTTCTTTAACTTATGATAGTAAGGGTGTCAACAGCCTGCTGCTTCATTCTTGACAGAGAATTTCTCTGGTCTTAGAATTCTGTTCTGGCAGAGGAGTTTGTTTTGGTTTGTTTTTTTTGTTTGTTTGTTTGTTTTGTTTGTTTAAAAAAAAAAAAAAAAAAACATAAGGCCTGGAGAGATGGCTCAGTAGCTAAGAGCACTGACTGCTCTTCCAGAAGTCCTGAGTGCAGTTCCCAGCAACCACATGGTGGCTCACAACCATCTGTAATGAGATCTGATGCCCTCTTCTGGCGTGTCTGAGGACAGCAACAGTGTACTCATACATAAAATAAATAAATCAAAAACAAAACAAAAGCCAGAACAACAGAAGGTTCCTTTCATAATAGTATCCATATGTAAGAAACAGTAAAATACAAAATCTGTGCTTCAGCTCAGGTTACAGTCCAGACATTGCAGCCAAAGAAAGGAGCAGTCATAGGGACAAGAGCCATGAGTGGGGCCACATAGGATGAAGACCTGGAGAAATTCCTGAAAATACACATCTTACTCATTGCTGAGCTGCTTGCTGTCATGTGTATTTCCCATGTCTCCTGCCGATCTCAGTCAGCTGTTTGTGTGAACTGTTTCTCTCATAGGTCCTACCAGAAAAATTTAAAGACAGCAGGCTAAAAAGGAAGAATTTGGTGAAAAAGGTTCAGGTGAGTCCTATGGCACTACATGACAAGCTGTATTAGTGTGTTGGTATGTGTGTTTATCTGTTCAAAACAGGGTAGTGTAGAACTCCAATAAGACACATGATCTGTTGTTTATTAGCATGAGCCCAAGAAGGGTGTTTTTTCCTTGTGTACCTGATGCAGTCAGTCTGGGCACGTTCACTGGAGATTGCAGAGGCTCGGAGCCCATGACCGTTCATGCACAAGCTGTTTAGAGTCTAATCTACAGGGTTTCCAGAGTGGCTAAAGAAAGAACTTTGTCTGAGCAATGGTTGGCTTGTCCTAGGAGGGCCCTGAATTTCGCTGCCTCTGTCTGTCTTGCAGGTGTTCCTAGCAGAGTGTGACACAGTGGAGCAATACATCTGCCAAGAGACAGAGCGGCTGCAGTCTGCAAACTTGGCCCTGGCTGAATGAAGTGCAGTAGAGAGTGGCTGTACTGGCCTGAAGAGCAGCTTCACAGCCCTGCCCTCTCTGGAACAGAAGTCGCTTGTTTCTCCAAGGCTGCCAGGGGCAACTAGCCAAATGTCAATTTCCCTACTGCCATCGGTTCTCAATGAAAAAGCGCTGTCTTTGCAACTAGACATCCTGTTTTCTCATTTCAGCTGTGTGATTGTGCAGTCCAGCAGCTGCCTTAGGAGAGGCCCCCCTGCCCATGTGTTACCAGCTCTAACTCATCTGGAGCTAGTTCCAGGTTTATAGGGCACCCTCCTCTTCAGATTCATGACCTGTGACCTCAGTTTGTAGATGGAAGATCAGAACCACCAGGAGGGAGAACCCAGGGAATGTTGGATAGAAGCTTGGCACCCGGACAGTCCAGAGTACCTTGCTGTCTTGCTGTGACCTGATTCCAGAACATTTGGCTGGATTGTTGGTTTAAAGACTTAGTCCTTATCCATTCCATCTGCCACTGCTTTTCTCCAGCCACAGGCCTTGGTTTCAAGGTGACATTCTGTGTGTGTGTGTGTGTGTGTGTGTGTGTGTGTGTGTGTTTCTGGCTGCCCTGAAATTCACTATGTAGACCTGAGATCCACCCGCCTATGCTTCCCAAGCACCGGGATTAAAGGCAAGCACCACTGTGCCTGGCTTTAACGTGCTAGTTTACTTTGGTTTTTGGTTTTTCGAGACAGGATTTCTCAGTGTAGCCCTGGCTGTCCTGGAACTCACTCTATAGACAAGGTTGGCCTCAAACTCACAGAGATCCTCCTGCTTCTGTCTCCTGAGTGCTGGGATTAAAGATGTGTACATCACTGCCTAGCTTAAGGTACTATCCTAAGATGGCCCCTGTGGTTACTATGTGAATGGCCTTCTCCCTAAACAAATCTCCAAACTGTCAAGAACCCAGTATCAACTGAATCTGCCTGAAGCCAACTCAGAACCCTGGCTTAGGAAGGTAAGAAGTGTGTAAATATGGGAGAGGTCAACTGGCTACTTCTGTTAACCATACCCTCGGGGCTCTGCATGTTTGAGGTTTTACCTGTTGATTTTGTGGACTTCCACTACTGCTGTTTTGTTTGTTTTGATTTTTACATTTCTTATATTATTTAGCTTTGTGAATATGAGTGTTTTTCCTGTATGTATGCATATGTTGTATGCATGCAGTGCTCACAGATGCCCAAATCTTCTTGGAACTGGAGCTAGAGACTTGTGAGCTGCCATGTGGATGCCGGGAATCAAGCCTAGTTCCTCTAGAAGTGTCTGTGTCTTTGTTTCCCTCTTTTCCTCCCTCCCCCCTTCTCTTGCTGCTGTGTGCACTTGCCCCTGCATATATGTGCCTCCCTGTTCCTCCTTTAGTCAGAGTCTTGCTGTATAGCTTAGACTGGTTTTAAACTTGTCCTTGCCTCCTTAGTTCCTGAATTACAATGCTACATAACTGTATATAGTGTTTATTTTTTGTTGTTGGGTGTATGAGAAAGAAAAGACTTGTGTTTTTGTGTTAGAGCCCTTTTAAATTAGTCAGTTCCTGTCAGCTCATTTTTTAGCATAGCACTCAAGAAATAGGCTACTCTGAGGCTTACCAGCCAAGATGAATTCACTGAGGTCTCAGGGACGTAGGACCAGGTAGGTAAGACATTAGACCCAGTAGCAATTAAGGCAAACAGGTGACAGGACTCAGGACCCAACCCAGCCCACTCCCAAATTTACCAGAACAGTTCACTGTTTTATATGGCAGCTCTTTGGCTCTGGGTCACATTTAGCAAGAAGTTACTATAGGGTTTGGGGATTGCCTAGTTGGTGAAGTGTTTGCCACACAGCAAGAGGATCTGAGTTTGATGCTCAAAATCCATGTTTTTGTTTTGTTTTTTAGAGCTGAGAATGGTAGCACATATTTGTAATTCTAGCACTGGGGAAGTATAGACAGGCAGATTCCTAGGGCTCGCTGGCCAGCCAGTCTAGCTACTGAGAGACCTTGTTTAAAAAAGGATAAACAGGGTGAATGACCCTAGAGGAGCAAAGCACCCAGTGCTGTTAGTATAGATCAGTGCAATCTGACCCTCATGCAATAAAGAGCTAGAGGAAATGGGGAAGGGGGCAAAGTTCGGTGCTCTGTGTAAGATGTATTTTTACACAGTGTGTATGGTGAGCTCATGCAGACACCCATAAAGGCCAACGGTGCTGGTTCCACCTGGAGCCACAGTTACAGGTGGTTATGGGCTGCCTGACATGGGTGCTGGGAACTGAACCCCGGTTCTCCTGTATGTGTTCTAGCTGCAGAACAACCATCTCCAGCCCCTTAAAGATTAGTTTTGTCAACCTGACAATCTAGAATTATCTGGGAAGGGAGTTTCATAAGATTTATTTATTATATATTAAGTACACAGTAGCTGTCTTCAGACACACCAGAAGAGGGCATCAGATTTTATTACAGATGGTTTTGAGCCACCATATGGTTTCTGGGATTTGAACTCGGGACCTCTGGAAGAGCAGTCAGTGCTCTTAACCGCTGAGCCATCTCTCCAGCCCGAGATTACTAAATATGCTAACTGAGGAGGGAGATACATCCACTGTGGGTAGCACCATACTTTGGGCAGAGGACTCTGAACTGCACGAGTTCAGCTGAGCACTAGCATGCATGCATTTATCCTTGCTTTTGCTTCTTTGCTATGAATGTGATGTGACTAACCCCCTCAAGCTTCTGTGACTTCCTGCCATCATGGATTAACTTGGGTTTGTGAACCAAATAAGCGCCTTTTCCCTTAAGTTGCTATGGTTGGGGTATTTATCATAGCAACAGGACTGAAGACTAAGACAGTTGGTTCTCCTTGGAGTAGCCTACATGATACTAGAACATGTAAGTTCTATTTAGAAGCCTCCAGTGGCTCCAGTGCCTCTTAGGATCAAGACCCTACTGTCCCTGACAGGCATGGTAACTTAAAATCCTAGCACCAGAGCAGCTGATGCAGAAGGGTTGCCGTAAGCTCAAGACCAGGCTGGACCGTACTGTGAGGCCCTGTCTGAATACCCAGCACACCTTTCAGAAGGACACAAGTCCCTTTCTCTGTACTTTCTTTCAACTTTCTCTCCTGGCCTCTTACCTGTCAGCCACTCTGGGGGGCTGGGGGCGAGTCTTTGTACCTGCTGCTATCTCTGTGGACCCTTCTCTTTCCTCTACTTCTGCTCCTTTGGTAGGTGACTCCTGTTCATCTTTGAGGACATGATCAAATTTCTCTTCTATGGGAAATCCCACCTCTGAAACTGTTCATGCCCAACTGCTGTCAACCAGTCACCCTGCTGTGCTAGGAGCTGACCTGAGTCTGGACCTGAGATCCAGGCTCTCCAGGTGATCTATGCAGGAGAGCACCCGTAGCGCATAGATCATTGCCCAACTTTCTGGATGCTTATTAATAAACACTTAGTTTGCGGCACTAGATTGTGTCTAAGTTCAAAAACCAAAATAGTTCAGTTGTATAAGAAATAGCAGGGCTGGAGAGATGGCTCAGCGGTTAAGAGCACTGACTGCTCTTCCAGAGGTCCTGAGTTCAATTCCTAGCAACCACATGGTGGCTCACAACCATCTATAATGGGATCTGAGGCCCTCTTCTGGTGTGTCTGAAGACAGCTGCAGAGTACTCACATTAAATGGATGGATGGATGGGTGGGTGGAAGTAGTGGCTCAGTTGTACAATGCATACTGCCTGAATGCTAGCTGTGCCCTGTCAGGTTTGTGTGTATTTGTGTGTGCCTCCAAGTGCCGGTCAGCCTAGGAGAAATCCATGCCTGGGTTCAGGTGCCACTGGACCATACATTTCTTGGGTTCGTGGCCTGAGGTAGGTAGAACACTGGGTGATGCCCTGGGATCAGAGTCTGACCTCGAGCAGATGGAAGGTAATTGGGACCTCTAATTGGAACATGTAGTAAGGTTGAGAACCACCAGGGCAGCTGGGTAACAGGCAGCTAGGAGGGCTGTTGAGGCTGATACCATCCACCTCTCCAGAACTCCCAAAGACAGGGCCACTTCACCAGCTTGGGTTGCATCTTTTATTTTCTATCATAGCCTCTGAGCATCACTGTTTTCCAACTTGAAGTTTCATGGCTTGAGTTCACCTCTGGGCTCAGCATTTGCCATCTTTCATGATCTGAATATCCTTTCTGGTTTTCCTAGTATCAAAGAAAATAAGAATGAGGCCATTAACTGTAGGGACAAGGGGTGACTTTTAAAGTGCCCAGGGGCTAGAGAGGTGGCTTAGGGTTTAAGAGCACTGACTGCTCTTCCAGAGGTCCTGAGTTCAATTCCTAGCAACCACATGGTGGCTCACAACCCTCTGTAATGGTATCAGATGCCCTCTTCTGGTGTGTCTGAAGACAGTGTATTCACATACATAAAATTTAAAAACAAAACAAAAAACTGCCCAGTTCAACTAGACTTCCTGCTGAGTCCCCCCTTGAAATGTCTAGACGTAAAGCAGATTCAGGGATCTGATAGTACACCCCATAAACTGACCCTTTACATATACTCTGAGAACTTGCAAATTTCTGGGATTCCAGCTACCCCCACTTAACTGATGGCTGCCAAACTTCTGTTCTGTCTGTTCTTGTACCTATAGCATGATCCCATCAAGATATACTGGGGACCAACTGTCCACAAACATCCCTGGGTCTCAAGGCTGCCTTATTGTCCCCATCTTAGCAAGTGATACATACCACTAGCCACAAGTGCCATGTACTAGGCCTGGAACAGCAGGGCTAGGATCCCCTACTCAGACTGAGCAAAGCATTCTAACTTCAAGGCTCAAGACCTATGCAACTTAACCAGGCTCTGTTTAAAAACAGGTGCATATATGGATAGCCACACATGTAGATCCTGTGTTCAATCCCTAGTACTGAAATTGTCCTGAAAGATCCTATCCAGAGGGAAAAAGGTATGTGAGAATTACTCTGTCATCTGAGAACATTTGTTATACATACGCTGCCTGGGAAGAGGCTGCCCTTCTGAAGCCCCCCTGCACTCCAGCCCCTAGCCATCTCAGTCCAGCTTGGCGATGCTCAGTGTAGCAGCAGCTGCAGGGCAGCAGCACCAGAGCAGCCGAGGCAGTGGTATCAAGGGCGTTTCCCCTCCCTGCTTGTGCCCTTTCACCTTTGCTGGAACCCTCCTGCCAGCTGGGACCAGAGATCTCTGGTACATAGACAGGCAATAGGAAGGAAGGGGGTAAGGGCAGGTGCTCTCCCCCCTCCACTCACCCTTCACAGCCACACACCCCCCCACTTCACAGCCAAGCATAGACTGAGTCTATCAGTTCCACCCCCAGATAGCTCCTAACCACCAACTCTGGTATCTGTTTCAGAGCCAGGACCCTATCTTCATAATTTCTTCCAATGTGGATTTCCACATCTGCCTAGACAGCTTTGAACTGGCCAAAGATTTCTTCCTTATCTTACCAGGCTCTCAGCTGGTGGACAACTTTACTGGTCGGGAAACAGATCAAGCAGGTGATCTAGTTAATGGATCAAGGCTGTGGTCTAGCTCCTGTCATCCCCTGTACTCATTTCACACTCTACTACATCCAGCTTCTTGGTTTCCCTGGCTTTTCCTAGCTGCTTCTGCATATGTTACAAGGTGACTTGGGCTTTACCTCCTCCAGTCTTCCCTGGTCCCGCTCCATTTCTGTTCCTCTGTGCTCAGGGTCTTGAGCTATGCTGCCATCGGCTGACTGTTGGCATGGCCTCCCTCTCTTAGCCTGACTCCAAGAGACTAGAGAGGCTCTCAGGGACTAACCATTGTAAGTGCTCAATAAATAATAGTTAGAGGAATGAAAGATCAGATGAGATCATCTAGTGAGTCAGGAACAAGAAAAATAACTCGCGTTTCTGCCCTTTCCCCTGGCTCCTATCAGTTCCTGGCTTTTGACCTGGTACCCCTGTGCTTGCTTTGAGATACATTTATGTGGTTCCAATAGACAAATCTCTAAGGACTCTTTTCTGGCCATGTCAGTGTGTGAAGGAAGCCCTGCTCCTTTCAGATGTGCATTCACCAGAGAGGGGGCCATCCAAATGTTGGATGGGAAGGAACTTACATCCGGGTCACACAGAGGTGGCATTCATTTTCATATGTGAGTCCATCTGTGCCACAGATCAGGTTAGGTGTCCGGGGACAGTTTGGAAACTCGGCCATGTGCTCGCAGATGGGCTGTGGAAAACAGAAGTAGGGAATTTAGAGATAGAAGTCATGGCCCCAGGGGCTCTGCTTAGAACATGAAACCAGCTACTTAGGACTCCATGGTGTGTTTGCTTGTATGTGTTCATATGGCTGGACGTATATATATAAGTTGGAGCCTATGTCTGTTGAGCCTGTGTTTGTGTGTTTATGTGTATGTGTGTGAGGTGGAGGTATAAGAAGCTTATGCCCCAGAGCTCCCTGGTTCACATACTTCTCAGTGGATGTAACTAGAAGCTCTGCTCCTGGTCCAGTTATGAACCCAGTAAACAGCCATCCATCATTCCTAGGAAATGTCTCACTTCCTAGAAGCTCCTGAAATTACCAATGCCAATATGATCTTTTTTTGTGTATGTGTTGGGAGTGGGAACATATGTGCATCTACATGTGCATGTATGCAGAGGCCATTGAATATTGGGTATTGTTCCTTAGGAACCATTCACATTGTTTTTTAGGACAGGTTCTCTCATGGTCTGGAACTTACCAAAGAGGCTAGGTCAGGTGTCCAGCAAGCCCCAGAGATGTTCCTATTTGTCTTAGAATTTTACTGCTGTGAACAGACACCATGACCAAGGCAACTCTTATAAGAACAACATTTAATTGGGACTGGCTTATAGGTTCAGAGGTTCAGTCCAGTATCATTAAGGCATCCAGGCAGACGTGGTTAGGAGGAGCTGAGAGTTCTACATCTTTATCTGAAGGCTGCTAGGAGAGCACTGACTTCTGGCAGCTAGGAGGAGGGTTTTAAGTTTAAAGCCCAAAGTAGTAGTGACACACCTACTCCAACAAGACCACACTTCCAAGTGGTGCCACTCCCTGGGCTAGGCATATTTAAACCACCACATTACCTCTGCTTCACAAGCACCAGGGTTGTACGGATGATAGAGGTCAAACTCAGGTCTTCACATTTTCAAGGGAAGCAGTTACTGACTGAGCTCTCCCAGCCCCCAACATGGTCTTTCAGGTCTTTGTGGGAAGGCTGGAGAAATGGTGCAGGGCTTACAGCTTAATTAGTCTCCAACTGAAAGGTTCTTGGGCCTAACTGACTCAAGATTGGGACTGAAGCCTGGAGAAGGAAAGGGTAAGGAGGGTGGTGTGGGGCAGTGGAAACGCGTGCTCTAGTGCTCAGCATGGCGGTGCAGAGCTGTGAGCCCAGCAGTTGGGAGGTGGAAGGAGAGAATCACAGGTCAATCTTATCAACTAGGTGAAAATCAGCCTCTGCCACATGAGGCCCTGTTTCAAAAAAACAAAACAACCGCACCCCAGAGACCCCAAATTAGCCACTGAGGCTTTGTAAACTTGGGTGAACTATTGCAGCTTCTTCCTCAGTGAAAATGAATCCACTGAAGTCAGCATATACAGTATCTGATTCTTTGGAACCAATTGAGGCTGGATTTGGATGGACTAAGGAATAGGGAAGACCCCGAGGCTGCTGCATGGACCTGGTCCCTGGGGGCGTAAGACCCAAGGTGGAATTTGACAGGGCAGCTTGGCGTTTGCCCACTTAGAGTAAAGGGATGAAGGAGATGTGCTTAGTAAAGGCCAACATCTACAGGGCCTTCAGTGTGTTGGGGTATGAACTCTGTGGCCTATCCTGTGCTACACAGAGCACAGCAAGTGATGTGTGCTGCTGTGCTGGGTGAGGGGACCAACTGGAGAAAAGGACTTTGAAGAACAGGATTGAGGCAGATCCTGAGGGCTGAGAACCAGGCTGGAGGAGGTATTCTGAGGAAAATGCAAGATGAAATGCACCTTGGCTACCTTGGGACAATGAAGGTGTCAGCAAATGGGTGGATGTCCTAGAGGGGCTGCGAACACACCTGCAGAGCGATGGCCTTACCATTCTGGAGAAAGCAAACACTGACACCGCTGACACCGGCAGTTCTGGAGGACAAAAAGAACAAAGCAAGGTGCTGTGACACTGGTGGCCAGTCCTGGGGACCCTTCCTGCTCTGGGGCTCTGTCAATGTTCTCAAGGAAAGGCAGAGAGACACAGATGGCAGGGCTGCCAGAAAGCTGACATCGGGCTGGGTTACACGAATAAAGACAGAATGTCTGGATTTGGGGGTGACCACCGACCTGCTTCTAGTCAGATCCCAGTGGGAATTTTGTGCCCCGACAAATAATAATAATATTTTAAAAATCAGCAGTGAGCTGTATGTGTCTTTTGGTCTCTCCACACCTCTCGCCACCCGAACAGAAGGAAGAGTGTAGGTATAAGTGTTGTATCTGCTACCCAGGGTCTAGAACAGGCCTAAGGTACCAGCCCCAGCTGCTGGGAAGGCTAGCTGTTCACATCAGTCCCTTCCTGGGAACTAAGCTTGGGGAATGGAGCTGCCTCAGTCCATCTTGCCTCCCACACCACAGATATCCCTAACAACAGGGTAGCTGCAAGACCCAGACTTTGTGTGTCTGGAACACGCTGAGATGCCAATGCTTTCTGCAGGGTCACCTGACACATGGTTACCCTCAGCCAAGTCCCTCACGCTGGGTAGGTAGTTCTTCCACACTTCCCAGTGATGCATGCAGACTCAGGTCCGTCTGTTGCAGCAGCTGACTGGCCTAGGAAAGTCCCAGAGAGGGCTGGAGAGATGGCTCAGCGGTTAAGAGCACTGACTGCTCTTCCAGAGGTCCTGAGTTCAATTCCCAGCAACCTCATGGTGGCTACCACCATCTGTAATGGGATCTGGTGCCCTCTCCTGGTGCATATGAAGATAGCAAGTATTATTCACATATATGAAATAAATCTTTAGAAGAAGAAGAGGAAGAAAAAGAAGATAAGGCAGAGCTAGGACTTACACAAAGGCTCACCATACCAAATCCAACTCCCTATGTGCAGTTATTATCCGGATTGCTTGGCTGAGCCTCTCACAGGATGTGAGCAAAGCTGTGTGACCATGGGCAAGGTAGGCAGGCGAGAGCATGAGCTGTGTCTGAGGCCCAGGGGGAGGAGGCCCTGACGGTAGGAGAAGGGATGGACTCTTCCAGATGCCTCTGTAGGGCTGCCCAGAGCCTGATGGAGAGATGAACTCTTTCCACCAGGCAGTGCATGAGGCTGCAGGGAGGTGGACCACGTTTCCAGATGGAGCAGAGCTGTGTGGTTGTAAAAGGAGCTGCCTCCAACATTAGAGTTTCACATTTACTGCTAGCTCAGTTGATTTGACCTTTTCTTGCAGATTTTCCAGGCAGAGAGAAAAAAGGAACTAAGACTGTCACCTCTAGTATGCTCCGTCATCTTGGCAATGGGAGATCAAAATGTAACTCTGACCTTGTCACCACACTGCTAAACATTTCTGTCATTACTAAAAATGACCTGAATGTCCAGAACAGACAAAGTGTGAACTTATAATCAGTGGAGGCAGATCATGAGGATTGCCACAAGTTCGAGGCCGGCCTGGATCCACGCATGGACTGAGTTCCAAATCAGCCAGGGCTACAGAGTAGGACCCTGTCTCAAAACAACATGCAAATAAACAGCAAGAAAGCAACCAGTAGCTGTGCTGTATGTGTTAATTATTTTTCATTGCTGAGACAAAACCTCATGAGCAAAAGCAGTTTCTAAAAGAAGGAATGTATTCTCTTTTGGTTCCAGTGGGATAAGAGTCCGACATGGAAAGGAAGGAAACGGGAGCAAGTGGTAGCATAGCAGCGGGAACAGAAGCTGAATGCTCACATTTCCAACTCCTACACAAAGACTGGAAACACAAAAAGCTCAGCCGCAGTGCTGTACTGCTTTCACCAAGCTCCACCTCACACTAACTGGGGAGCCACCGTTCTCATTCAAACCACCATGGTGAGAACACCTATAGTCCCAGTAGTCAGGCTGAGGCAGGAAGAGGCAGAAGGACCAGAAGTCCCAGGTGAGACCCACCTACATAGCAGAACAAAAGCGACAGACATTTAAAGGGCAGATGGCCCCTTCTCTGGCTCCCTCTGGACCAGCATTCCAGTCACATGTTCAGGGCCTGTGTGAACTGACTCCTGGCCTTGCTATCTAATATAATCTTCAATGTCCCTAGGACCCAAGGGTCTCTCACTGCTCATTGCCCTGAAGCAGCGGTGAGGCTTCTCTGACTCATGCAGATCTGCTGCCCGAGATGCCCCACCCCCAGTCTTCTACGAGGTCGCAGCGTCCTCCCAAGGCTCAGAAGCTTTCCCCATGTCCCCCACAGTTCCTTGAGAAGACCTGGATTTGAGCTTTGTCAAGCAAAGCCAAGTGTTATCCCACTCATTGGGTCACCCCTGCCTCCCTATGAACCCAAGTTTCTTGGGGCTCCCTGTGGCACATCATCAGCACCTCACCCAGTGAATATTTAGGAGCTGAGAGCTGAAGTATGTTGCAGAAGATCATAGAACCTTACATGGTCAGAATTTCTTCCTAGGTTGTGAAAAATTATATTTAACCCCAGGCACCCCTTGATGTGACCCAAGTGCACCCTTCTACATTCAACCAAGGCTGAATCTGAAATGTGTGCAGGGACTTTCAAGGGAGGCTGCTTGATGTGCCTACCTGAGAGGAGTTGTGTGGGAAACAGGGAACAGGCGTGAGGGAGGCAGAGACCGCAGGCCCCTCCTTCATCACACAGCTCCTGCTGTGACTGGCATGGAGTCAGTGGCCCTGAGGTCCTGCTGCACATTGCCTCATACCGTGACTCTCATTGAGTTTGTCCCAATAGCCTTTGCTTCCCTGTTCTGTTAATTCTCAACATACAAGCTAGAATATTCTTTAAAGGGTTAACTCTACTCCAAACCTGACACTGGCTCCACTTCACTCTGAGGAAAAGGTTCTCATGTTGACTCCCAAGACTGCCTAACAGCTCTCATCTGCCTCTTCGCTCCCCTCCCCCTCCCCTCCTGTTTTCTCACTGTGTACCAGGCAGGCCCTCAAACACGAACATGCTTCTACCTCAGGGCCCTTGCATTGGCTGGTTCCTCCAGCAGAACATTCTTGTCCAAAATACCTTTACCCCTTCCCTTCTTCAAGCTCTCCTCAAACTTGGATCTTTCTAAGATACCTCCCTTGATTTAGCAGTACAGCTCCCTCCCAATCTGTATCTCCAAGCTCCATGTTTTTCTTAGCCTTTGTCATATTCTTGTATTATATTCATTTTCTACCCCCCCTGCCCACACACACCAAGTTTAAGATCTGTTTGGGATGGTGTTTTTGTATCTGACAGCAGCTGAGATGCTCCAGGCCTTGAGGAAGTCCTCTGTATATGTGTCTAACCATACAAGGGTCCCCCACTATATGCTTAAGTGGTTGTCTTGGGTCCCATACTACACCTTGTCAAAACAGAACAGGATCCTGAGGGCCTGGGACAAGTCTCTCTTAACACTCACTACCCACAGTCAACCCAGGGCCTGACCTCTTCAGCCTCTAGTCCATAATCGCTCAGTGCAGCTTCAAACGAAAACAGCATCCTACTTCACAGTTCCAAGGGATGAGGACTCTGCAGTTCTGGTCCAGAGTCAGGACTGAACCCATCTCTTTTCTCCCAGTGTTTTGCCTACTATAGTAGGATGAATGCAGAAGGAAGAGCTATGCAGAAAGCCCAGGGCTCACAGGAAGCTCCAGGCTTTGCCTCTGCACCCACACCCAAGCTCACCCACTAAGATCAAGCTTCAGAGAGAACAAGTTCTGCCCACTCACCCCTGTCCATGGCAAGGAGGGAAACCAAGGTCAGGGTGACCAACCACAGATGCATAGCCATGCTGCTGTGAACTATGTGACCACAGCCAGCTGTGAGCTGGGTGAGAGTGAGGTTGGGAGCTATTTATTGTGCTGATCTCCACCCTTATTTATCTGTGACCAGTTGGCAGCCTCGGTGTCACCCCAAGTTAATCTCTTCATCCTGATACCTGGGAAGGGCTTGCTCAAGGCTTGAGTCTAACTTTATGGAGATGATGCTGGACCCTGGGCTCAGGGACAGAGCTTAGGGCTAGCAGGTGTCCAGAGTGAGCAAAGGGTTGGACAGCTTGCAGAGCTGACTCGTGTGTCAACTACAGCAAGAAGTGGGAGGGGCGAAGCAGAGAAACGCAAAACAAAGCAGAGACAACAGCAGAAAATGAAAGCAGGGAGCGGGCAGTCTGAGGCAGGGGTGGGACAGAGAGGGAGTGGGCAGCCTGAGGCAGGGGTGGGGCAAAGAGTCACAGGTGCCTCTGCCAGGGCCACCTCTGCCAAATCCATGAAAAACCACTTTTCTTATTTGTACCTCACATGCATGTTTATTGGGTTCTGGTGCTGAGGACTGAGTTTGGGTCTCAGAGTTTGGGAGGAGAGTCCTGGGCAAATAAATGCTTTTCCGCTGACACATCCCCAGCCCCCTTTCAATTTACTGAGGCATGGTCCCACTTAGTTGTGCTCTCTGGCCTCAAACTTACTCTGTAGCCCAGGCAATCCTTGAACTTGGATTTTCTGCCTCATTCTTCCAAGCAGTACAACCAGGCCTGCTCAGCTGGGTCTCAGTTTACCCATATGACACAAAAATGATAGTTCTGGCTTGACTTCTATCCTAGGGCTCTGCCGGGAACAGTGGTGGAGGCAGCAGACATGAAACCACTTTGCCTCGTATGGAATAGGTAAAGGGAAATAGAACCTCTTGGGAAAACTTTTTTAAAGAATTTCTTATATCTTTATTTTATGAGTATGAGTGTTTTGCCTATATGTATATGTGAGTACCATATGTATGTCTGGTGCCTTCAAAGATCAGAAGAGGGTGTTAGATCCCCTGGAGTTATGGGTGGTTGTAAGACACTATGCAGGTAGGTGCTGGCAACCAAACCTAGGTCCTCTGCAAAAGCAACAAGTGCTCTTAACCAAGGATTCATCTCTCCAGCCCCTAAAACTTGCTTTTATTTGTTTAAAATGTTTTAGACATTTTTTCTTACATATGTGTCTGTGTACTTGTGTGTTAGTTTGCACATGTATGCACACAAGATGCCTGTGGAGCTCAGAAGAGAGCTGGGATTACAGATGACATAGCCATCTCATATGGGTGCTGGGATATGCTTCTAATGGGTAAGCCTGTCACCTCTGCCCCCATGTTTGATACCATGAAGTAGGGACAACTGACAATATGTATTTTTTAATTACATCATATAGGGACTAAAGAAATGGTTCGGTGGTTAATACTTAATGCTTTTGCAGAGGAGCCAGGGTCAATTCCCAGCACCCACATGATGATTCACAACCATCAACAGCTCTAGTTCCGGGGATCCGAAGGCCTCTTCTGACTTCGCTGGGCACCAGGTGTGCACATAGTGCACATGCAGATTTGCAGGCAACACATTCAAACACAAAATAAATCTACAGCCAAACAGAACAAAATGGCAACATACTTCACATGCTCTGTGGTGTAGCCCCACACTCCGTAACCTCCTCTCAATAAAACACAGAGAGACATGGCCGCGGTGGCAAATTCCTGCCATCTCAGTGCTTATGAGACGGAGGTAGGGATGGTTGCTGCCAGTTGTCCTCTGACATACAAGCACCCCCTTCCCCCACAGACCCAGCATGCGTGTACACACAATAATGAATAAATACTAAATCTCAATCATTTAGAAGAAAGAAAATGTTGTCATACTTTTCAGGTCCTCTGTGCCCATTTGCATTTCCACAGGATATAGACAAGATTTCTTTCAAGAAAAGTAGTATCAGGGCTGGAGAGGTGGCTCAGTGGTTAAGAGCACTGACTGCTCTTCCAGAGGTCCTGAGTTCAATTCCCAGCAACCACATGGTGGCTCACAACCATCTGTAATGAGATCTGATGCTCTCTTCTGGTGTGTGTCTGAAGACAGATACAGTGTACTCATAGACAGTAAATAAATAATATACTTTTTAAAAAATCAATTCACATAAGAAAGAAAGAAAAACATAATGACTCTATAGGAAGATTCTTTGCGTGTTATTGGGCAGCGGGTCAGACACCTCTACAGCTACAGACTGTGGTAGAGCCCTGCCTGAAGTACCCCATTGGTCCTTGAGGTAGGTAGCAGACACCTTTAACTGCTGATCCAAGCAAATATTTAATAATGATTTTCTGCTGTAAAGCAACATAGAGGGAAACTCAGAATCAGTCCTTAGAGTCCGCTTGCCCATCTTACACTCAAGTCTTCCCTTAGCAGCTCCAACCAGCCCTCCTCCACAGCCAGGGGTTCCACAGTGATGGGGGAAGTTCACCACTTACCCCTTTCATTACTGGAAGGCTTTGAACAGAACTCTTTACCCAAGAGATCTGTTGTCCCATAGCTTTCAGGGTCCTAGCTTTGACTCTGGCCTCCTAAGCTGCAGAAGTACCAGTCATCAGTCATGCCTGTTCCTTTCCCTTGCACACAGTGAGGCTTCGGGAAGCCCTTCATTGCGTATCTGATTCCTGCCCTGTCATTGTCTCACATCAAAGTGACAAAGGGACAGAGAGATTTAGGAATTTGTCTCCTCCTTCATTTTGAACCTTTAAACCTCTATCAGCATGGCCGGAAGATGTTGGTGAATCCAAGAAATGGGGAGATGCTCAGTGAGCAGTTAAGGGCAGGTACACTCGGGCTCCAGGGAATCTGTCACCCTCTTCTGGCCTCTGAAGGCTCTGCTCAGGCTGTATGCTCACGTACAAATACTGCCCTACATACTCATAATTAAAAATTAAAATCTTAAGGAAAAAAAGACAGGCCTAAAAGCACAGACCACTAATACATAACTCCCAGAAGGCTGTGCGGGCCCTGGGGAGGAAAATGTGAGATGGACTGGGTACAGCCACCACGGCCAGGGAAGGAACTGAACAGGGATCTCCAGAAGGAGAAAGGGAGCTCTTCTGTGAAACACTGCCACTTGTCAATGACAGCATCAGCTCATCCGTGACGTCTGACTCTCAATCCTAGTTCATAGATGAAGGGAATAGGATCTTGTTTGGCTTGGGATGGATTAACTGAGCTCAAGCAGGCTTTGAGCCTGCCAGATGGCTTGGTCAATATGGCCAGCTTGTCTCTAGACCACTTTCCCTGGCCCCAGCCCATATCCTGCTCCACCCTTCCTGAAGTCTAAAGTATCCTCCCCCACCCATGTATCTGCTGTGACACCCAGTGGGTGTTAGCACCCACTCTAACTGGGAGGCCCGGTCTGAACACACAAAGCCCCACACACAGCTGGCTGTCCTGGGCTCCTCAGACACCTGACTCTGAAACTCACCTTCCCCATTCAGCTTCATCTGTTTGCAGGCTCCCTACATGGGAGGGATGGATGCCATTCCCTTGTTTGAGCTTTTCGTCTAAGGAGGATTGTCTTTGCTCGCTGTCAGCAGGGATTTGCAAGCATGTGCCACTATACCTTGTTTATGTATAGTTGGGAACAGAACATGGGACTTGGAGCAGGCAAGGTGAACAGTCTATACTGGAGAAGATTTTTAAAAGACTCCATCAAGACTAGCTTGGTAAATTAAGTGAATTGGAATTATTTACAGGAGTACCACAAAGTCTTACCCCTGTTAGTGTTTGGACCTCTGACATACTTTAGCATTTCTAACTGGGGCAGGGTGGAGTGATAGTTAGAATCCTGGGCAGAGTCTTGTGGCAGACTGTGCCCCCCAGTAGGAAATATTAGCAATCTCATTACACAGGCCTAATAGTTCTCTTACCTTGTTGTCATCCAAGGAGGACTTAACAGGTTGAGGTCATCCTTCCTGAGGCACATCCCATCCTGCCACACAGAAGACAGGATGAACACCTACTGTGTGGCACACCAATCATGTGCCACCTCCCAGTCCATTGGTTCTCAGCCTTCCTAACACTGAGGCCCTTTAATGCAGTTCTTCCTGTTGTGGTGACCCCCTCCCCAATCATAAAATTGTTTTTTGCTGCTACTTCATAACTGGCAATTTTGCTACCGTTATGAATCATACTACAAATATCTGTGTTTTCTGATGGTCTTAAGTGATCCAGAGGTTGAAAACTGCTATCCTGGAACTCCAGAGAGCAGAATGAGAAGGCTCCATAAGTTTCTATGGCTACAGAACAAAGAAAGTCATAAATGAAGGCACTTTTCAAATACATTGGTGGGAGCATCAGGTAGCTGGGTTACAGTCAAAAGGAGAAAGTCTCTGCTCTGGTGCCAGATATTATCCAGTGACATTCTTAGACTTGGAGTTGAGGAAAGCTAGTGGTGGTCTGTTAAAAAAAAAAATTCTAGAAGGTTTTACCTGATAGACACAAGGAACTTAGGCTAAGAACATGTTAACAATGAAGTAATTACTTAGGGAACTGAAGATAACCCTGAGTAATTTGGCTTTGGATCCAAAACATTACAACTCTCCACATTCACAAAGTTCTAACCAGCCACTCAGCCTTGTAGAACCTTTAAATATATCTGTCCCATCTAATTTCTTTCTGGAACTGCAGTTCACATAGGGAATATTTCTCCTTCCTTTGTATCTTATAGAATCCTTTACTTAATATGTCTAAAAGTCAACCCTTGACCCATAACTATTCAAATGTGCAGGTGGACAGCACCGCCATGACCTGGTACTTAAGGCAGAGTGGGTGTCACCTGCACTTCTTTCTCATCTCACTTGCCGCGTTGTGTTGCATACACACATGGTAGGAAGGAGGTGGTGCTTCATCAAACTATTTCTATAGTTCTTGGCCAACTTCTCTAGGCACCCAAGAGCCCAGCACCTCCCTCAAGACCCAGATGTGGTTATCTATCTCCAAAAGCTACCCCAAGACCATCATCTGGGTCACAGACAGCAGCAGTTCAAGTACCTTTCTTCTCTGCTGGTGGAGGGAGTTGTCTTGATACCACATGGTTGGAAGGGTTGTCCTTCAGTCCTGTCGTGTACCTGTACAAGGAACCTGGTGCTCTCTCCATTTACAGGCTAGCTAAAAGACCGAATCACTTTCCTTTCCTTCAGCTGGTTTTTGTTGTTGTGATTGCTTTTTGGGGCATGGGGGTGGGGTTTGAGATAAGGTTTCTCTGTGTAGCCCTGGCTGTCCTGAAACTCTCTCTGTAGACAAGGCTGGCCTTGAATTCAGAGATCTGCCTGCCTCTGCCTCCTGAGTGTTGGGATTAAAGGTGTTCACTACTATCACTGGTTTCCTTCCTCGGTGTGTGTGTGTGTGTGTGTGTGTGTGTGTGTGTGTGTGTGTGTGTAATCTCCAGCAAGCGGAGGGGTTAGCTCACCTGTGCATGTGCCACCAGCCTCCAGAGGCAGATACAGCCGCTCTCCTGAGCACTACAGCCAGTGAAGAACAGGGTCAGCAACACAGACCCCTGCTGTTGCAAGGTCATGGACCCAGACATGCTTTAGTGGCAGCATGGCTGGGGACTTCCCATGACCTCGGGCGGTAGGGGAAGCGTCTTACACTGGTTGTTCCTCTCCACCTTCACACCACTTCATAGTGCTCAGACCGTTCCATGTCTCTTTCTCTCCCATCTCTGCACCACACCACATGTGCACAGGTAATCTGGCTCTGCCCCTTGTTGGCTTTGGCACTGGGTGAGCTGGCCAGGGCAGAGCTGGAGAGCTGGCCCTCGTAGTGTGATACAGGAGAGCCACCAAGCTGACCAACTTGGTTGCCACACAGGCCCAGAGCCAGGGTTTTGAGTTGGTACACCGGGGTTGGAGAGACAGGCACAGCAGTTAACTGCATACTGCTCTTAAACAGAACCCAAGTTTAATTTCCAGTGCCCATGTTTGGTGACTTACAATTGCCTGTAACTCCAGCTCCAGAAGCTCCAGTTCCTTTCAAGCAGTCATTCACCTGCACAAACACACACACATACACACACACTTCAAAGTAAAAATAGGCTGAGCAGGGCTGGAGAGATGGCTCAGTGGTCAACAGCTTAAGTTGTTCGTGCAGAGAACCTGGGCTCTGTCACTAGCACCCTGCTGACTCACACTTCTATGTAACTCCAATTTCAGAAAATCTGCCACCTCCTTCTGGTTTCCATGGGCACCAGGCACACATGTCATAGTTAGATATACTGAAGACATAGACATACAGAATAAACCCCATTTTGTTCTTTTTTTTAAAGATTCATTTGTTTATTTCATGTGTGAGTACACTGTGGCTGTCTTCAGACACACCAGAAGAGGACATCAGATCCCACTACAGATGGGTGTGAGCCACCATGTGGTTGCTGGGAATTGAACTCAGGACCTTTGGAAGAGCAGTCAGCGCTCTTAGCCATTGAGCCATCTCTCCAGCCCCCATTTTGTTCTTAAGACTCCATTCTAAGTTAACTTGTCCTTACAGAGTCATGGCCCTCTCCATTGAGGTCTGAGAAAAATCATAAAATGTCCCTGGCAGCCTAGACACAGCAAACTAGACACAGCAGCTGTAGCTGGCTGACAACAGAGTGAGCTAAGAAAACCTAAGTCTTTCCCAGGCCAAAGTGCTCCTTCTTGATGTGGTTTAAACCACTTAGCTGAAAGACCAACATTCCTTTACCCTCCCATGCAATGCCAAAACTTGGAAACCCCCACCTGTGATTTTTCCCTTTATATACCGCCTTCACTTAGACCTGGGGTCACTCTCCTTCCTGCCCCATCGGGAAGGCTGGTGGCCCAGCTTGACCTGGAATAAAGACCCTCATGTGATTACATCGGGTTATGATTCCTGGTGGTTTCTTGGGGTTTTTACAATCTGGGCACAACAATACTTGTAGGCAAAACAGTCACACACATAAAGAAACTAAATCTAAAAAAGCGGGTGGGGCTGGACGTGGTGCACACTTTTATCCCAGCACTCCAAAGACAGGCAGGCAATCTCTGTAACTTTGAGGCTAGCCTGGTCTAAAGAATTACTTACTTATTTTATGTGTATGAGCTCACTGTAGCTGTCTTCAGACACACCAGAAGAAGGTATCGAATCTCATTACAGATGGTTGTGAGCTACCATGTGGTTGCTGAGATTTGAACTCAGGACTTCTGGAAGAGCAGTCAGTGCTCTTAACCGCTGAGCCATCTCTCCAGCCCTAGCCTAGCTACATAGCTCTAGGTAAGCCAGGACTATATACACAGTAAGCACCTATCTAGATAAACAAAGAAATAGATAAATAAAATCATTTAAAATAGTTATTATTTACCTGTGTGTGCGTGACTATTTACGTGAGTATCCATGGCTGTGTACGGGGTGAGGGGATACATACATAGTTACGCCTGTGCAGGAAAGGAGACCTTCAGAAGCCATTGCTCAGGGGCTGTAACCATGCTCACCTGCTATAGACAGGCTTAATCCAAGGTGCTTCTGTTCTAAAGGCACTCGCTAAATATTTACTATTCCGGAGAGTTGACCCGCGAGGCATCAGAGCCGGTCAGCCCCTCCCTCTGTGGTGATTGCCTCCTGCCTTGCCTGAAAGTTGCCAAAGATCCTGCTTGCCACTATCTACAAAGGTGGGTGTGGGCAGGGTGTGATCTTGGCTCTCCAGGTCTCTTCCATCTGCCGGAAGAGGTCCCGGAACCCTGAACAACACCTTTTCCTTTCAACTTTCCTACTGCGGCAGGTTCTTCTTTCGGGATTCCCACAGAGTGCAGCGCCCTGGGAGCGGGGAAGGGCAGGAACCTGCCTTTTTCATCGCAGCGCCCGCCTGCCCGGGCTGACTTGCTGCACAGCCTTGCATTCTGCTTTCCTTTTTCAAAAGGGAGATCTCACCTGCTGTTAGACTGGAATAAAGGGGCAGTTTAAGTGCTGTAGCCAAGCTTGCTGCACATTGGCAGCTCCCAGATCTGGTGGGCCTGGTTGATGAGGAGAGACCCATCACCTTGCCCACTCTCCCTGCTCCTAGCAGCAATCTACCTGTCAATAGCTCTTTAGCCAGCCGTGGGGCTGCACGCCCACCTCCTCTCTTTCGTGCTGGGGTTTTATCTTGCACACATCTTGACTGCTCTGTTACAGTCTCTGGAGGTTCATACGTGCATCTATATTTTGTGTCTGGAAAACGCGGTTTCCTTGGCGTCCTCTACCAACTCCGGTCCTTACCTCCCCCCCCCCCGCCCCCACAGGTCCCTGAAGGGAGGAGTATGATATAAACATCTCATTTACGACTGAGATTTCCAAAGTCTCTTATTCTCGGTACTTTGACTATTTAGGGAGGAGACCTTGCACGGATGGAGTAACCCAGCACAGTGTTGTAAAGGGATTAAGTTAGGAAATGAGACAAGGATTGAGTGTGGTGGGTGGGGGATGGGAAGTCGAGGTAGAGAGGGAAAACTAAGGGGCTTTTGAAAAGCCATATGAGAACCCACTACTTTAGAAGTTTCCTAAAACACATGTATATAAAAAAGGTTTAAGTGGAGTGTTATTCTATATCCCTATAGAGAACAATATCCTACACAGACACCTGGAATAAAGTCCCCACACCCAGATGGCAGATTTCAAGCTATATATCTGAAGGCACAACACAAGCCCCATTTATCTCCATTTAAGGATCAGGCCTGATTTTGAAAAAAGGCCTTGACAAACTTCAGGAACAGACCCAAAGTCCCAGAAACTAGGCCACAAGACAGCAGCTCTAGGAACAGACCATAAAGTCCCAAACAAGATCATAAAACATGATCCTCCCAAAGAATGGCCTGGGGACAACCACAAAAGTGGGGAAATATCTTACCTCAGAATGGGCCATCTGTGCTGGGCAGCCCTGTCTCCTCCCATGGCTAACAGTTCATGACAAAGGAAAGCAAACTACTGACCACCTGTGACCCCTTAGCACCCACCAACACGATTTTAGATTACCCCATGCTGGCTGGTTTGCATACTACCTGAGTCTGTGATTTCCTTCATTGATTTTCAGACCCTTACATATCTTAACCCTTACATATGATAAATTATTTCTTTGCCATTGAAAAGAACCATTCAAGCCAGATTAGATTAGATTAAATGCAGGTTTATTGGAAAGTTGCTTTCAAGTAAATTCATTAGCCCCAGGGACTGAGGCCAGGGGAGTCACCGTAGGAAGGGGTGTGGGGGAGTAGAGTAAGAGAAAGAGAGAAAAGGCTCACATGCAGGGAAAGAAAAGAGAGGAGAGCCAGAAATGTCTAAATTATAGAGAAGAGCCTCTGAGGGAAGGGCAGCTCAGCCCCTAGGCTGGAAAGTTCATGGTTGAGGTCAGGTAGGGACTGAGGGATGCTGGGAGAAGGTCTGATTTGAAATGTAAAATATGTACCTCAGTCCCTGTCCTAGGGTCGAAAACCAAACTGTGTGTGTGTGTGTGTGTGTGTGTGAGAGAGAGAGAGAGAGAGAGAGAGAGAGAGAGAGAGAGAGAGAGTGTGTGTGTGTGTTTTCAAGACAGATTCTCTCAATGTAGTCCTGACTGTCCTGGAACTCATTGTGTAGACCAAGCTGGCCTCAGACTCACAAAGATCTGCCTCCCAAGTGCAGGGTTAAAGGGATATGCCACCACAGCATGTGTGCCATACTTTTTATATGTTTAGAACATTAATCACAGAGGTGCAGACAGTTGTCAGAAGTAACTGATAATGAATTAATGCTGGGGATACAGGCCGGTGCTAGAACACTTACCTGGCATGTCCAAGGCCTTTGGCTTCATCCCCCACAGTGAGAAGAAAGCATATTAACAAGACCCCGTGAAACTGAAGACAGTCCTGTGCTGCTCAGTGACATTTCAACAGCAGGCAGACAGCAGACAGCTTAATCACAGTCTGTAAGATTGCAAGGAGGCTGGAGGACTCTCACCATCTAGTGACGTCCTCGCCACAGTGACACAGCACCACGTAATACTCCCAAGGTTGTGGAAGTGCCAACTGCACAGACGTGTAGCTTGGGGCCCACAGGATGGTTCAGTGGGCAAAGGCTCCCTGCGAAACCTGACAACTTAAATTCAATCCTCAGGACCCACATGGTGGAAGGAGAGAACAGACTCCTTCAAATTTTCCTCTGACTTCTACTAGGCTATGTGTGTGTGTGTGCACACACAGAGAAACATACACACACACAAAAACCACACACTGATTAAGTAGACATAATAAAAAAGTATGCTTATAAAATTTTATACAGCACATGATACATGGTAATGTCAGTAAACAAGTGTATGGTCTAGCCTGAGGTTACATGCTTGTAATCCCAACAGGTAAAGCAAGAGAATTATGAGTTCTGGGCCACCTTTGGTTACAAAGAGAAATTCAGCCTCAAAACAAACAGTATTAAAGAGATGACTATATTATTAGTGTATGCGTTTCCATGATATACTTTTTGTTAGTTTTAATTTTATTTAAAGATTTACTTATTTATTTGTATGAGCACACTGCAGCTGTCTTCAGACACACCAGAAGAGGGCATCAGATCCCATCATAGTTGTGAGTAATGGTTGTGAGCCACCATGTGGTTGCTGGGAATTGAACTCAGGACCTCTGGAAGAGCAGTCAGTGAGTGTTCTTAACTGCTGAGCCATCTCTCCAGCCCTGTCTTTTAGTTTAAAATGGACTACATTTAACTGTGGAAAGCAGTTCATGGTGGCTTGTTCACCTTCCCTGACTTTCTTATTGCCTCCAAGACCATGTGACTGGCCTGTAAATATGACATTCACACACTGGCCTCAAAATGTACAACTGATCTGGGCTATTTACTGTGTGTGCGTCTTATTTATTTGTTTGTTTTTAAAGGGAAACTGACAGAGTGGTATATGTTTTTAGTTCCAGCCCTTAAGAGACAAAGGTATGTGGATCTCTGTGGGTTTGTGGCCAGTCTGGTCTACAGTCAGGTTTCATGTCAGCCAAGGATACACAGTGAGCTCCACCTCAAAAATAAAGTGGTGGGAAGAGCTTGGGGAGGACTAGAAGAAGGCTGAGAGGGTGCTGGGGCTTGTTGCTAAGCCGGTCCCTGGAAAACACAAAGTGGAAAGAGAGTACTGACTAAGGCAAATTGTCCTATGACCATCACACATTACTGTGGCACCAGCATGCCCACACCCCACTCACCTTCCCCAAACAAACAAGCAAACATGTTAAAATAGTTTTAGCTGGAATTCTGACTCAATTTGCAGTAGCTACCACAAGGTGGCAATGATACCTAAATCACAAAGGTTTAACTATTGAATGATTTCATCGTTCTATTGTGAGAGATGGTTTTGGTTTGTTGTTTTAGTTGTATTTCTGAGACGTGCAGCCCAGATTGCCTTGAACTCAGTATGTAGCTGACGCTGACCTTGAACTCCCGATCCTCTGCCTCTACTTCCCAGGTGCTGGGCTGACAGGCACACTCCTCCACAACTGGATACTGAGGGCTTTCCTTTTCTCTTTTTCTTTTTGGACACTCTTACTGTATAAAACCCATCTGGCCTGTAACTCACTATGTAAACCAGGTTGGCTTTGAACTCACAGCCTCAAAAGCCTCTGCCTTTGCCTCTTTTTCCTAAGGGCTTGATTAAAGGTGTGCATGGTTTTCTTGAAAGCAGGAGGCAAAGTGTTGGCGGTCTCTCTGTGTCTTGCTTTCTCCTCCACTTGGTGCCAAGCTCCCAGAGTATATCTTTGTTGTAGGTATACCCACACCATTGATCCTTGCAGTGGTAGGAGGGTGGACGGTTGGTAAAATGGTGTCTCAGACCTATAATCCCAATTCTGGAGCCTGAGGCAGGAAGATTATGAGTTAGAGGCCAGCATGGCCTTATTTAGAAAAAAACAGTGATGAGGTAAACAGACAGCACATATCACACAAATCCTCATTTCCTCCTTTTTGTTTCTGAACACATTGCCTCCAAATTTCTTTTGGTGCTAATCACAGCTGAATTCAAGCAATCTCTTAAAACTTCGTTTTGTTCCCATGTATTTGTGTGTGTGTTGGGGGTATCCTGTGTGTGTGTGTGTGTGTGTGTGTTTCTGTGTGTTTGTATGTGTGTGTACATATTGAAGCCAGAAGCTTTTTCTATTTTTTTATTCTTTGGTTAAAAAATTATTTTTTTATTATTTGGGAATCTTTAAAAACATTTAATTATACACACACACACACACACACACACACACACACACACACACACACACCAGAAGAGGGCATCAGATCTCATGACAGATGGTTGTGAGCCATCATGTGGTTGCTAGGAACTGAGCTCAAGACCTCTGGAAGAGCAGTCAGTGCTCTAACCACTAAGCAATCTCTCCAGCTTCTATTTGAGAATCTTACATCATTCATCCCAATCACACCTCCCAATCTTCCCATAAGCCACCCCACCCCCCCAAACAAAAAAGAAGAAAGAAGAAAAAACCTAATTTATTTTGTGTTGTTCATATACTCAGTGGAGCATGATCAAATTCCTAGTGGTCAGTCCCCTACTTATTTATGAGTACCCTGTTGCTGTCCTCAGACACACCAGAAGAAGGCATCTGGTCCCATTACAGATGGTTGTGAGTCACCTTGTGGTTGCTGAAAATTGAACTCAGGGCCTGTGGAAGACCAGTCAGTGCTCTTAACCTCTGAACCATCTCTTCAGCCCTTACATTTTTAATTTAAATTAATTTTTAAGATTTGTTCATCTTATGTGTATTTTTTTTGTCTGCAAATATATATGTGCACCATGTACCTGCTTATAGCCTATGGAGGTCAGAAGTGGACATCAGTTCCCAGGAACTGGAGTGGTTGATGGTTGTGAGCAAAATGTAGGACTGGGAATCAAACCTAGGTCCTCTGAAAGAGTAAGTGCTCATAACTGCTGAGCCATCCCTCTGGCTCTCAATAGCTTCTTTCTGAGACATGTTCTCTTCATTGAAGCAGAAGCTTCCAGTTTACCTAGACCACGATGCTTTTGTGAGGGCTAGGTTGCTACCGTTCACGCACCTCCCTCAGCACATTCATCTCACCAGGAGTTTCTCTAGCACTTTGTGGTCAAGAAGTAGGCTCATGGTGTGCACCTAATCTCTCTCTCTTAGCCACTGGACACAATCAGTAGTTCTTTAGGAGTTCCTTGAATATTCATTTTCTCTCCGGTATTTCTCAGTTTAAGTGATGATAAAGTCTTTCCTCCTTTCCCCCAAACAAATAACTATTAATCTTCAGAATCAATGCTCTGACTAGTGTAGGAAATATTGCCTGTGGTAGTTGGAATGTAATTGGCCCCCAAAGGCACAAAGGGATGTGGCGTTGTTGAGGCAGGCCTTGAAGTCTTAGACATGGTTGAGCCATGTCCATGGGACAGTCTCCTCTGTCGCCTTCTGTTGTGGATTTAGCTTGCATTATGGGTTCCCAGAATTGCGTGAGAATTTGTATGTGAGATGCTGAAGATCCCGGCCCCCAGCTGCTATAATAGGCAAATAAAGTTGCCAGTGGCCAATGGCTGGGCAGAGAGACAGAGTGGGACTTTAGGATTCATTGTCAAGGGGACCGAGGAAGAGGCAATACCTCCGTGCTGGGAAAGCAGAAAGGTCAGGCCCGAGAAGTGCAGGGCAGAGAGACAGTCAACATGGAAGGGTTGAAGATCGCCCAGGAGGGCCAGGGCGGCCAGCATGGAATATAGGTTTTGGTAAGTAATAATGCAGGAATATCAGAGGGGAGAGTGTGCTAGCTCTGGGGAGGTTTGGGTGTGGCTCTGCCATTGAGCTGCTTAGAGCATATTAAAAAGTCTCTCTCTCTCTCTCTCTCTCTCTCTCTCTCTCTCTCTCTCTCTCTCTTTCTCTCTTTCTCTCTCTCTCTCTCTCTCTCTCTCTCTCTCTCTGTGTGTGTGTGTGTGTGTGTGTGAGCACATGTGTGTATGTGTCTGTATGAGTCTGTGTGTGTATCTGTGTGTGTCTTTCATTCAAGAGTTCACAACATTGGGGCGGTAGTGAGGAACTCGCGCTGCCACCATCAGCAAATTTGAGAAACGTTAATCAACTACAGCTACAGCCTTCAGATGAAAATGCAGACCTCTCAGCTCCTCCAGCGCCATGTCTGCCTGCACACTGCCTTGCTTTCGGCCATGATGATAATGGACTGAACCTCTGAAACTGTAAGCCAGCCCCAATTAAATGTATTTCTTTATAAGGGTTGCTATGGTCATGGTATCTCTTCACAGCAATAAAACTCAAACTAAGATATTGCCTTAGATAGTAACTATCTTGAATTGTCTTCAAGAGCTATTTGTTTATTTATTCAACAAGCTGTTGAGCATCTGCCATGATAGGGATTATGGTTATAGAGCCCTTATCCCAGGGCACAATACTAGCAGGGGACACAAGCAGACTTGTTGAGCCCAGTTGTAGAGAGGGCTATGACAGTAGACAGTAATGAAGGAGGCAGGCACCTGAGAAATAATGGGACAGAGTGACTAATTCCTACACAAGGGTCTCTTATAATCTTTCCTGAAACACACAGTTCATATCTGAGTCCCTGGTACCATTGCCATATCAGGTACTTGTTAGAAGTTCGGCCTCTCAGGCTCCATCCTACAACTACCAAGTGAGAATCTGAGCAGCAATGTGACCCCAGGAGGTTTGCAGTCCAAAGGCTGACTTAGAAGTTGCTGTTTCAGGCCAGGCAGGTAGAACAAGAAAAGAAAAGTAGAGGCCAGAAACAATTTTCTCTCCTGGCCCTCACTTATCAATGATTGATTCAGCAAGCTAGGGAGCAGAGAGTCACACAGCCATGTAAGGAGCAAGGAGACGGAGCAGGGTCCTTGTGGTCCTCTCTGCCAAGCTGCCTACAGTGGCTGGGGGAAGGGTGAGGAGGGCTCAGATGGAAAGGGTCACTCTCATTATTCTTCTACACACATTGCTTCTCCTGTTGCTCTGATGAAATGCACGTCAGAAGCAACTTGAGGAAGGAGCAGTTTATTTTGGATTATAGCTTTAACATACCCAGTTCAGCCCATCATGGAGGGAAAGGGCATTGCAGCTGCAGGAGCTCAGCCTGCGGTGTTAGGAGCTTCGCAACATAGCTGTTCATATTTTGAAAGATCAGAAAATAGAGTTTGGGCTGGACCCAGAAGTAAAAACCACCTTCAAGGCACACTCTCAGCTGTACACTTCAGCTTAACAATGTCTGTTGGGATTCTGTCAACCCCACTCCACAGTTACCTGGCAACAGCCAGCTATGCTCCGTCCCAGTTACCTGACACTATAAAAAGGGCTACTTGCCCCCTCCTCTCTCTCTTGTGTTCCTGCTCTTGCTCTCCCCCCTTGTCTCTCCTCTCCCCATTTCCTCCCCCCCCCCAACATGCTCATGGCCCACCTCTACTCCTCTATACCTCTTCTCTCTCTGCCACTACTACCCTCTTAACCACCCCCATGCCCTGAAAAAACTCTATTCTGTACTATACCATTGTGTGGCTGGTCCCTCAGGGGGAAGGGATTCCCAACACGTGGTCCCCAGAGGCATCCCCTTTGCCTCCATGCTTTGCTGCACCTCCGTGAACCATATTGCCCTCCCCATCTCTTCATCTCTTTCCTAACAAGGTCTACAACTTCCTAAAACATCACCATTCACTGGACAAAAGTTTAAACACATAGCCTATAAGAAATATTTAACAGCAGAGCCATTTACCTTCTCAGATCATACTGTTCTTGGGTAGTAGTGGCTACCTGTAGCCACTCTCAGGGATAAAGAGACCAAAGTTGAAGTGGGTTCTTTTGGTTGTTTTGTTTTGCCTAGGGAGGCTCTAGGGCAAGAGAAAGGCTTTTGCCACACCCTCTGGTCTGTGCTGCGTGAAGTATTCTTAGTTACTCTTCTATTGCTGTGAAAGCACACCACGACCAAGGCAATTTATAGAAGACAGTGTTTAACAGGGGCTTATGGTTTTAGAGGGTTGAGTCCATGATTATTGTGGTGTGGGGAGAATGGTAGCAGGTAGGTAGGCAGACATGCTGCTGGAGCAGTAGCTGAGAATTTGCATCTGATCCACAGGTCAAGGTGAAGAGAACTAACTGGGAACAGGCTGGATTTTGAAATTCAAAGCCCATTCCCAGTGACATATCTCTTCCAACAAAGCCACACCTCTTCCAATCCTTCCCAAACAGATCCACTTATGGTGGATCAAGCATTCAAACATATGAGTCTATGGGAAGCATTTTCATTCCAACACCACAGATGCCTATCTCAGGAGAGAAGTAAACAACTAGAAAGGAAGCAGAAAACTGTGACATGGATAAGCCTGACAAAATAGAACATATAGGCACACCAACAGCCCCCCTACAGCACTTTGTCTGACCCTGCCCCAGGAGAGAGCTAGTTTCTCCCAGCAGGAGAACCTGTCCACCTTCTTCATGGAACCAGGACAGACATAGATCCCCAAAGCCCAGTAACCACCGGAAAGTAGGTCTTAATTCTATCCAAAAACTCAGAGAAAAGCAGGCATGACTATATTTATATGGAAAGGAAGAGGGGTATTGAGCTAGGTTGTTCTTTTTCTCTTCCTTTCTCTCCTTCCCCCCTTCTTACCTCCCTTCTTCCACCTTTTTTATCCTATCTTGTCTTCTTCTTTTCTTTTGACAGCTTCTAACTAAATAGTCCAGACTACATTTGAACTCCCAGTTCTGCAGAATGATACAACTACAAGTGTGCTCACAATACTTGGCTCATCCTACCCCTTTCTTGAGAGTTTACCCGGTCAGTTTGCTTAGAGCTCCACCCCTAGCCTGGTCAAGAGTATATCAGAGGAGTTGCCAAGGTCAGGCTGTTCCTGGTAAAGGGCGCAGCATGGGATGCATGTTCTCTTCAGAAACAAAGTTCTGCCTAAAAAGAAAAACAGCCTTAGGAATTGTGAGGTGGTTCTGTGGTAAAGGAGCTTGCTGCCAGGTTTGAACACCTAAGTTCAATTCCCCAGCTTCCCTAACGATCGGATAGAGCTAACTCTCCAAGCTGTCCTCTGTCTTCCATATGCACATCATAGTACTCAAGTACCATTCCCCTACACATGCTAAACAAATATATAAAAAGTTTTTAAGAAAGAAAATAGTTCCTCACCCCAGCTCACTCCCTAATAACAACTGCTATACAGCTTGGTGAAAAAACTTATTTTACAAGTTTTCTGCCCCATGTGTATATTTGTTCACATTTAACACAACTGAGATTATAACAGCCACACATTCCATGCCTTGGTTCTTCACCTAGCACACTGTAAAGTTTTCACTATTAGAATTGCTGTAATCATAATCAGTATGCTTTAATGAGACAGGCTGACTCCATGACAGGCTTTAAATCAGTAGTCTAGGAGTCTCGGCCCAAGAACTGGGCAAGTCCAGGCTTGTCAGTTACTAGAAAAACCCCAGGCTTCAGGCAGCCAGTCAGAGACTATCCTGCGATAGAAGCTTCCCAGCCACCTGGCCTGAAGCAAGGACAAATGGGTCAGCAAGTTTCCAGACTTCCGAGTAGCAGTTTCCAGCTACCATTGCCCTGGAGTTGGAGCAAGATGAAGAAAGCCACCTACCCTGTGTTAGCTTTCTTTCTAGGCTCCATGCCCCTCAGTTACCTGGCAATAGCCATGTGTGCCTGACTCGGTGTAAAAGGGGCTGTTTGCCCCCTTCTCACTCTTTACTCTCTTACCCTTTCCTCTGCCCCTTCTCGCCCCATTCCCCTCCTCCCTCTCTCTCCATGTGTTCATGGCTGACCTCTACTCTTCTCCTCTCTTCTCCCTCCTTCCTTCCTTCCCTCCCTCCCTCCCTCCTCTCCTCTCCATGCCTTTCTCTGTCTTTATTCCCTCAACTCCCCTCCTGATGCCCTAAAATGAACTCTAGTCCATACTATATCTGTCACATGGCTGGTCCCTCAGGGGGAAGGGATGCCTCAGCATGGACCTATAGAGGCACCCCCCTCACACACACACACACACACACACACACACACCACACCTCTACTAAACTGGCTCTTCCTTTCTTTTTTATAAAACACAACACCCCAGACTTTCTCAGCAACAGTTTCCAGATCCCATGCCCCGAGTGCCCCTGGAGTTGGAGTCCCCTCACTTAAGTCTGTCCTGTGAGCTCTCTTGGTTGTCTCTCTATCTTGGCACTGGAGAGGCCCCAGCATGCTGGACTTCTGCAGAATAAAACATTCTTTGCTTGTATATGCTATTTGAGTCCGGGGTGTCATTCTTTAGAATCATGGGCCCTTACAATACTATGGTTGTAAGTTAATTAGCTATGTTCCTCTTGTAGGGACAGACATGCATCTCACTGTGACTGATTTCTAAAAGTTTTTTCCCCTTTAAAATATTTTAAAATTACATTATTCATTCATTTTGTGTAAGTATGTGCAGCATATGCCACAGTCTTGTTTGGAGGTCAGAGGACCACTTGCAGAAGTTGATTCTCACTTTCTGAGGCAGAATAGGAAGGGAGAAGGAGTTTAACATTACTAAAGGTGGCGGGAAACAGGAAGCAAGAGACCAGCAGTCTAGAGTCCACTTGCCTTCCTTAAAAGCATGTTTGAGAAAGAGAAGCTTGTGAACCTGGAGGACATGGGTACCATGTTAATGTCCTGTGGGAGCCAGGCCACTGGGAAGGCCTAGGATGCCTCTAGGCTCCTCTGGGCCAATCCCTTAACAAGATATTCCCTTTCTTGTATCTTTCCACATGTCTCTGTACAATTCATAAGAGGTACATACTAAAGAGATTACTCTGTGAGTAAGAGAACCGGCTGCTCTTCCAGAGATTTGGATTCTGTTTCCAGCTCTCACAGAGCGCTCACAAGAACCAGGGGATCTATTGCCCTCTTCTGGCTTCTGTGGGCACCAAGAATCCATGTGGTGCACAGACAGACATGGAGGCCAAGCCCACAAACTCATGAAATAAAAACAAATAAATAATTAGGGAGGAGACACAAGAACCTGGAAACTAAAGTGTCTGCCCTCTAGACTCATATCCAGGCCTGTAACACTTCTGCTCTGTGTGTCCTAGGACCCATCTTAGGCTGTTGGCTTGGCAACAAGTATAACTAGGGGTGTAGCCATCACCCCAGCCCTAAGATTTCTAAATCTTTCATTCTGACTGAGGAAGCTCTTTGCACAGTTTCTCTCTCAGTTAATAAGGAATATTAACTGTGGAATACTATGAGTCAATTTAAACAGCCTGACTCTGAGCTTTTGTTTTTCAGTTTACTATGTATGTCTCAAAAAAAACCAAATTGAATAATAGTAATAGCAAAGGCTGGAGAGATGGCATCTCTCTCTTTCCTCCCTCTACAAGGCATCTTAAATCTTAATCATCCTCCTCCGCTGGAATATCAGCTGAGGCTCCTACAACCCTCACTGAGAATTCTGATGCAGAGTATAGGAAGAGCATCTATAATGAGTCACTGCCAGCCAAGACAGAATTCCCATGGCTGATATCTTGGATGCTCCACCCCTCTGTCTTAGTTAGGGTTTTACTGCTGTGAACAGACACCATGACCAAGGCAACTCTTTTTTTTTTTTTTTTTTTTTAATATGAGTGCACTGTAGCTGTCTTCAGACACACCAGAGGAAGGCATCAGATCCTGTTACAGATGGTTGTGAGCCACCATGTGGTTTCTGGGAATTGAATTCAGGACCTCTGGAAGAGTAGTCAGTGCTCTTAACCAATGAGCCATCATTCCAGCCCCGACCAAGGCAAGTCTTATAAGGACAACATTAAATTAGGGCTGGCTTACAGGTTCAGAGGTTCAGTCCATTATCTTCAAGGCAGGAACATGGATGGCAGTGTCCAGGCAGGCATGGTGCAGGAGGAGCTGAGAGTTCTACATCTTCATCTGAAGTCTGTTAGCAGAATACTAACTTCCAGGCAGCTAGGATGAGGATCTTAAAGCCCACACCCACAGTGACACACCTATTCCAACAGTGTCACACCTTCTAATAGTGCTAATCCCTGGGCTGAGCATATACAAACCATCGCACTCTTCCTCTGCACATCCCTCCATTATCCTGATATGGTCTGTTCAGCAGGCTCCTTTGCTTGCAGCAGCTGGTTTCTACAGCATACCTTTTTTAGTATCCAGTCCCTAGGGGCATCATCATTGTTTGTACAATACAGACGGCTTCTCCAACACCTGCTTACTACAGCACATGGTGGTCAGCATCATCTAAAGGTTTCTCCTAATGCCTTCCCTATATGGTCTTACAGAAGAGCACATCTGTCAAGCACCTCCCAAGTACTTACAAATGGATTTCAAATAAAATCAACTCCTGTGGAACTTCAGTGACTTCTCTACTGGACAGTTGTCAAACACTCAATGTGGCAAGGGTCTCAGAGGATGGTTCCTGGTCAATGCGCCAAATGTTAGGTCCAAAAGCACAGCACGGAGACCGCCACTCCCACATGCAACAGGCAAGTGTGTTTTTATTTCTTAAAAGCCAGAGGCCTGCATGCAAAGGTCGGCCACTTACAAAAATGGCAACCCCAGACAAAGGGCACAGGTCTTTATAGGCAACTAGGAGAACGTTAGCAAAAGCTAGATAATCTAAACCTTCATTGGTGGGTGCAGGGGAAGTTACATGGATCAGTTTTTTGATTGGCTGCTATGTTAGTTTTACTATATTTGGTGAGACATTGGGGAAAATTCCAGGAATGAACTCAGCTCTGAGCTTTTTCTTTGTCAAAGCCATCAATAATTAACAGCCCAATGTTGGTAATATCTTCTGAGGAGTCCAATCTGCTTCCCCGGGGAACTGAAACTTTTTTATTCCCTAGGTTTGTTTATTCATTCATTCATTCATTCATTCATTCATTTATTCATTCATTCATTCATTCAAGACAAATTACAGTCTGCAGTAGCTCAGGATATTTCACCAGGTTTCACCATAGTCTTCCAAAACCAGTAAGGTGCTCTTCATTTCTTTTTATTCATACATGTGCTCACCAAGAAACTTTCTAAGTTTTCTTCCCCCAATCCTAGTACCATCTGGACAGCTTAGGCCCATTGCATAGTAGCTGTGCAATGCCATGCTGTCTAGAAAGAGATGTCAGCCACTGCAAACTAAGAAATATGCTAAATAAGTCTTCCCCTAGACCACTCATAACTGATGTACTAGAAAAGTCATCTCTGACCCTGAAAATCCAAGAACTGGTTTTGGTCTCAGGAACTCAATCAAGAGATTTCCTTGCAAGTTCTGGAGCCTGTACCCTAGACAATGCTGCTGACGTATTCCTCAGGGAAGAAGCCTACAGGACATATAATTGGGTAGAGCTACAGCATGTTCTGCTAATGTGTCTTCCGGTTGATGAACTTTTAAGCTGCTTCCAGCCTTCACCTTTGCCCAGAGCCATGAGGCTTACCCTCCACCCCCAGGCATAACTGTAACCATTTTGTTCCATGCCTGTCAGCTATTTCAGATTGTTGCTGTAATGTGCCTGCTAGTCACTAACACAGAAAAAAACTTGACCCAGAGCAAGGTCATGCTGATCACATATTCTGTTATGTTCTGATGAGGTTGTTAATCTTAAGAAATTCCACAAAACTTTACGTAGGACACATCAAAAGGTCAATATGAACTGTTAGGTCTAAAATGGTGTGGGTCAGAGCTGACCACCTTCCTGCACCAGTGTATGAGCTCACTATGATTTCTGTGTGTTTTTTCCTTTATAAGACTGCCCTGAGAAATGGTCTGGGTTGTAGCTCAGCTCCCAAATTTCGAGCTGTGGCCTTGATCGATCAATCTTAGATTGTTCAATAAACCATCCCTGTGTGACTGAGATCAGTGTCTGTATGATTTGTGGGGTGACTCCTAGACCCCAACAATAATCACACTTTTGTGATTAGCACTGAGCTGATGATTGTTGTTTATGTCTGTTGTCTTGTTTTTGCATTTCAAGTGATTCCCTTAAGGCAGATCAGGGTTTAAAATAGAGGTAGACACAACCCCCTTCCCCTGCACCTCTTCCTTTCTTCCTTTCTTCCTTTCTTCCTTTCTTCTTCCTAAGACGGTCTTACACATTCCAGACTAGTCTTAAACTCCTCATGTAGCTGAGGATTGCATTGAGCTCCTGATCCAGGTGCTTCTACCTCCCACAACACATTTCACTAACTCAGGTCTAGGGAGTGATGGGGATGGACCCAGGGCTGTGTGTATGATATGCAAGAACCCTACCAATGGTGTTACATCTCCTGTTTCCAGCCTGCTCTTTAATTGGGAAAATATATGATATTTTATAGATGTAGTATTCAGTGGTTTCAGCTGGACGGTGCCAATTACATCCTGCTGGGCCAATTTAAACCACTTCAGGACATCCTGGCACACAGGAAGAAACTTTGTCTGCATATGGTGATTCAAGTGTGTATATTACACATTTCTGCAAATGTAGATATATGAAATCTCTGCTTGCATTTCTTTAGCTGATATAGGGTTAGGCAATTATGCTCAATTTGTTAATCTCTTGGCCTCTCTTGAAAACTGTCTGTCCTTCACATTTAAGAAGTTTCAATCTCTGTGGCATTTCACCACCCAGATTCTATATAAAAGTCCATTTTAGACACAGAGCGGCTCTGTATTTGTATTTCCAGATCCTTTGGAATTTCCCTGCTGAATTCCAAACTCTGTGACATTGGAGGACTGGGGAGCACAGTCTCTGTGACCTAGGAGGAGGACTGGAGAGCACAGTCTCTGTGACAAAGGAGGACGACTGGGGAGCACAGCAGCTGTGATATAGGAGGAGGACTGGGGAGCACAGTGGCTTGGTTGGACTGGAAGCAAGTATCTGAGAGTTTGAAGCCAAACCAGGTGAGTCCTACCTTTTTGGCATTTCCTTTAAGAGAAGAAAATTCTGTTTCTAAACAGTCCAGAGAGGTTTCGGCATTTTTTTAACATTATTGTGATTTAATTTAGTGTCCAAATAAAATTTGCTACTTATTAGGACTAGTCACATTTTTTTTTAGAGAAAACATTCACTTAAAAAGTAATTTTTTTTATGTGACAAATTATCAGAGCAAGAATCTCACCATTCCTTGAGCCCCAAGGCTTCTCTGGCTGTCACAGAGAGCATGTGTCCTGTTGGTTAGTAGCCAGTACACAGTTGATATAGCTGTACCAGTGTATATAGACACCTGGGAAGTGACAGCAGCTGTGTGTGTTGGGGATAAGCAATGACAAGCCAGGGAAGGTAGTTACTGTTGGTCACCTGACATGATGGACGGGATGGGAAATGACTCAAGGAGCTGAATTTCTGCCTCTGTCTCAGTGGTGCCAGCAGAGACTTGGGTTAGGGGGCTGGATACTCAGAGGGAACTACAGAGACATGGGAAGGGAGAGAAACCTCTTTTCCAGCCAGGAGGTGTGGAACATACCCTGAAACCCAGCACTCTGGAGGCAGAGGCAGGCAGATCTCTGAGTTTGATGCCAGCTAGTTTACACAGTGAGTTTCAGGTCATCCACAGCTACACAGAGAAACTCTGTCTTGAAAAACAAATAGAAAGAACTACTCAGGGTGCTGTGGGCAGCAATATGGAGTTGGGCCTCCATCGCTGTTGCTACTCATAGTTCTGTGTTGCTTCTGGGATCATCAACAAAATATTCATCTACCCGTGTACCCATCCATTCATCCACTTACTCATGTGCGCTTCTTTGAACAGATATGGCCTCCATAGATTCATCTGTTTGAATGCTTAGCTGTAGGGTGTGGCACATGAGGGGGCGTGGCCTTGTTGGAGGAAGCATGTCATTGTGGAAGGGGGTTTCTTTGAGGTCTTATATGCTCAAGCTACACCCAGTGTGGTACACGGTTCCCTCCTGCTGCTGTCGGATCAAGATGTAGAACTTTCATCAACACCGTGTCTTCCCGCATGCCACCACGCTTCCCACCATGACGATAACAGACTGAACCTCTGAAACTGCAAGCCAGCCCCAATTAACTGTGTGTGTGTGTGTGTGTGTGTGTGTGTGTTTTTAAATAAGAGTTGCCACAGTCATGGTGTCTCTTCACAGCAATGAAAACCTAAGCAAGACACCATGTATGAATGTATGCATGTCTGAATTCCTAAATTTCATTAATTCTTTGCATGATCTATCATTTTTCTATTTATTCTTTTGACACCTATCAAGGACTTGCTCTGTAGCATGCTAAGAGCACTTTATTTATTTTATTGTAATGTTTTTTGAGACTCAGTCTTCAATACCCTTGGCTATATGTAGCCAAGGAGGCACCTGTACCTCTTGAATTCTCCCCAGTGCTAGGTTTATAGGCCTGTACTACAATGCTTGGTTTATGTGATTGTGAGTATCAAACCCAGGTCTTTACAACTGGTCAAGCCCTTGTCTGACATCTATGGGGCTCTTAATTCAATTTCTAGCTTTTTTTTTTTTTTTTAAAGAAAAGTTAAAATTGAAGACAAGACAGCTATTTGCTGAAAGTATGCTGCATGAGGTACTGAGATACTGAGGCAGGTGAATTGCTTGAGCCCAGGAGTAGGAGGTCAGCTCAAGTGGCATAGTAGCACAGTGAGCAAGCCATCAGCCTAAGTTTGATGTTCATTCCTATGTACTTCTAATTCTTTATCAGAGCACTCGTCACACTTGCTGTCATATTCACACTTTATCTCTTACATTTAGTGTGTGCATATGAATGTGCACACATGCCACAGTGCATTATGGCGCTCAGAGGATAATACACAGACATTCTCCCCTTCCTGCTTTCATCTATGGGCCCCTGTCGTTATATTGTTCGTGGTATACTTATTTGCTGGATCTGTCTCTCCCAGCTACCTGGGAGCTCTGTGGTGACCAATTTGCTATTAGTGAACACTCAACACCCAGTCGAAGTCTAGCACAAGGCCTGTCCTCAGTTGGCAGGAAATGAACAAGTTTAACACAAACACCCACCATATACAGGAGTCATAGGATTTTGTGCTAAATTAATGATTCTCTAAGTGTTTTCCTTGGGTTAACAGTAGAGCCAACATCTGAGATCTCATAAGAAGTAAAAGTTCTTTGCTTCACTTAGATCAGAATCAGAAAATTGGTTTTGTTTTGTTTTGTTTTGTTTTAAACAGGGTCTCACTTTATAGACTTGGCTGGCCTAGAACTTTCTATATAGATCAGTCTAACCTCACAGTTACAAAGATCTGCCTCCCAAGGGCTAAAGTTAAAGATGTGTTCTACCAAACCTGGTCGGAACTGATACTTGGGAACAATGTTGGCAGTGTGAGTGAACTAATAAATGACCATTATACTGAGCCTTAAACATCCATGGATTTTTGTTTAAGTCTGTGTATCCCTGGCTGTTCTGGACTTCACCCTGCAGGCCAGCTCTTACTCTGTCTCCTGAGTGCTGGGATTAAAGGCGTTGCCACCACGCACATCTGAGACTGGCTTTTATCGAGGAGGCAAGAGCAGTTCTCTCTGCTTTGGAGAATACTTCTCAGAGAAGAAGATATTTCCAGGTACATAAACAGAAAAGCAGTTGAGACAGAAAACTATACATTCCCAAGCACATAAAAATACATCTGTCCAGATAGAGTAGATCTGTCAGTAAGTAGCTCTGTGGTTAGTTAAGATTGGCATGAGATGGAAGTGTGGGCGGGGTCTCAATGCCAGGTGCTAAACAGAACATGTATGTGTATCTTACCCTCCCCCACCTCCAGCTTCTGCTCTTCCAATGTTGAGTCACGGTTCTCTGGATTCACTTCTAAGCCCCATCTTCCTGGTGGTATCCCCCCTGAATCTCCCTTTTTTTCTTCCCCCCTGTTTCTTTGTGGGTGAGACACACTCTAGCTGCTGGCTCCTAGTGGAGCCTATTGATGTCTGCTCTGCCTGGGCATGCCTGATTTGTAGCTTGAAACTTTCCAGGGCCTCCAGGATGCTGGGAGTCTCCCAGGGAACTTTGCCAGGACACCCAGCAGCTGGTTGATATGGAACTTCCAGGGTTTCAGTAACACAGTTCCTCTCCTTGGAGACTTCCAGATGTAGGAGGAAGTGACATCAGAGGCCAGGGTCTCTGGAGTATTCGGTGCTCTCCACCACACACACACACACACACACACACACACACACACAAATAAACTAAATCTTACTATTTTTAAAGAAAGAGAAGGAGGCCATTAGAGAACCACCTTCATCAATATTTGATTTGACTCTACCTCTTATCTACCTAAGGGCTATCCATGACCCTGAACTTTGTTTTAAAAATCAAGGGGTGGGCCTGATTCATGGTGGCACATACCTTTGATCCAGGCACTCAGGAAGCAAAGGCAAGTGAATCTGTGTTAGGCCAAATTGGTTTACACACTTACATTCCAGGCTAACCTTTGTCTCAAAAAAAAAAAAAAAAAAAAAAAAAAGCCCAAGAACAAAGATTGAGAGTTGCGTTTTGATGGGGTTCCTGGTATTAGACATGGGGTGGGGACATGTGGACATGTTCCACAGCTGTGAGTTTATTTATTTTTAATTTTCTGGTTGTTGATGGAACCCAGGGCCTGGTGGACAACAGGCAGGCCCCTTTCACTTGAGTCCAGCCCCCAACCAGAAGCTTTCCTTTCTGTGGCTCAGTCCTCCATAGGGGCTTTAATATTCCAGAGTATTGAGAGCTCATGGAGGAACAGCTGAGGTGAGGGTAAACCCTGCTTACACTCTGACCTCTGACCCTCACTCTTCTCAGATGACTAAGGGCTCTGAGGGGCTAGCTACTAAAACCTGACAATTTGGCCCTGTGACTGGTCAATGCCAGACTCCAGTGAGAAGTCCTCCCAAGCTGGTAGATAAACTGACACTTGGAGTCCTCACCAGGGGTTAGCACAGGGCAGGTTCTCCCCACCGGCTCCCACACCTGTAGTGTAAATGGGGCAAAGGTTGTCTAATTCTGCGCTGTGAGGAGCTGGGGTGGCTGCCTGGCATAAGAAAGCTCTGACTGGAGCAGCAGTCTTATCAGTGTCAAAGGGAAGAGTTGTCAGCAGAGGAAAACAGACTGATCAGGAAAATAGGCTCCAAACATGAGTAACAGCAGCAGGCAAAATAGTTTTCAGGTTAAAAGTGAAACCAGGACACATGGAGTGGGCTTACCTCCTCTCCAGAGGACAGACTGTGGTCTGCCTTGACGTTGCTACCACAGATGTGTTAAGGCTGCTGAATGCATTGGTTCCAGATCTGGGATTCAGCTATATCTGAGAACAGAGGTTGGAGGGATGGGACAGAGGAGACCACCTAGCAGTGCACTGGTATCCTGAGAGGGGATTTGAGGAGAAACCAGACTCCAGAGACTCTGCCCTCTACATGTGAGCCATCTTCCCTCACCTTCCTACATAAACATGCGCGCGCGCACGCGCGCACACACACACACACACACACACACACACACATGAAGGGACCCAGAGTAAGTAGTTACTCTGGGCTGAGCTCAAAGCAGGCTTCAGCCTCCACTCTTTGAGAGAGAGATGCTTCCTGTTCCGGGTCTCCCACACTCCCTGTGTCTGAGTCAGCTTCAGCGTTTCAGGACAGTGAAAGCCAAGGTCACAGATGTGCTGCAGCACTGGATGGTGTTGAATAACCCAGACCATCCTCTCGCCAGATCTGTTTCTGGAAGCAGAAAAAAATAAAAAGCCTCCTGAAGCAGGCAGTCTTTGTCCTTTGGCCACCACTGTCTTCTCCGAGGTTGGTTTGAGTGCATACGTTAGAAGATTCATCACAAGTACGGCCATGCTGAATGGTTTGCCTAACAGGGAGTGTTCAGTTCATGGCTGGATACCTATCATTACTACAGGTCCTGAGGCTGGAGGCTGATCCTTTGCTTTCTCACAGGTTTGCCTTTCTGCCCTCTGCCACCCAGTGCCTCAGCAAAGAGGCCCCCCACCAGATTCGAGTCTCTGGTTTTGGCCTTTCCAGACTCTAGGCCTATAAGAAATCAATGTATATTTTATAAATGACTCCGTCCCAGGGACAGAGGGATAGGGGCTTGCAGAACAGTCAATTATGCAAGTTCAATTATGGAGAGTCCAGACACCGGCTGGCTCTGCCAAAAGCCTCGGGCTCTTCTCTGCATTCTGCTTTGTTTTCCATGCTCAGGGTCCACTTCTCTGAAAGCATGAACACACGATCTTTGCCCCAGGCTCCGGCTTCTAGAGATTGGCCCAGAGCCACTTCCTAAAAGCTTCCATTTTCCTGAAACAGTTGTTCCTCCTGGAACTAAGGTTCTTGGAACACTCTGAAAATATTGTCATGTTGGAAACCTTTGCCTGTAAGTTCCTTAGACTCTCCAGGCCCAAGATTGAATTAGACTTTTCCATTTTTCTTTTCTGCCTTCCCTGGCTTAAGGACTAGTGTCACATTTGCCTATCACCTTTGCTATCTGGACGTCTTTTAAGAAAATATCTTTGAGGTGTTGGTATGTAGCTCTGGAACTTTGTACTGTAAGTCAAGCTAGTTTGGAACTTATAATGATCCTCCTGCCTCTGCCTTCTGTGTGTCAGGATTAGTGCAGCTCCACCACTTACTTCCTACTTGAGTGTTTCTCCCACCCCTAGGGTCTCATATAACCCAGGCTGGCTTTACACTTACTATGTAGCTTTGGGTAACCTTGACTTCCTCTTGCCTCAAACCCAAGTGCTTTTACTGTCTCCAGTTTCTGGGTATCATTCTTGTCACCTCCCTCCTCTCCTCTGACATGTCTCCCTCCCTCCCTCCCTCCCTCCCTCCTTCTTCTCCCTTGACTCATCAACAGTTACTCGTTGTTAAAGAGTATCATATTAGCAGGGGCTTGGAAGTTCACTCACACCTGCAATCTCAGCACCTAGGAAGCTGGGGCAGGAGGATTGCTATGAGTTTATAGGCCAGCCTGGTCTATATAGTGAGTTTCAGACCAGTCTGGGCTACAGACTGAGACCCTGCCTCAAAAGACAAACAAATAGGCCAGGTGGTGGTAGAACACATCTTTAATTCCAGCACTTGGGAGGCAGAGGCAGAGGCTGTCGGATCTCTGTGATTTTAGTCCAGCCTGATCTATAGAGTGAGTTTCAGGATAGTCAGGGGTATACAGAGAAACTCTGTCTCAAAAACCAAAAACAAATGAACAACAACAGAGCTGGGGTAAGTTTAAAGGGACTTGGGGAATTCAAAATACAACAAATAAGTACAAATAAAACATTACAAATGTATTTTTATCATTTTTGGAGGCTAGTGGCCTGGAATAAAGCTACAGAGGGAGAGTGAGGGCTGGAGAAACCGTTCATCGAGGAAGAGCATGAACTGTTCTAACATCTTCTAGAGGACCTGGCTTCTATTCCCAGTACCCATGTGGTTGCTCATTACTATCTGGAACTTCTGTTTTAGAGGTTTTAATTCCCTTTTCTAGTCTTTATAGTCACCGGAAACATGAACATACATGTAGGCAAATCACTCATACACATAAAATAAAAATAAAAATATTTTAAAGTATTATTACGGACCCTTCTATGAGCTGCCTAAGTCTTGGGCTAAGCATTGGCAGTTATCTAAACTCCCTGCTTTCTGACTGCAAGCTGCTTCATGCCCCTCCTCACATATCTTCCTTGCCACAATAGACTAACAAAAAACTGGATCAGAAAAGAAACCTCCATTCATACATAGCTGTTAAAGGAAGGCCAACTCAAATAGGATCCACTGTGGTTTTTAATGAATGGATACTCCTTTGTTATCTCTGAGTAGAAAAATATAGACTAATAGAACCAAGGGCCAAAGTCACAGACACTCAGTATGCAGGGTGTGGGAAGAAAACACCCTGGAGAAAGGGGTTCAGAGAGAGAGAGAGAGAGAGAGAGAGAGAGAGAGAGAGAGAGAAAGCTGCTTGTAGGGAAACCTGCTGAGAATGAGTTGTAACCAGTGCTGCTGTTTGTAGTGGCGATGAATAAATAAACAACACTAATGTAACTTCATGTACAGTCTGGGATACTTCGATGGACAGAATAAGTTGTTAAATAATCCCATGGAGTAAACTAATGCAAAAGATGGAACATTAAATAATCCATGGAGTAAGCTAATGTAAGGGATGGAACATTAAATAATCCATGGAGTAAGATAATGCAAGGGATGGAACATTAAAAACACAATATCAGCAGGGTTCGCCCTTTTAGCTCCTAAATACTCAGTCCTTTGCATTTTTTGACTCAAAGTACGTCACTCCAGTTTCTGCTTCCTTTGTCTTGTGGCTTCTCCTTGTGCGTCTCTGTGTATCTTCATGGCCAGAACACTCTGACAAGCTCTTATTTCAATTTAAAACTGTCGTGACCCTATTTCCACATAAAGTCACTGCCTGAGGTTTTGTGAGGTAGGAGCTCAACATGTCTTTTATTTTAAAACTTTTTTTTTTTTTTGGTGTATGTGGGCAAAATTCAACCTACAGGAGGGAGAAAAGGACCTGCTTTTACATCCCGTTCAAGAGCTGCTTTGATTTAATTAGCCTAATTTTTGCCTAGAGAAGGAGACTCAAGCTGGTGAACCAGAGTCTCTGTCTTCCAAGCATGTTTGCCAAGCCAGAGTCCTTTCCACTCCCTGTGTTATAGGCTAGCCACTTTACAAAACCGCATTGTCTTTCTGGCTGGAAGGAATTTGCATTCGTGACATTTTGGTTAGAACTAATGGCCTTAGAAAAGTGTTTTGCCATTTTATTCTCTTAGTGCCAGAACCATCCTGAGACCCAGACAAGTGTGCTCCCATTTCACTGACCCAGATGGAGGGGTGGGGTGGGGAGCTCCTGGGGCTACACTTTGAAAGTAGGGGAGCCAGGATTTCAACCCAGGTCTAGCCTCCCAATCCTGATACCAGCGATCAGAGACTCTCACGCTTCCTTCTCTCTTTCCCAGGCAACACCACCTTTTAATTAGTTAGACTCTCCTCTTTCCCAGTGCAGTTAAAACACTAACATTCTGGAGGCTAAAAAGTAAAAAGCAGGCACATTCCCAAAGAGAAACCTTTACAGAAGTTTCTTCCACAGAGAAGAGAGCACAATGTGTTATCTACACTGCAAGAGTCTGGCTTTGACCTTAGCTAACTTTTCTTCTCTAAGTGAGGCTAAGGAGGTATGGGAGAAAGAGGGAGGAGGCAGAGAAGGGAAAGGCAGCAAAGTGTGAGAGGCAGATAAAGCTAGCTGGTGAGGCTAGGCTGGACCATTCCTCTAGGCCCTTAAGCCAGCTCCAAAGCTGTGCTCAGTATTAATCTTTGTCTTTCAAACTGAGTGGAAGAAAACTATTTTTGTCTTTATGAAACTGTGGCTTGCCTTTGAGCGAGGGAGAACAGAGATTTAGATCTGTGTCTTCTCAGTTGCCTTTAGGTCAAAATGACCACTTTGCCACAGTGACACATCTTGGGAAGGTATGTTCCACCTCTCAGTAGACTCTCATGGCCTTGACGTTACTCATTAGTTTACTTAGTAATTCTAGACAAAATATTTTAGAGGTAGTGAGGTACTGGGCTGTCAACTCTGTTATGAAGTAGGCTAGTATTCTTTCACTGACCTACCCTCCAGTCTCCGTTCAGCTTTATTTTATTTATTTATTTGAGACATGATCTCACTATGTAGCTTTAGCTGGCCTGGAACTCCCTGTGTAGACCAAGTTGGCCTTGAACTCAGAGAGATCTGTCTGCTTCCTAAGTGCTGGGATTAAAGTAATGTACTACCATGCCTAGAATACCTTAAAACAATTTTTGTGTATGTATAGGTGTTTTTCCTGGCTTATATGTCTGTCCATCTACCACTTTTATGACTACACAGGCCAGGAAAGGGTGTTGGATCCCTTGGAACTAGGGTTACAGATGGTTGTGAGTCATCATGGGTGTGGGGATTGAATCTGAGCCTTGTGGGAGAGCGTCCAGGGCTTTTGTTCAGTGCATCTTCTCTCCAGCCCCATCCCTTCAACTCTTAACTGTGTTCTTACTGAAGAGGAGTAGAATGTGCTGATGCCATATATATATGTATATATACATATACATATATGTGTATTGTATGTGTATGTGTGCATGCATACACATATATGTGTACTGTGTGTGTGTGTGTGTGTGTGTGTGTGTACACAGAGAGATTCTTGGATAAAGAGGGGCCTGGTCTTGGGTATGACAATTCTTTGACTACATGGGAGTATTTGTTACTTGGAGTGCTCACTGGAGTGACTCCAGTTATCTTGTTCTTTTTTTTTTTTTTTTTTTTTGCTCCAGAGCTGAGGACCAAACCCAGGCCCTTGCCCTTGCTAGGCAAGCACTCTACCACTGAGCTAAATCCCCAACCGCTGGAGTGACTCCCTACAATAGCTGTCTGATCAGGACTTGTGTAGGAGGAAGAAGGGTGGTTGCCTTCAATACTCCAAATCCAGTTGCCCAATAAACTACTCCCAGCAATGGCCTCAGGCCCTCTTCCCTGCCCCCCCCCCCCCAGCTCTGGCGTCAGAAGCCTTAACTGTCTGCTCTGTAGCTTTTTCCTTCTTCTCAGCTGCTATTCTTTTTTTTTTTTTTTTTTTTTTTTTTTTTTTTTGTATTTACTTTTGGTACTAAATGTAGAACACTTCCCTTTCATAAACTCTTTTACATGCCTCCTTTCTTCCAAAGCTATAAATATCTACCTATGTTCTTTTACTATTTTTATGATTTTATGTTTTACATGCAAATCTTTATGCCATCTGGAATTTAGTCTAATGCTAGCCAGGACTGAGCTCCAAATTAATTTTTATTCTTAATGGCAAAGTTTTCATGTGTGGGCCTCTTAAGTATGACTCAATTCTCAGAGTTCTATAAAAATAAGCATCAAAGTCAAGAATTGAGAAGCTAAACCATAACTCAGCCAACTCTTAATCTCTGTTCCATTACTGCTCAGTCAGAGACTCTGACACTCCCATGCTTCTCAGGGGAGAAGGCCTGAATGTTTGCAGAGAAGAGCTGAGGTTAGGATGAAGCTTACAGAGAACTCTCTGGAGAGTCCAAACACTTGTGGTATTCTTGCCGCCTGCTGCTGCCTCCTGAGCTGCAGATCCCAGCCTTGCAGGCAGCATCACTGGCCTCTGCTGCCACTCCTTAACTGCATTTTCTTGCTTTAGTTTCCCCAGTGCTTTCTACACTGGTCTCCAGCTCTGAACAGTAACTGCTTAGACACTCCTAACAGACACAACTCAAGATAAATTTATTTGACTCTGTTTTTTGAGACAGAGTCTCATATATCCTATAGCTTAAAACTTGTTACATGGCTGAGGCTGGCTTTAAACATTCTTAAAATTATATTTTATATTTTATTTTTAAAAAATTTATTTTATGTATGTGAGTACACTGTAGCTGTCCTCAGACACACCAGAAGAGGGCATCAGATTTCATTACAGATGGTTGTGAGCCACCATGTGGTTGCTGGGAATTGAACTCGGGACCTCTGGAAGAACACAGTCACTGCTCTTGACCACTGAGCCATCTTTCCAGCTTGATATTATATTTATTTTAATTTTATGTGTATGAGTGTTTGCCCACATGTATGTATGTGCACCAAATATATGCAGTGTCTGTAGAGGCCACAAGACAGGGTCTGAGTTATCGAGGGTTGTGAGCCACCATGTGAGTGACAGGAACCTAAGCTGGTCCTCTGGAAGGGCAGCCAGTGACCATAACTAGTGAGCCAACACTCCAGGCTCTGATTCTTAGTCCTTCACTCCCACTGTCAGGGTTACAGGTGGGACTCTGAGCTTTAAACTCAACACACTGTTTCATTTGACTTAAGAACAACAACAGAAAAACCCAGCTGGCATTGTTGGTTCCATTTCTCAAATGATGAAACTGAGTTTCAGAGAGGGAAAATGATTTAGTTAAGGTCGCGAAGAGGGGGCCCCATTCAGAAGCCTAGGTGCAAAGAGTTAACTTTGGTGAGAAGAACCTGTCTGTTGGTTGGTATTTTCTACTTTTTGAAGCTAGTTAGTGGGGTTGAATGGGGTTTTCAATTTGAAACTGCTTTCTTTTTTATGATTTATTTTAAATTCTGTGTACATGTGTAGGGCTATGTGTGGCTTGTGTACATTTAATGCAGCTGCCAGCACAGTTCAGAAGAGGGTGTAAGAACCGGAGGAGTTGGAGTGTTACAGGCAGCTGTGAGCTGCTGCACGTGGGTGTTGAACACACTCAGGCCTTCTGGAAAAGCAGTAGTAGCCCTGGGTGGGCATTGCAGAGTCTTTTACCCTTTGATGTAGTTTCTTCTGCTTGCAATGCCTGTCCCAGCCCTTCGGCTCTAGGGCAATGGTTTCTTTACAGGCAACCTCCCTTGCCTTTGTCTCTTCCTGCCCTGAGAATTCCTCCAGGGCTCTGTCTTCCTCTAGGCTGTTGCTTCATGAAGAGGGAGATGAACTCAATACTGTCTGCCCTCCTTTGTTTAGTCTCCAGGGTCTGTCACCCGTACCACCTGTCTTAGTAGACAGTGGCGTCCCTCTAACAAAGCACCCACAGCTGAGACCAACCATGCCATGGTTTGTCTAGTTCTTGATGCAGAGCATAGCACCAGCATTTGCTTGGCTCTGGGAAGGGCCTTATGGCAGATGGTACCACGGCAATAGGAATGGGTAGGAATGCAGGGGCATGGGGAAGAGGCAAGCGCCACCTGTGGAATAGTCCTCAGGGCCTGTGGCACACCATGACTATGGCTCTAGGGTCCAGCCCTGGTATGTCCCCAACCCCAAGTAAGAAAGAATCAGGGATTCAGGAAAGGGGTCGGCCTTGCTTATGCTTGTTGGGGCATGGTGCCACATAACTGTATCTAAGCACCAGGAACGGGTAGAAGGAGGAATGAATGCAAGTTCAAATTCAGCCTTGGCCACGTAATTAAGACCTTGTCTCAAGCCAATGGCTATAGATGTGCTAAGTGGTGGAACACTGGTCTAGAGGCACAAGGCTCTGGGTTCCATCTGCACAAGGGAGAGTGCAGGGTGTGGGGGTGTACAACTCTTTTCCCAGGGGAACTGATCTAGTCCCACCACTGAATTGTTCATCCCCACAGAGGTCATCAACTCCTTGCAGCCAGACTTAATTGGGCCCTAGCAGGCTCCACCTAGTCTGCCTCATCACTGTCAGACTATAAAAGTGAATAAAAATTCCAGTCCATGTTTCTCTGGGGCAAGCCAAGGCATATCTTAAATAAGTATATGAAGAAAAGCAATTGTGTATGTGTGCCTGTGTGTGCAAGTGTGTATGCCTATGTATGTGTGTGTCTGTATGTGTGTGGTTAACATGTTAGTCGTGAGTCTTGCACTTTTAGAATCTACCAATCTGTCACTGTGACTCTTCACCTGAAGACAATATAAGCTATAGGAAGAAGCATAAGATGACCATCCCTAGGCTGGCAAGATGGCTGACCAGGGAAACTTCTTGCTAACAAGACTGAAGAACTAAGTCCGATCCCCAGGAACCACACAGCAGAAGAAGAGTGTAAACTCTACAAGGCTGTCCTCTGAGCTTTATGTGTGCTATAGCACACATGCACACATGCATACTGGTATGTAAAATAATAATTGTCATTTTGAAAAGCCTAAAAATCCTCTGACTTGTATTTTAGATTATTTCCTTGGGAAGTATCTCTTGTTTTTAAAAATCATTTTGTACTTAAAGAATTAATTGAGAGTTTCTTTTTTCATGTGTGTGTGTGTGTGTGTGTGTGTGTGTGTGTTACCATACTTACCAAGCCATTTCTCCCTTTTAGTATTTCATTTTGAGATGGTTCTCTCTAAGTTACCCAGAGTAGCCTGGAATAAACTCATTAGCCCAGGTTTGGCAAGCTCCTGTCTCAGTTTCTGAATAGCTAAGAATATAGGTGTGTATAATAGAAGGAACAAATGCCTTCATTTCAAGTCGAGGGTCTTCGTTTTGTTTTACAGACAAAAGGATCTCATGCTTCTCAAACTAGCTTTGCACTTGTAACCACGCTGAGATTTAGGCTCCTCCTACCTCCACCTCCTAGGTGCTGGTTCACTGAGCCCAGTTATATGCAGTGCTGGGGTTCGAACACAGGGCTTTGTGAATGGCAGGCAAGCACTAGCTGAGGCACATGTCCAATCCCAGGACACAGAGTTTAGCACCTCAGTAATTTCCCTGTGCACAGAGAGCAGTGCCTAATATATTCACACTGCTGTTCAAACAATTTCCAAAGTTTGCACATCTTAAAAACCCAGAGCTTGGTACTGATGTGCAACTCTCACATTTTCCTGACTATGGCCCCTGGAAACCACCATTTTACTTTGCATCTTTATGCATGTGACTCTTTTAAGAAACTCATAAAAGCAGAATCATAGAGCACACCTGTTAAATGACTGGCTTACATCCCTTCTCCAGTGGCCTCACTTTTCCTTCATGCCTGTGGCAGAATTTTCTTTTGAAAAGCTTGAAAACATCCTATTTTATTCAATTTTCAACTTCTTAATTAATTTTTAATTTCTACTTTTGTTATTTCTGTTTGTAGTCATTTTGATCAGATAAGGCTATTTTTTGGTAATAAAGGCAAACATTTAACTGGGGCTGGCTTACAATGTCAGAGGTTTAGTCCATTATCAGCATGGCCGGAAGCATGACAGACATGTAGTCAGACTTGGTGCTGGACAGGAGCTGAGAGTTCTGCATCTTGATTGGAAGGCAATCAGGAAAGAGTGACTTCTAGGCGGCAAGAAGGAGGGTCTCTTCCACATTGGGTCTATCCTGAGCATAGGAGAGCACCTCCAAGCCCACCCCACAGTGACACACTTCAGAGAAGGGTTTTTAACTTAGTGTACCTTTTGAAATGTATGGAGTTTGGGGGCTTATGCTTTGTTTTGTTTGACAATGTCTCTCTATGTGGCCCTGGCTGCCCTGAAGCTCACTGTGTCCATCGGCTGGCCTCAGACTCAGAGAGCCCCCTGCTGAGTGCTGGAACTAACAGTGTTTACCACTGCCTGGCTGGGCCCTTTGAGTTTTGAAATGGTCCTTTTTAAACGGTTTATAGGTTTATCGGTACCTGCCAGAGGAATATATTATTGATTTTCAAAGTTTGGAGTTTGATGTATTTTAATTCACTCTATCTTGCTAATTAATAAATCATATAATCTATGTTTGCTTTTATGGTTTGGTTTATTAATTAATCATAGGCTGAGAGAGTTGAATTAAAATTACCTACTCTTAGGCTGTGGTGGCACACACTTTTGTTCCCAACACTTGGGGCAGAGGCAGACTGATCTCTGAGTTTGAGACCAGCTTGGTCTATACACTGAGTTCCAGGACAACCAGAGCTACACAGAGAAACCCTGTCTCAAAAAGAAAAAAGAAAAGGGAAAAAAAAAGCAAATCACACCAAAAACTCTTCTAGCATTGGGAGCTGAGGCACAGGGCTTTAATCTCAGCTCTGGAGGCACAGCAGGCAGTGGGTCGCTGTGAGTTTGAGGTCAGCCTGGTCTACAAAGGGAGTCCAGGATAGCCAGGGCTCCATTATACAGAGAAACCTGTCTTGAAAAACCAACAAAACAAAACAACAAATCCCTGCTGTTGGGGCCAGAGAGACGGCTCAGTAGTTGAGATTACATATTGCTCTTCCTGAGGATCCAGTTCCTAGTACCAGGCTGGGTGGCCTAAAATCTGACCTGTCCAGCTTCCATGGGCACCTGCTTTCACAGGAACAAGCATATACACATAACTAAATATAATAAGCTCCTTGTGCCTAGTTGCCTCTCTGTTCACTTCTCCCTGTAGTTCCTGTCAATGTTGGTGTATGAATTTGGATGCTATGTTTTTCATGCATAGACAGCTTCATTTACCACTCAACCTTTTTCATCCTGAAATCTTTTTTTATGTCTTTTCTGGGTGTGTGTGTTCGTATGTTAACCTTGTCTGATGATAATATTGCAACCCCTGTTTTTTCATTGCTTCTATTCCCAGTATAGCTTCTGTTCTTGTTTTGTAATTTTTCACCCAAGGAACACTGTTGTGCAAGTATCCCTTGCACACTGTACTAGATGGATTTAGTTTGGGACTCTCTAATGTTTCTCAGAACTGGGATTATTGGGTCAAAGGGAAAGTCTGCTCTTGATCTCCTCTACCTAGTAAATTGTTGTCCACAGTTGCATGAGCGCTATCCTGACACTAGCTGTTTAGAAGCAAACCCTTTCTCCATCTCTGCCAGGATGGACATATATATTATATATTATATATTATATATTTATTATATATTATATATTATATGTTATGTGTTATATGTTATACGTTATATATTATATATTATATTACTGGCTGCTTACATTGTTAATAAATGACGTTTTGTCAGTTTTCTCTCTAAGTTATGAGAGAAGAAAGATGATCTCAAAATGAGATGCTTTGTTTTGGTATTCCAGTGAGCTTGATACTGGGTAGTGATGGGTTTTATTCAGATCAACCTCTTTCCATAGATTCTTCCACACAGCCTTAGGTTTTTCCTGGGAGAAATGTTCTCTTTCCCTTTATTTTGATGGGAAACCCAGGCTCCTGGCAGCCATGTTTCCAGCCCCACAGAGAAGTCATTACAAGGAGCCTGCTGTGTGGAGGGGAGCAGACATTCACAGAAGGAAGAGAACAGACCCTGCTAGAATCTCTGATTGCGGCTGTCTGGAAATGTATCTCATAAACCAATACACAGCCAATTTCCCCCCCTAAGCTCACTTTGGGTTTCTGTCTGTTGCAACTCAGAAAGAGCCTTTAGCATACTTTCTAAGGCACCTGAGGACGGTACACATTTTAGTCTTTGGTCAGAGAGCCAACTCTCGAAAAACTCTTGGATGTGCTTCTCTGACCCATAGAATGATGGCACCTCAAATGCAGCCAGATCAAGATGCATACACCTTCTACACACACACTCTCTCTCTCTCCCTCTCTCTCTCTCTCCCTCCTCTCTCTCTCTCTCTCTCTCTCTCTCTCTCTCTCTCTCTCTCTCTCTCTCTCACACACACACACACACACACACAATGGTCACACCAAGACTCATGCCTGAGGAGAAGCCCTTGCTAGGCAGGATGCCATCCCGGAAACCTGTGCTGTTTTCTGAACCCACTGTTCTTTTCCTTCAATGCCCTATTCAGTAATTTCACTGATATATAACGAGCACCTGCCAAGAATCATGTCAGCCCGGAGGCCCAAGAGCGTCAGTAAAACAGCCTGTGCTGTCAAGAAAGCTCCAGTCCCAGGGCTGTGAGGCCGTCAGAAGACAGCTCTGACTGAAGCACTGGGATGAATGCTCAACACATGTTTTTGTCAAGGGCTGCAGTTGCTCACAGGCTTTGTCCCTTGTTGCCCAAGACAGTTGTCTGGTTGGTTGACCAGCCCACCCCACTTGCCATGGCTAGAAAGGCTTCCTGAACACAGCTGCCCTAGCTCCCTCTCTTTCCCTGCAGGCTGAGACCAGATTCCTCAGCCTAACAGAAACTGTGATTCTAGATAATTCCTTAGTCCCCTCTCTTTGCCACATCACCCACTGCTCCCCAGCCATAAACCTTCCAATGTAGACAGCCCACTTTCTTCATTACTCTGATCAGCACACCCCCTCCATCCATCGAGGCTTCCCCACCCCTCACCACCCCACCCCACCCTTGTTCTTTTTTGCCTCTTCTACTTGTCTTAGTTGCACACACCTCCTAAAGTGTTAGGATAGCAGATGGGGTTCCTCTCATACGATGCCTCTGATAGTCTGACTGGGGAGTTGTATGGGAAAGAATCCCACCGATGTGCCCAGGTTCAGCAAAAGAGGAAAGGGATCCCTATGCGGTTCGCCATGGTTGTAATTTAGTTACATTGGATAGTATTAGTGAGACCCTGGAGTTTACCACCAGCACAGTGAAATAAGTACATTAAAAAGAAAAAGTTGGGAGGGTGTCTTAGTCAGGGTTTCCATTCATGCACAAACATCATGACCGATAATCAAGATGGGGAGGAAAGGGTTTGCTCAGCTTACACTTCCACACTGCTGTTCATCACCAGAGGAAGTCAGGACTGGAACTCAAGCAGGTCAGGAAGCAGGAGCTGATGCAGAGGCCATGGAGGGATGTTGCTTACTGGCTTGCTCCCCCTGGCTTGGTCAGCCTGCTTCCTTATAGAACCCAGGTCTACCAGCCCAGGGATGGCACCACCCACAATGAACTGGGCCAGAAATGGCTCCACCCACAATGGGCTGGGCCAGGGATGGCACCACCCACAATGAACTGGGCCCTCCCCCTTGGTCACTAGTTGAGAAAATGCCTTACAGCTGGATCTCATGGAGGCCTTTCCTCAACTGAGGCTCCTTTCTCTGTGATAACTCCAGCTGTGTCAGGTTGACACAGAACCAGCCGGTACAGTGGAGTGTTTAAAATGGGTGCAAGGTCAAGGCACTAAATGCCAAGCTGGACACCTTGAGTTCCACGTCTAGAACCCACGTTGTAGAGAAACAGAACTGATTCCCATAGTTGCCTTCTGACCTCAGCATTTGCAGTATGTAGGCCCACACTCATACACACATACAAGTAAATAAGTAAATGTGGCCACCAAATAAAAGTAATAAATACAAAACTAAAACTGTTAAAAGCATTGCATGTATAGGGAAAGAGTACCTGTTCCAAAGCCAGTGCCATGCCACCTGTCGTCATGAGACCTTTCCACTTCCTCCAAGTGAAATGAATCTAATCTATTTCTAAACTTTCATAAAGCAGTCTCTGTGCCCTGCACAGATGGCACCTGCCTTCTCATGGCTACGTGTGGTTTTCTGTGTCTGAGAGACAGATGGTATCCTGTGGCATATGAGATAATCTGTTTACTGACAAGGTGGAACTGTGTGAAACCTCAACGGTTCTTCCACAGGATGGACACACAGACGCACAGCTGCACAGCTGCACAGCTGCTTCAAGGTCTGGCTTCACACTCACCAGGCATTTTTCCAGCAGACTCTGAAGATGGTGTTCCTGTGACTGTGCATATGTGGGTACACTTTCGAGTGCATGCATGTGTGCGTGCATGTGTGTGTGTGTGTGTGTTTGTGTGTATGTGTGTGTGTGTGTGAGTGCACGCACGTGTATGTAGGCAAGAAGTTAAGTTAATGTCAGATGCTTTCATCTGTTGCTTTCCACTATATTTTTTGAGACAGGGTCTCTCACTGAACCTGCAGCTTGCCTTTGGGGTCCGCGTGCCCTACCTCTGCCTTCCAGCTTTGCAGTTATGGAGGCACGCCAAGGCCCAGTTGGAGATGAGTACAGTGTTTATGAAACAAGTGTTTACCTACTGGGCCATCTTCAGCCCCCCTTTCTTTTTCTTCCTCCCTCCCTCCTTACCCCTTCCTTACTCCTTCCTTCCTTCCATTTTTCCCTCTGCCTCCCCCTCCCTCCCTCCCTCCCTTCCTTCCTTCCTTCCTTCCTTCCTTTCTTTCTTTCCCTTCCTTCCTTCCTTCCTTCCTTCCTTCCTTCCTTCCCCCCCCCTCTCTTTCTTTCTTTCTAAGACAGAGTTCCACTATGCAGCTCTGGTTGGCCTAGATCTCCATATGTAGACCAGGCTAGCCGTGAGTTCACAGAAATCTGCCTGCTTTTTCTTCTACAGGCTAGGATTAAAAATAGGAGCCATTGGGCTGTAGAGATGACTCAGTGGTTAACAGCACTGACTACTCTTCCAGAGGCCCTGAGTTTGATTCCCAGCAACCACATGGTGGCTCACAACCATCTGTAATGGGATCTGATGCCCTCTTCTGGTGTGCCTGAAGACAGCGACAGTGTACTTATATATAATAAATAAATAAACAAACAAATAAATCTTTAAAAAAATAGGTGACATCATTGGACTGGAGTGAGGGCTCACACCTTTAATCCCAGCATTTGACAGGCAGAGGCAGGCAGATCTCTGAGTTTGAGGCTAGCCTAGTCTGTTACCAAGAGAGCTCCAGGACAGCCAGGGTAGCACAGAGAAACCCTGGCTCAACAAAACCAAAGAAATAAATGTCACCACACCCAGCACCTGCTGAATGTGTTTTGACAGTCTCACTAAGCTGCCCAGGTTGGTTTCCAACTTGTGACCTTTCTGCCTTCAGCCTCCCAAGTGTTGGGATTACAGGCCTGAGTCTTGATGTCCAACCCTCATCAAAGCCCAAATCATGCACTTCCTGCATGGTGACTTCTGTCTGTCATGTTATTTGTGATATTCTTGTAGTAGCTGAGCTCCCAGCCTCTTTCATCCACCCCTCCCTTCAGGAAACCATTGTTTTGTCTCAGTGGTTGGCTTGGTACTCAGTGTTAGGGATTCAAGATAGTAACCTACCTTGTCGCCAATCTCTGACATCCAGAGAACAGGGTGAAACAAATCTTGAGAGTGATATGTGGTTCCTAAGAAAAAGCAGAGATTCTAAGGGATTGTGGTGGAATGCCTGAGGGTGGGGGTGATGCAGGGTGGAGCTTGCTGGCATCGGTTCACCCACATGCTAACTTCCCTCTCCCTTGGCATTCTGGTACTCCCATTCCCGTACCCCCTTACACCTTGGTCCTGTGACTTCCACAACTGCGAGCTCTGTGCTCCTCAGATCAGGAACGTACACTAATAGAAAGGATTTAAATAACCGCCACACACCTCACCTTACCCATCCTCACCCCCCACACATGCACAAACAAGAGCTCAGCATTCATTACCCTCCCACACCTGGGATCTGCCCACTGGACTCCCTTGAATTTCCCTGACTGCATTCATACCCAGAACCTTGAGCCTAGGAAACCAGCCAGACTCTTGAGCTGCATGAGGCCCCCATAGTTTCCTGTCTCCAGGTCTGGGTAACCACCATGGTCACCTGTGGTGTCCTTAAATTATTACAGGGGCTTTAAAATCCCTGGTCAGGTCACTAAGGCCTCTCTGCCTCTCTGTCTTTGGCTCCACCGTACGAACATCCCCCACCTTCCCTCCCTACTTGCAAACACATTGAGGCTGCCAGACTCGGCGGTAGAATCTTACAGCCTTTTTGGCAGGAGCCTGGCTGGCTCCAGGGAGCAGGCTGAAGAGAAATGTAGTGGATCACATTTCTTCAGCTTGTACCAAATATTATTCAGATGTAGCTTTGTCAGACACACACAAATTGCTCATCCAACAAATACAGAAGGGCTATTCCCAGGGCATTTATCAGAGTTGGGGAAGCCTAGGGAAAGAATAGCCACAAGAGGCCTTTGAGGCCTGGCCAGGGGAGGTTGGCCTGAGGGGAGATGGCGAGACCTGTGTGTAGTCCTGGAGTTTTTATTCCACAGAGGGCCTGAAATCCAATCCCAGGGCTTTGGGACCTGCTGTCATCGTGACATTCAAAGTCTGCACTGGTGTGTGCACTTACCAGTGACGAATTGCAACGGAGAGGTCTACACACACCAGGCTGCCTTTGTAGGTAGACATGCCTCACTCCAAGGAACAATGGTCAGGTAGACCAGCTGACTGTAAGGACTTAGTAAGCTATCACCATAAAACACCAGCTGTACTTACTCCTTTTGTAATTTCTCAGAACTCCCACTCGCTCTTGAGCTCTGGACAGCAGGTGTGAATATGGCCGCTGGGGAAGCTCCTTTCTGCTGAGGCCTTCTAACACACTCTGGGAGCTCTCCCTCCAGGGACTCAGCCCAGAAATGAGAGAAACCAGGCCTTATTCTCAGACCTAACACCTGCAGCCAGAGAGAGCAAGATAAGATGAAGCCTCTGGAGACAGCCTGTATCTTCTCATGGCCTTGCAACAGGGCCTTTCTCACTACTGGCATCTTGACATGCACTGATTGGGAGCGAGGGTGGGGCTCCTGGAAGAAGGAGGCAGTTATACAGCAAGGTAAGCAAATGAAAATGGTTGTTTCGTTAACGTGGTGGTGCATTCATTGATCCTGGCACTCTGCAGATTCAGGCAGACAGAACTCTGTGTTTGAAGCCAGCCCTGTCTGCCTAGGAAGTTCTGGGTTAGCCAAAGCTGCATTTTGAGACCTTGTTTTCAAAACAAACAAAGAAACCACAACAAAAACCTATGACCACCACAAGGAAAATAATTGATGACTTTTATATTGTTGAAATATCTTAAGGTCTATATAACCATTGGCAGCAATAAGGCAGGGCACTGTGGCCTGCTCATCTGGGGGAGGCCAGGGTGTCCTGATGGAGCTGACTCTGGCCCAGTCAGGAAGGCCAGGAGGGACAAGACAGGTGTGGGTAAGCTGTTCTTATTACTTTTCAGAAAGAAAACATAGCATTCTAGTCGCTGTTGTGGTGCCATGAAGAGGCACCTCTTACCAAGAGAGCATTTAATTGGGGGTGGCCTACAGGTTCAGAGACTTAGTCTATTTTCATCATGGCAGGGAAGATGGAAAACTCATGGTGCTAGAGGGACACTAGGCTTGGTGTGGGCTTCTTAAACCTTAAAGCTACCTTCGGTGACACACTTCATCTAACAAGGTCACATCTCCCAATGCTTTTGAATAGTGGCTGTTCCCAGTGACTAAGCACTCAAATATGTGAGTTTATGGGGGCCTTTGCATCCAAAGCAGTATGGTACTGAAAGGCCTGAGGGTAGGATTTACCCTGTGTGTGTGAATCCCAGGGTTTAGTCTTCGGTGCTGCAAAACAGAACATAATTATGTCCAAATAAGGCTCTGAGAAGCAAGATCATTTGTTCTTCCAAGGTCAGCTAAGTTCTGATGTGAGGTTTCAGAGCTCCTGCTCTTTCTATCCTTCCTTCCTCTCCCAACCTTCATTTGTTTGTTTGGTTGGTTGGTTGGTTTTGGTTTTTGGAGACAGGGTTCTTCTGTGAAGCCTTGGCTTTCCTGGATCTTACTCGATATAGTCCAAGCTGACCTTGAACTCACAGAGATCTGCCTGCCTTTGCCTCCTGAGTGCTGGGACTAAAGGGATGTGCCACCAGCACCCTTCGAGATACAATATCATATAATGGAGTCTGGTCTTGAATTCTCTACTTACCCTAGCATGGAAGACTCTATGCAGCTCTTAAGTCTGACTATGCTGTGCCTACTCTCTTGTTACAAATTCTGGGGGGAAGTAGGAGATTCCAGAATCACATTAAAACTATTCAAAGTTAGGGATTTAGCCTAGTCAAAGAAAACTGCCTAGCATGTGCAGGTCTGTCTGCTAGTCAAAGAACAGCTGCCTAGCATGTGCAAGCCTGTATGTTTAGTTCCCGGTACTACAGAAATTCCCAGGTATGTGACAATTCTTAGAATATCAGATTTGGGATTTTGGTGGCCAGGAGCTTGGGATGATATTGTTTAGGGGACAATATTCAGGCTGGTTTCTATTGACACCATCAAGCTGTTATGATCATCTCAGTTTTCCTGATTTGAAGAAGGAAACAGAATGTTGGACTTTCTCCCTTAAAGGTCATGGGCTGGAGAGATGGCTCAGTGGTTAAGAGCACTGACTGGTCTTCCACATATACTGAGTTCAATTCCCAGTAACCACATGGTGGCTCACAACCATCTGTAATGAGATCTGATGCCCTCTTCAGGTGTGTCTGAAGACAACTATAGTGTACTCATATAAATAAAATAAATACATATATCTTAGAAAAAAAGTAGGGTCGTTCTGGGCAAACAAGAACAAACTTTATCTGTCATGGAAAAGTCTTAGGCTCTGCCTCAATCTAAGGAATCAGAAGGTGATATATTGATTATAGATGATAGGTAGAGTGTCAACCCCTTGGGAATAGCTCTTTATAGATACTCAGGATAGCCAGGCTATCAGTAACTGTATGCTATAAGTAACTGCATGCTGTAACTGTAAGTAACTGCATGCTGTAACTCTAAGTAACTGCATGCTGTAACTCTAAGTAACTGCATGCTGTAAGTAACTGCATGCTGTAACTGTAAGTAACTGCATGCTGTAAGTAACTGCATGTTGTAAGAAACCGCATGTTGCAACAAGATCCCCAGAGCTTGATGAAACCAAGATTCCTTTCAGCATGGCTGATATTAACAAATCCGGAAAAGCTGCTGGGGGTTACCAGTGGTGACTGCCCATAGGAGGTCAGGAAAAACCTGGTAACACTATAAAGAAGGCCCAGAAATAGGGCATAGTCCTCTCTGTCTGCAGAAAGGACCATGGCCTAGCAAGTGTCTTTCCTGGTGTCTCCAACTTTACTCCTATCAGAAATTGCTCCTGAGTTCTCACCCGAGGAACTTATGTTGATGTGTGTGTGCTCTTAGGCCTGATCCATTTCTCCTCAGAATTTGTTCTCATTTGTGGAATTCTATCTATTTATTATTCTCTGGATTTGAAGATTTGAAACTTCCTGATACAACACCTATGACATTTTAATACAAGGAGATGATATATAATATGTGTGTGGTGCTAGGAATCAAATCCAGGATCTTGCCCCTGCTAGGCAAGTATTCTACCTTTGAGCTCCACGTTTATCCAGGAGATTGGGTTCTGAAGAACAAAATCTATGGGCAAAAAGTTGCTAGGCCTCAAGAAGAAAAGGAGGAAAGGAGCAAGCAAGCTTCAGGAAAACAGGCAAGAATTTGTCTATTCCTTCTCATGCCCACTTGGCTTTGTGGTCTGTTTCTGTCTCTCAGCTTTCTTTGCTTCTCTGCACACTGGCAGAAGAGGTTTCTCATTTACATGACCATTTACACTGGCTTTCCTGAATTTCAATCCAAATACTCAGTATCAAAGTATTGAGCATCTGGTTAGCCTAGCTTTGACTCGATACTCTCCCCTAGGGAGGTGAGGTAAAAAAGAAGAGAGGTGAGAAGGGAGGGAGGAAGGAAAAAGAGGAGGGAGGGACAGATAGACAGACAGAAACAGATAAAGACAGAAAACTACCAAGACCCTTTGGAGGACAGCAAGTTTTAAGAGACAGCATGTGTCCTGGGTGTCAGGACATGATTACTCTGTCACATTTCCTAGAACTTCTACACAACTGTTCCTTCACTTCTCAGAATGTCTCCATTTTCTCTTGGGTGTCAGTGACTGAACCCAGCAGGGCCTTGTGCACAGCTAAGGAAGTGTCCTGCTACTCAGCTGGAGTCCCAGCTTCTTCCCAGAAATCAGCATTTCCTTGTCTCCTTCAGTTCTTGGTGCTATATTAGTCTCACTTTGGAATATTTTATGGGCTAGTTGGGGCATAAGCTCTTCAGCAACTGTTCCTAGAACACCCTGTGATTTTCTTCTCTGTTTTACAGTTCAGGGCCTTGTAACTTTATGGTTCACAGCATCTGTGTCACATAAGTGGTGTTAGTACAAAATCCCAGCCTGTAATCTAGCACTTGTGAGGCTAAGGCAGGGGCATCTTAAGTTTGAGGTTAGCCTGAGATACCCAGTAAGTTTACAGTGAGATTCTGTCTCAATGAAGCACATAAATAAGCAGGGCTGGAGAGATGGCTCAGCGTCAGCATCCAAGAACACTTGTTCTTGCAGAGGTCTTGAGTTCCATTCCTAGCACCCACATAGTGGCTCACAACCACTCATAGCTCCAGTTTCAGGGGAGACAGTGCCCTCTTTTGACCTCCTTGGGCACCAGGAATGCATGTGATTCACATAGACAGGTAAAACACTCACACATATATAATAAATTTTTTAAAAAGAAATTCAAAGCAAAACAAGGAAATGAACAAAAGATGCTAAAGAATTCTTCCCTAGTCCAGGAAAGCTGTATCTGCACTTTAAAAAAAAAGTTACATTTTTACTTATTTGGGATTGTGTGGAAGTCAGAAAATAACTTGTAAGAGTAGAATCCTTCCTCCCAGTGTCCAGAGTCTGAGGGCTGAAGGGGCAAGTGCCTTAACCTGCGGAGCCACCTAGCTGGCCTTTGACGATGTTTTAAATAAGGTGACAGAAACACGGAGCATTGCTCTTCTCTCTGCTTGGTATGCGTTTCCAGCAAAACAAGAAAGAAAAGAGCAAGGGCTAAAGACACTGTCAGGTCTTGGTTTTATTGCAGTTCAAAATAAATATGTTTTATAGCCAAGTGAAGGAATCCAAGGCACAAAGCCAGCTTGCCAGTGAAGTTGCTCAGTCCTGTCAGAGGATTTGGGAAGTGAGAATAGCAGAGGAAGTCTGGCACACTGACCATGGCAAAGGCTTTCCTAATTCTACCAAAGGAAACATAGTAGCTTGTTACTGTTACTTCAGATCAACTTAATGAAAAAGAGGAGGTGATGCTTGTAACAGGTGACCTCAGGGAGTCCTGCATGGTCTAGCAGGGCACTTTTCTCTTGAATCATTGTTGGCTCCTACACTGTGTCTGTAGTTGATTACATAGTGAATTTCCAAAATTTACCTTATTCAAGATTTCAGAATTAGATTTATTTGGAAACACCGTCTTTGCAAATGCATTTGTTAAGTGAAGATGACGATGTCATACTGGATTAGGGTAGACCTCAAATATCTTTATAAGAAACGGTGACGCTGGGTGTGTTGTGAATGGCTTTAATCCCAGAACTCAGGGGACTGAGGCAGGAAGATTTGGGCTGAAGGACTGATAGGTTTACAGAGAAGACTCTGTCTTAACAAAGCAAGAACTCAAGCAAGAGTAAGAAATAAAAAGAAAGAGACAAAGAAAGGAGCCAAGGACACAGCGGCAAAGAGCTGTTCATGATTCAGCATGATGTCGTTGGGTGTCAAGATGACTCGACACAAGGAGACTGTGATGCTTAATTTCCATCGTCAACTTGGTTGGATTTAAAACGCTCATGGAGACAAGGATCTCAGTGTGCCTGTGGGGTGCTTCCCTATGGCGAGAAGACCCATCCTGAATATGGGCAGTCCCAGACTGAATAAGAACGAAAATCAAGCTGGAGACCACCTCTCTGCTTCCTGCTGGTGGAAGCTTGCAACCAATCTCCTGCTCCTGCTGCCTTTCCCGCCTCACCATGGGGAACTGCACACAAATTGTGAGCCCAATGTTGATTTTGTTGGATACCTTGTCACAGCTATGAGAAAATTAACTAATACAAGAACCATAAACAGGAAGAAGTCAGTTGGCATGAAGACAGGCAGAACCTAGGAAGCTGAAGCTACAAAGCGAAGGATTCCCGAGCACTGGAAGCTGGAAGATGTATGGGGGCGTTGTTTTTTAAATTATTGTTTTAGATTTATTTGCCAGTAGGGATGTTTTGCCTGAATGTGTACCATGTGTATGCCTGGTTACCCAAGAGCTCAGAACACAGCACTGGAGTCTCTGGACTGGAATTGGATGATCATACCAGCATGTGGGTTCTAGGAACACAACCCAGGTTCCTCTGACAAAGCAATATGCTTTCTTAACTCTGAGCCATCTTTCCAGCCCAAAGAATTCTTTAGCATGTTTAAAAGGACTATGGTCTTGCTGCCATCTTGACCTCAGGCTTGACCTCCAGAACTGTGGAAGAATTATTTCAGGTTCATCTTTGGAGACAAGGTCATACTGTGTAGCCCTGGCTAGCCTGAAACTTGCTTTGTAAATCAGGTTGATCTTGAACTCATAGAGATCCAGCTGTCTCTGTCTCCTGAATGCTGGGACTAAAGGCGTGCACCACCATTGAATTTTTGTTGTTTTAAACCATCAAGTATGTAGCAATTTGTCCCAGAAATCCTAGAAAGATAATGTAATACTCAAACTTTCTCAACACTAATTGCAGAAGTTCTAAGGAAAGAATGGGCATTGCTTGTGAATTATCCTTGGGCCATGGGTTGTTTCCTGAATTAGTTGCTATTGTCTGAGGGATTTTAGTGTTCTATCTAATGTAGGTTGTCCAATCCATTCAGAAATCTATGCTCAACGCATCTTAACCATATGGAGAAGAAAGAGAGGTCTCTCTTTAAAAATTAGTATTGTTGGGCTGGAGAGATGGCTCAGCGGTTAAGAGTATTGACTGTTCTTCCAGAGGTCCTGAGTTCAATTCCCAGCAACCACATGGTAGTTCGCAACCATCTGTAATGGAATCTGATGCCTCTTCTGGTGTGTCTGAAAACAGCTACAGTAAGTAAAATTTTTTTTAAAATTTAGTATTGTTTTATGTGTATGGGTTTTTTTGCCTGCATGTTTGTCTGTGTACCAGTGTGTGCATGTATTGTAGAGACTAGAAGACACATTGGATCTCTTGGAACTAGAGCTACAGGTAGGTGTAAGCCACCCTGTAGGTGCTGGGACTAGAACCTAGGTTCTCTGTAAGAGAAGACAGTGCTCTTAACTGCTGAGCCATTTCTACAGTCCTGAAGAGGGGACCTATTATTAGAAGAAATAGTAAATAGAAGCCAGACAAGACCAATACAATACAAAAACAACACTTGCCTATTCTAGGGCATCAGCCAGTCAATTTTAGGTCACAAATATCAAAGATAACCCACTTGTAAATAGAAAGCTCATTCTACTTTAAGAATTTGGAGATTTCAGTCTATGATTCTGTTGTTGTTGAGGCAGCGTCTCATGTAGTCAGGCTGGCCTCAGATCCACTGTGTTGAAAGAATGGCACTGAACTCCTGACCCTCCACTGGCAGAGGTTACAGACATGGGCTTACACTGAGCTCAGTCCATAACTGATTGAACCTGTTCTTTTGGGTCTGTGGCAAGGTTGCAGGTCATAGAAGTTCATGATGGAACAAACCACAGACCTCATCTCTGGGAGTGAAAGACAATGATGGAGTGATCAGGGCCCCACAAATCTTCAAGGCCACCTCCAATTACCTGGAGACTTCTTAGTTGGCCCTACCTTCTAAAGTTCTTACACCCACCAGTAGCACTGAGCTAGGGGCTAAGATGTTTCACACATGGGCATTTTGGGGATAAATTAAATTCATACTACAGAAGAAAAACTAATTCTGCAAACTGTACTCTCATAGGGAAGTAGGTTTTGAAAGATATCAAGGAAGTGGAGAGTTCTCAGAATAAGCCAGAGCAAACATAATCACACTTCCTATTTGACAGGTCCCTGAAATAACAGACCACAATGGTCTATTTGTTTATTTGCTTGCAAGCAGATGTGTTCATCTATTGACAGGGCTCTTTATCTCTGGCATGGTATTCTAATAGGTAAAATAAAAGAATTGAATCATGCTATAAATAAGAGGAAAAATAGGGGTGCCTGCCTGCAATCTCAAAACATGGTGGTGAAGGCAGGGGGGTCAGGAGTTCAAGGTCAGCCTTGGTTACATAGCCTGGGGTATATGAGAGCCTATCTCAAAAAACCAGCTGAGATGGGACTTAAGAGGTTACTCAGGTGGGCAGTGGTGCACGCCTTTGATCCCAGCATTCAGGAGGCAGAAGAGTTTGAGGCCAGCCTGGTCTACAGACTGCTAAATTCCAAGACTACCAGGGCTAAAAGCTCCAGTTAAGCTGTCAGTTGCCAGACAGCACCAGTTTTTAGCCATGTGAATGAGGCAGTTTGTACCTTCCACATGCTCCATAATTCCAGAAAACACTATATGAAACACAAAGACACCCAGCTAATGCACAGCCTCATAAGAAATAATACTATTGTTTTAAGAAACTCACTTTTGGAGTCAGGTGTAGTGCAACACCCTTCTTATATCAGGCAGAGGCAGGAGGATTTCTGAATATGAGGCTAGCCTGATATAGAGTGAGTTCTAGGACAGCAAGGACCATGCAGAGAAACTCTGTCTTGAAAACTCAAAGGAGCTTTTTAGTCAGGTGCTGAGTAGGTTTTCGGATTATGTCTGGTGGGTCCTTGGATTACAACAGAGAACATGGAGGCCCAGAGGGAATGGACCCCGATGGTGTCATCGAGAGCAACTGGAATGAAATTGTTGATAACTTTGATGGTATGAATTTAAAAGACTCCATTCCTCAAGACATCTATGTGTATGGTTTTAAGAAGCTGTCAGCTTTTCAGCAGAGAGATATTATCCCGTGTATTAAGGATCCAAAAAGAATTTTCGGCTCTTGGAGATGTGGGAGTGACTTGTCATGCTTGCACTGGAGGGACAAATGTTCAACGTGAAATGCAGAAGTGTCAGGCTGAAGCCCCTCATATTGTTGTTGGCACTCCAGGGAGAGTTTGAAATGCTAAACAGAAGATGCCTTTCTCCAAAATGGATCAACATGTTTTGTTTTGGATGAAGCAGATGAAATGTTGAGCTGTGGGTTTAAGGATCAGATCTACAAGAGTTTCCAAAACTTAAATACAAGCATTCAGGTTGTGTTACTTTCTGCCACAGTGCCAACTGGTGGGCTAGAAGTGACCAAGAGATTCACAAGAGCTCCAATTCGAACTCTGGTGAAGAAGGAAGAATTGACCCTTGAAGGAATTAAACAATTTTATATTAATGTTGAGAGAGAGTAGTGGAAGCTCGACACTCTGTGTGACTTTGACAATCACACAAGCAGCTACTTTTTTCAATACAAGGCGCAAGGTGGACTGCCTCGAAGAGAAAATGCATGGCAGGGACTTCACAGTGACATGGACCAGAAGGAAAGAGATGTCGTCGTGACAGAATTCCGATCAGGGTCAAGCCGTGTTCTAATCACTACTGACTTGTTGGTTATAAACTGTGATCTGCCTACCAATCATGAACACTATATTCACAGGAGTCCTTAGCGGCGGTTCATGACAAGTAACACTCAGAAACGTCCACATAATTCAGAACATGGACTTGTAAGCAAGTCAGCACACTGTTTGAATAAAGAGCAAGTCAGTATTTATATTTGATTTTCTTTTTCATGATTATTTGATATTTTAAGTTGTTCCAGCTCAAGGCATTTTGTATGTTAGCATTTCTGGTAGGGAGCACTCAGTGGTTTGTGTTGTCTAGTACTTTGTAGGAAGGTAGAGAGCTGTTTTGGAGGCATCACATTTGAGAATAACGTGTGAAGAGAAGTGATAAGTTTTGGTTTCCATGCCAAAGACTTGTTTTCACACTGGAAAAAAAACATGTTTTAGAAATTGTTAAGCTGGCAGTATTTGTATTTACAAGTTCACAGTTCCACAAGTGTGTCAAGATTATCTGTTTTCTTTTATTCCTGATGTTTACATTTGTCCCAGGCTGGCAGCTGCTCCTGGCTGGCCTGCTTCCTTATGGGCTTTAATTCCACCCCAAACACAGTGCTGTCATCTGCTTCACGGCAGTGCTCAACGCGCCTGTCTCATTCTGCAGCCAGACAAGCCTTGAATTCTCTTGGCACTGTCTGCAAAGGAAGATGTTTTTCCACCTGGATATTGGTTTTATCAGCTAGTGCTCCACTTAGAAACATAAACTATACTATAACCCTCATAAGTAAACAGCGGCTGATGGTTAACAAGTGGATCGTCATATTCAGTAGTTTGAAATAGCACTAAAGCAGCTTGCTGACTGCTGGTTCCTTTCTTTCACACAGAATTGGCAGAGGGGGTCGATTTGGGAGGAAAGGTGTGGCTATGAACTTTGTTACTGAAGAAGACAAGAGGATTCTTCGGGACACTGAGACTTTCTACAATACTACAGTGGAGGAAATGCCCATGAACGTGGCCGACCTGATTTAATTCCTGGGATGAGAGTTTTGAATGCAGTGCTTGCTGTTGCGGAATAGGTGATCACAACGTGCATTGTGCTTTGAGAATATTTGAATCTTGTCTCAATGCTCATAACAGATCACAAATACGGATTCTGATGGCAAAGCGACTTTAGTCCTGAGCTCTTGTGAGAAAAGGCGTTGGCTTTATCCTCTTAGAGTTAGACTGTTGGGGTGGGTATAAAAGATGGGGTCTGTAAAATCTTTTTTTTTTTCTTAGAAATTTATTTGGCCTGAAGAGATATCTCAGTGGTTAAGAGCACTGACTCTCTTCTAAAGGTCCTGAGTTTAAATCCCAGCAACCACATGGTGATTCACAACCATCTGTACTGTGTCTTCTGGTGTGTCTGGAGACAGCTGCAGTATACTTATATAGAATGAATAAATAAATTAAAAAAAAGAAATTCATTTACTAGTTTGTAGAAATGGTTGTATTAGATGTTCTCTATCATTTAATAATATACTTGTGGACTAAAAGATATAAGTGCTGTATAAAATCAGCCAATTGTGTTAAACTATCATATCTGCTTTACTGTGTTTCTCATTAGCCTGACTAGAAAGGCCTTTAAAGGTGATTTTTTTTAAGAGAAAAATTGAATGCATTATGTTGGTATTGTATTTATTCAATAAAGTATTTAATTAGTTTACAAAAGGAAAATCAAAGGAAAGAAAGGAAGGAAGGAAGGAAGAAAATAGAAAGAAAGAAAGAAAAAGAAAGAAAGAAAGAAAGAAAGAAAGGCTCATTTTTGAACCATGATGGTGGCAGCACTTGTAGGTAAAGACAGGAAGACAAAGAGTTTTGAGGCCAGTCTGGGCCTCAAATAGAGAATTCAAACCCAACAGTTTTGGGGGCAGGAATCATTTGGGTCAAAATTTTTCTTTGTTTGGTTTTATTTTACATAGCAATAAATCGAAGGTTGGCAACCTTTTTTTCTGTGAAAGATGAAATAATGCAATAAGTATTTTTGGCTTTATAGGCATATGGCCTCTGTTACAACTCTCTAATTCTGCAGTTATGGTTTGAAAGTCTCTGCAGACAAAATACAAACAAAAGTGCACAGCTGAGCTCTAATTTGTTATCCTTTACAAAAATAGGTGGCAGGTTCAGTGCATGGGACCTAATTTCCAAAGCTCCCTAGTAGAAAATGGACACAGAAATTACATCTGAGAAGGAATGCTTCCTAATCAAAACCTAAAAGCATAACATTTATTTGACTTTGGGACTTGGAAGTTTGCAAAGTTCTGAAGAGTAGTGAGGATTGGTTGATCAAACTGTTACTAGTGGTTATTAACTTAATTACACATTGGTCTCATGCCTTAGCCAGAGAGACTGTGGACTGAATTCATAGGTACTTCTAAGTACAATATTCCAAGTTCCAACTGACTCCTTTTAGCAGCCCAGAGAAAAGTACAGCAGTGAGATCAGGGTGAGCTCTACTCTAACTTACTACATATTGTGAGATCAGGGTGAACTCTACTCTAGCTTACTACACATTGTATAGAGTGGGGGGGTTGTTTGTCTTGATTGATTTTGGCTCTGTGCATTGCTCTAGGAGAGTCCATTTTATTAATTTTTCTTTAAAATTTTTTTAATTAGATAGTTTATGTGTTTACATTTCAAATGTTCTCCTCTTTCCCTGTTCTCCACTCTCCCATTCCCCCACCCCCTGCTTCTATGAGGATGCTCCTCCTCCACCCACCCACTCTTCCTTCAACACCTTAGCATTCTCCTACACTGGGGAATCAGCCATCACAGGACCAAGGGCTTCTCCTCCTACTGATGCCAGACAATGCTATCCTCTGCTACAAATGCAGCTGGAGCCATGGGTCCCTCCATGTGTACTCTTTGGTTGGTGTTTTAGTTCCTGGAATTCTGGAGTATCTGGTTGGTTGATGTGGTTATTCTTCCAATGGGGTTGCAAACCCCTTCGGCTCCTTCAGTCCTTTCTCTAACTCCTCCACTGGGGCCCCTGTGCTCAGTCCGATAATTAGCTGCAAGCATCTTAATCTGTATCAGTAAGGCTCTGGGAGAGCCTTTTAGGAGACATCCATATTAGGCTCCTGTCAACATGCACTTCTTGGCATCAGCAATTGTGACTGGGTTTGGTGGCTGCATATGGGATGGATCCCCATAGGGCAGTCTCTGGATGGCCTTTCCTTCAGTCTCTGCTCTACTCCTTGTCCCTGTATTTCTTCCCATGAGTATTTTGTTCCCCCTTCTAAGAAGGACTGACTATATCTAGCAAAACTCTCAATTACCATAGATGGAGAAACCAAGATATTCCATGACAAAACCAAATTTACACAATATTTTTCCAAAAATCCAGCCCTACAAAGGACAATAGATGGTAAACTCCAACACAAGGAGGAAAAATACACCCTAAAAAAAAGCAATAAAGTAATCTTTCAACAAACCCAAAAGAAGATAGACACACAAACATAATTACACCTCTAACAACAAAAATAACAGGAAGCAACAATCACTATTACTTAATATCTCTTAACATCAATTGGCTCAATTCCCCCAAGAAAAAGACATAGACTAACAGACTAGGTATGTAAACAGGACCCAGCATTTTGCTGCATACAGGAAACTCATCTCAATGACAAAGACAGACACTACCTCAGAGTAAAAGGCTAGGAAAATATTTTCCAAGCAAATGGTCCCAGGAAGCTATTTTATAAGCAGCTTTCTTCTCATTTTGTGGGGAAAGGTTAACTTTTTTCACTCAAGTAAACCGAAAAATTGCTATATCTGCCACATACCACCCACCCAGAAAAAACTGCTTAGTGACTTCCTCCTGGGACTAGAATGGGGGGCACCTTATACATTTGAGACATACGGCACATTAAAAGTGCACTGGGTAAACTAGACTCAAGAACTTATGGGGCACACACAATCAAAGAAAGGGTTTAATACATTTCTTTTCTTGACTCCACAAAGTGGCAGGCACCCAGCAGCATGGTGGCATGATCCTGTGCCAGCCTATCACCTGATATCTTGTCAAGGATTGGGGATTCCCAGACTCAGCTCAGTCTCCTACTGTTGAACAGCCTACTGAGTGGTGCATCTGCTGGTCTGCCTCTTCCTCTGTCTGGACTTGGATCTGACCTGCCATTTTGTGCTCTGGACTCAGTTCTGTTCCAGCTTTTACCTGGAAGCTGAAGTCTGCAGCTTCAGCAGCCATTTCTCCCAGCATTGTCCAGGCTCACTGTATTATCAATACCAACTCCTGCTCAACCCACTTCTATCCTCCTGACCTCTGCTCACAGTATCTTTTGAGACACACACACACACACACACACACACACACGTATACACATACATACATGTATATTTGCTGTGTGATTAAGAGAGTTAATATTCACAACTAGAATTATGATAAAAAAAACTTTGGCCAGGAGACTACTTGGTGAATTTTATGAGAAATTATTGTTATCTAAACTTCTAAATCTTGTAAATTTACTGTCATTTAGTAACTTTGACATTGTGCCAGACATAAAATGCATTCTATGTTTTTAGCTTATTGCGTTCATGACAACAGGAAGAAAAAACTAGTGATTCGGCAAAATTTAGAGGAAGTAAAGAAGGCTCAGCTAGGACAATCTCTAGAAAAATGGAAGGAAGAAATATAATTACAATCTCAAAGACTAAAAGAAAGCCTAGTCTACAGAAAGAATTTCAGGATAGTCAGGGCTACACAGAGAAACCATGTCTTCAAAACAAAGAAAAATCTATTTGGATACATTGAACTATATTTTTATGTTACATATACATTATTATAAGTATATATTAAGATTTTTTCCTATATTGGTTTGTTGAAAGGAAAGGATGATATAATTGATTTTTAGATATTGAACAATCCTTACATACCTGTAATAAATCTCACTGGACATGGTATATTTTTAAAAAAGAAAATGAATTCATAGATAGCTCCAAGCTAATAACAAGACTGTCTCCAAAAGCCAAAGGACAATTTAAAAAAAAAATAAAGATAATTTATTGATTTTATGCATATGGGTTTTACCTGCATGTGTGTATGTGCACCATGTGCATGCTTTGTAACTTTGAAGTTCAGAGAGGATGTCAGATTTCCTGGAAGTGACGTTATAGGTGGTTGTAAGCCACCATATTGGTGCTTGGAATTGTACATGGGTCCTCTGTAAGTACACTAACTCCTGATCCATTTCTCTACCCCTCCAGGAAGAAAAAAGAAAAAAAAAAGAAAAAAGAAAAAAGAATCTTAAGGGAGGCTAGGGTTGTACCTCAGTTGGTATAGTGCTTGCCTTGCTTGTATAACACCCTAGTTCAGTCCCCAGCATTGCATAAAACTCAGCATGGTGTGGGGTCTGGACAGATGGCCTTCTGGTTAAGAGCCTTGGCTGCTCTTCTAGAGGATCTAAGTTCAGCTCCTGGTACTTATGTCAGAAGGTGTAGTGTGCAGTTTCTACTACCCCACTTTAAGCTCCAGGTGGACAGTGCTACCATCCTTGGCCCTGGTTCCCTTGAATCCACAGATGAAAGATGTACACACACACTAGCTTGTTTTTAATATGCTTTTTAGCTTAATGACCAGGCTCTTCTGAGCCTTCTGTACCTAACAGGCCCTTACTTTTACTCCCAGATCAACATTTCTAATTATGCCCTCAGCTTAGTTGCAGTTCTAATCTCCTGTCTGTTACCCCAGGCTCAGTAGGGGAATTGGCCAATGGCTATTCTACTGGAGATCTCACATGGCTGGTGACTCTCTTTCCCTCCAAAGCATGGTCAATTTCTTTCCCCCCATTGTGTCTCCTAGCCTGTCTATGGGAACATGGAGTCTGTGTCCCCATTCCACGCTAGCATCTTTAGTGATCGATCAAGAACCAATTGGGGAATAGGACCTTCAGCGTTCACATGAAGATTCCTGATCAAAGCATCAGAACTGCTTCCTACAAGAAGGCTTACAACAAGGAATAAAACACCCTCTTCTGATGTCTTCAGGTAATTGCACACATGTAGTATATGTATATGTATAAGTCCCAGACATAAACACAGGCATAAAGATAAAAATAAAAATTAAAGGATAGAATAAATCTTAAGCAAACTGTCAGTTGTGGTGATGCACACCTGTAATCTCAGCACTTGGGAGGGAGAAGGAAGAGAGGATGAGAAGTTCCAGGCCAGCAGTGGAAACTTGCAGATTTTATAAAAAAATAAACAAACTGAAAGACACACAAAAAGCTTAAGTGTTTTGTAATTCAGCTCTCTGATTCACAACCTAGCCTAAAAGAGGGAACAATGTCTCTTGGAATTTGAGGCTTTCATTTTTATCTAATGAGGGAAGTGCACTAAACCCATGGAAAATCAGACTCCCCCACCCCCACACACGGACTAATCAAAGATGGTTTCAAGTGAAAAGATGACAATGGGCACCCTGTAAATCATCATCAACAGGTTGCTGGATAAAAACATGGACTATTTCTTAGGGGAAAAAGAAGAATCGCTCAAAGAAGTAGTTGCTTTCGGAGCCAAGCGTGCAGCCATGAGCAGAAAGGGCAGAGGTAAGAGCCACAGAAAAACAGAATCACTGTCTCGGGAACAGAGCCCAGGGAATTGTCCAAAGAAACATGATTGGTTTTCAGATTTACTAATGGCTGTTATGTGCTTCTAAATAATGTCTTTCTAAATGGGAGTTTCGATTTTGGTTTGCCTGTTGTCTGTTTTCCCATTATATCCTGGATGTTCAAGAAAGATACGTCATAGAAGAGTCCAAATATAAATGCAAATAATGTTGTGAACTGTGTGAGAGTAAATTTGGTGATCCGTATTATTACCAAATCCTTAAGAAATTAAAATTCTTTACAATTTCAGACTTGTGTGTTGGATTTTGGTCATTTTCACGGCTCCTAGCCCTCTCATGCCTCTCCTACTCCCACAGATCCTCCCTCCAAGCTCCCTTCTACTTCCCTCTTTTCCTGACTTTGTTGTGACTGCTGAGTTTAATTAGAGTTTCTTTTTCTTTTTCTAAGATTTATTTTATTTATTAGTACACAAGCTGCCCTCAGACACACCAAAAGAGGACATTGGATCCAATTACAGAAGAGCCACTGTGTGATTTCTGGGATTGAACTCTGGACCTCTGGAAGAGCAGTCAGTTGCACTTAACTGATAAGCCATCTCTCCAGCCCTAATTAGGGTTTCTTGCATGAGCATGGGTGTGTGTTGGTTCTTGGAGCATAGGCAGCTTGCTAGTGACTATACCAATGAAGAAAATGTTTCTCACCACCACCCCCAAATCTTTAATATAACCTTAATATAATAATATAGTGATGTGTTACACATTATGTATTTATTACAAATATATGTAAATATATAAAAAAATCATAAAATTAACATTGAGACATGACGATCAGTTCTGCCCTTCCTCCCACTCAGTTTCACTTTGGATATCCATACGATCCTTGAGCAGAGGATTCACTTGAGTCATGTGGTACATTTAGTTGTCATTCCTCTATTTTTCTTCAGTTAGAATGGGAGTGGTTTTCCAGATTTTTAAAAAATCTGTTGTGAGATTGACATTTTGGAAGGCTCTAAGAAGTGGCCATTTCATAAAACATCTATCACTTGGATTGCCCTGTTTCTCTTGGGAATGATTGGTATTCCACGGATCGGTACTTTGACAGGCTGTGTCCTTTACCAGACTTGCGTGTGCTCATTCCTATAACTATGGGCTCACGGTCTCCATCTTCAGCTGACCACAGCTCTTTCTGCTCCTTTAGCTCCATGCTCACCTTGTTCTATATTCTTTGAATTTTGAACTAACTTCTAAATTCTTTTACATATCTTCACCTTTGATTGGGTATGATTCACCTTCCTTTTCTGGCCTAAGAGGTTTTAGTCTTATCTTGTAATTGTTCTGGCCTATCAGAGTTAGATTTTCTCCTAAACACACTGGTTCCAGGTGACTAAATGCACTCATCACTTTGGTAAAATTTCTGCTTCCAAACACTTCCCTCATTTTGTTGTTTTTAGTTTTTGTTTTGTTTTTGAGACAGGGTTTCTCTGCATAGCCCTTGCTGTTTTAGAACTTGCTCTGTAGACCAGGCTGGCCTCAAACTCACAGAGATCCTCCTACCTCTGCCTCCTGAATACTGGGATTAAAGGCACATACCATTAATGCCCAGCTAATATAGGTGTTGGCACCATGCCTGGGTTATTCTGTGCTGGGATGGAACCCAGGGCTTCAAGCACACCAGGTAAGCACTGTTCCTACTGAGCTACATCTGAGCACTGTACTCATATCCCTTCATTTGTCTGCTCCAGAAAGGCTCACACATAACCTAGGCTGGCCAGGAAATCACTGGACAATTCGAAACCTTAACCTCTGAGTCCTCCTGCCTCCACCTACATTTAAATATACTACACAGAATCTACAACATACATTTGCTGATGTCACAGTTTCACTGGACGATGGCAGGTGCAGCTCAGACAGAACTTTGCTTAGCATGCGTGTGAGATTCTGGGCCTTCAACACCAGCAATGCAAAAGTAGTATTTCTAAATGGAAAGTCATGAATTCATATAAATTTCTTTCATTCCAAACAAGTATTGAAAGATTCATTTTAGTTCCTGCTCTTTTCATCCACCTCCTGTTGGCATACAGTTGAAGTCTTGAAAAACTGTCTGCCTGTATTTAAAGATGTCCTTTCCTCCCTTTGTCAACACACTCTGATTTGAATTGCTCTACTTTATAAAGCGTCTCTACTACACACACACCACACACTCACCACACACACACCACACACACACACCACACACACACCACACACACACACACACCACACACACACCATGTACACACAGGGTGCTGAGGTCCTGCGGTGCTCTCTTTATTCTGCTTGGCATTTGCATTGTATCAGGCTGTTGTCCTCCGCATCCTGGTTGGATTTTACCAGCCTGCTCATGCCATCGGACTACATATCTTGTTTAACTCCAGTGACTTCTAGACTAAATTTCTCAGAAGGATGTGAAGAGGAAGAGGAAGGTGATTTTTTTAAAAAAATAATTCATAGTTTCCTTAACTTAGGGACTATACCTGGAACTGGTTTGGATGATGAAATTTTGCACTTGAATGAGCTTTGGGGGTGGGGAGAGTGAAGGATAGGACTTGGAACCTTATATATACAATATTTTTGTATATATTTGCATGTAAGAAGAATTTAAAATAATTTGTAGCTATTGAAAACATTGGTGCATTAATGCCTGTAAAATTCTTGTTTGTCCTTCATCCATCAAGATGTCTCTTTCTTCTTTCTTCCTTTCTTTTTAAAGTTAGACCGCCCAGGAACTTTCTTGTTCATTTTGAGAGAGGGTCTTCTGTAGCCCAGGTCCAGACTAGAACTTGTTATTTATTTAAGGATGGTCCCTCCTGCTTCTGCCTCCAAAGTTCTGAGATTACAGGTACATGTCACCATACCTAAGTTTAAAGTACTTTAAGGAAAATTGAGACAGATTATATAACATATATATATAATATATACTCTCGACTGGCCTCAAACTTGACCCTCTTCAGTCTTTACCTTTAAGTACTGCTAGGATTGCAAGCCTGTGTGACTGTGCCTAGCTCTGAATTTCATGCTAATCAAAAACTTCTCTAAGAAGTGATATTTTGGGGACCAACAAAGTGGCTCAGCAGGTAAAAGTGCTTTCTATCCAAACCAATGACCTGAGTTCAGCCATCAGGTCCCACAGCATAAGAACGGACTTTTAAAGTTGTGCTGTGAACTTCAAATACTTGTGATACGTTTGAACACCACACACACACACACACACACACACACACATACACACACACAGAGAGGGAGGGGGAGAGAGAGAGAGAGAGGGAGAGAGAGAGAGAGAGAGAGAGAGAGAGAGAGAGAGAGAGAGGGAGGGAGGGAGACAAACAATTTAAAAGAAGAGCTGTTTCAAGGCTGGGTCTTTGGGGCACTTTTGGAATGTGTCCTCCACTGTGGGAGGACACCTAAGCTGTTGCCAGCCTAAATCATGGAAGGCCTTTGGGGAGGAGTTGAAGGGTCCAGATGTGCGTTCCCATAAGTCACCCCAGCTGGGCCTTGTGAGCTTCCAGCCTGTACTAGCACTGAGCAGGGTATACAGGGGCCTGGAGAAGTGCTGTGTGAAGAAGCTGCTCTGAAGTTTCTACCTGTGCTACTTCCGGTTACTACAGGAATCAGAATTGCCAGCCAGCCTGTGTGGGTGGTTGCTGTGAAGGTGCCTGGGAGTTGCACTATAGACCTTGCAATCATTGCCTGTAGTTCGCCAGGCACTGTCCTCTGCTCTTCTGATCTGCAGTGCTGAAACAGCAATGTAAACTGGCAGGCATAAAAAAAGGCTCAGTCCTCAGTGGGTTCTTCATCATCCCATTCAATAGACAATTAGCAGCTGTTATTTTCCCCATATTTCTGGCCCAAAGGGTTCTGGGATCTATCTGTGGCCCTAACATTCTTCTCCTGTCTCCTAGCTGTCATGTGTACCCAGAAAGACTTGTCTCTATTTTCCTCTGCTCATTTTTCAGATGTGGAAACTCATATGCCTCAGCGTAGCTCAAGCAAAAGTTCCCCAGTAGCATAGGATAGTAGAGTTAGTTCTTTACTCTGACCAACTCTCAGAAGATAATTTGTGACTTTGTGCTCTACGATAACTTAGCAATGGAGGTTCCCTTTTCCTATACGAAGATAACCATTTCTAGAAACCAGGTGTGTTCACACCTACAAGCCCAGCACTTGGGAGGTTGAGGTAGAAGGATTATTATGAGAGTTCAAGGCTGGCTTAGGTTTTATAGAGAGTTTTAGGCTAGGCTATAATGTGGGCTCCTATTGAAAAGAAAGAAAAGGAGAAAAAAAGACAGTCAGATGGATGCTCACAGATATTCCTGATAGTGATAATAGAGGCCTACTTATAATGTCAGATTTGTGAGGCTGAGGCAGGAAGATGCCAAGTTTGAGACCATCTTGAGCTATGTAGAGAGACCCTGATCTCAAACCAGACCAAACCAAACCAAACCACAAGCAGGTTGAGCAGATTTTGCAAGAGTTATAGGGTAGTTCAAGGGGGTCTTTTCCAGAACAGGTTTTGGTGTTGGGAAACTGGAAGAACAAGGGTGTCTCTCTTTGAGGGGGGTGAGGATGGAAATGGGGTGTAGGGATTAGTTTATTGTGGGTGGGACTCATTCGGCTGACATGATACTACTGGAAGGTGGAGGGTTAGGAAAGAAATGTGGGCTGGAGTATTTGGTGTCATCAGCCTATAGATAATAGAACCACACCTAAGGAACCCACAGAGATGAGGAGGAGCAGTCAGAAAAAGAGGCCAGAAGTCACTGCTGGGAAGTGAATTCTGTATGACTGCAACCAAATGTCCCACTAGTCACTGTTTGTTTCCTCGTCGATGAATCGGAGACAGTTAGCAACCCCTAATTCATGGCATGTACTGTTAAACAATAAACTCTCCAAATACAGGATTAGCTAGAATTAGTTAGCATCCTGGTCTTTAGGTTCTCAACACATTCAAGGATAAATGGGTCAGAGACCTCGGGTGTCAAGGCTTCAAGTGCTTAAGTTTCCCTGGCATCCCAGCTACCTCCTTCAAATCCACAAGGGGGTAAAAGAGCATGCAGTGACAAAGCGTTTCATCAGCTGTGAGATCTTACAGGCATTCATGCCTATTCTCTCCAAGGCCCTGAAATCTTTGTTTACTATATATAGTCCGGGCTGGCTCCAAACTCTGGCTCTCTGTGCCTCCGCAACCAGAGTCGGGGATTACAAGTGTGCATGACCGCTCCTAGATTCCAGTACTCTGTCAAATGGGGACTGTGTTCCAGCGCAGTGTACAACGAGCTGTTCTGTTTGCAGTTTAGGAATTAATGCAGCTTTCTGCCAGCCCCATCTCCACAAGCATGTGTCTTCTCCATGTGGCATGCATTAGAGGCCCTGTTACATCTAGAACCAAGTTGGGCAGGCTCCTGAGGTTCCCCAATCCGGCAAACAGCAAAGTGGGAGTAAGAGTAAAGCAAGTTGGTAACTTCCCTAGAAGGTTCTCAATAAGCCGCTCTTCCTTGTTAACCCCTCACAGGCAGGCGGACCCAGTTAGGATAAGAGGATCTTTGGAACGCTCCAGAGAATTCGTCCGCTGGTCTCGTGGGGCGTCGAAGCCGGTTTCCTAGACAACCTTTCTCCACTCCAGTTTCTTTCTCACTACTCAAAGGCTATCCGCCAGTGCCAGTTCTCTTGGCCTCACTAGCTGCTGTTCCAGGCCCATACCCGAGTCATTGGGTACGCCAGGAAGTGGTGGGGCCATCGGAGAGCAGCTCGTAGAATCAGAAGGCACGGTTTAGAAAGACTTAGGATCCACGGTGAACGCTAGGAAAAAAGTCAAGCGCCCCTGGGCATGGGATGCCGGCCCAACCCCAGGATGCAGTCCGGCTGGCGGAGCGCCACGTTTAGTCCCCAAGAGTCCCGGCGCCCTGCAACCCAACCTTCCGAGAGCCCGCCCCTTAGTGCCTGTCCCCCAGTCCCCGCCCTCCATTAACTGCCAGAAAAACCCGGCTGAAGATTCCGCGCCTCCGTCCCCTCAACCCAGCCTTGTCCCTCAAGCCCCACCCCTTTCCGAAGACCCGCTTTTCGGCCCCACCCCTCAGACTCCGCCCCTTCAGGTTCTGCGAAGAGCCCTCCGAAAACCGCGTTGAGGCCCCGCCCCCGGTCCAGGCCCCGCCCCGTGCCCATCCGCGCCGGTGGTGCCCCGCTGATCTCTCCTGAGTCCCGCGGCCAGGGGTGTCGGCTTTCTGCCGCAGGCGGCCGGTGCTGGGCTAGGTCCTCGCCCCCCCAGCCCCCGGCTCCTCCTCCGATCGCTGCGGTCGGGTAGCGCCTGGCGGGCGGCCTGCGGGCGGGCCGTCCTCTCAGCCGTAGCCCACCCCCTCTTAAAGCCGCGGCGGGAAGATGAGGTTTCGTGAGCCGTTCCTGGGCGGCAGCGCCGCGATGCCGGGCGCGACCCTGCAGCGGGCCTGCCGCCTGCTCGTGGCCGTCTGCGCGCTGCACCTCGGCGTCACCCTCGTCTATTACCTCTCCGGCCGCGATCTGAGCCGCCTGCCCCAGCTGGTCGGAGTTTCCTCTCCACTGCAAGGCGGCACGAACGGCGCCGCCGCCAGCCAGCAGCCCTCGGGAGAGCACCGGTCTCGGGGCTCGCGGCCGCCGCCTCCTTTAGGCGTCTCCCCGAAGCCTCGCCCCGGTCCCGACTCCAGCCCTGCTGCGGCTTCTGGTCCCGGCCTCAAGAGCAACTTGACTTCTGTGCTAGTGCCCACCACCACTGGACTCTTGTCGCTGCCTGCTTGCCCTGAGGAGTCCCCGCTGCTCGGTAAGACCTAGGATCCGAGGACATTGACTCCTCGGATTTCCTCCGTAGGGTTCCCGGGATATTATCCTGAGATCTCTTTCAGCACTGCCAGCCAGTAGGTTTTGATCAGAGTGCTTAATCCCCAAGACGGGCTTTAATCCTCTTTGGGATGACCCGAAGAGAGGTTGGCTGGTGTCTCAAGAGGTTGGGGCCCTGTTGGGAAGCCCTCAAGCTCTTCTGGCCCCAGCGCCAGACAAGGCCCTAGAGACACCCTTGTTCTGGCCCAGGACTCAGGAAGTTTGAAGTTGGGGTCAGTTTAGGGTAGACTCAGAAGGCTGCTTTGCAACCTTCCCTATCTATAGCAACACCAGTAGCAACTTGTACTGTTTGAGGACAGACTGACAGTGAGCAAACCATCCCCTTCCCCACCCCCACTCCCACTCCGCCTTTGAACAAGCGGCTTAACTTTCTCTTTAAGGTTTCTTTCTGGTAAATGGAGATAATAAACCACATCTATTTAGGGAGTTGTTTCGAAGGAGTAAATGAAACACTGTAACTAAGGGTTTAAACAATGAGGATGAACTTTTAGAATGTTGCTACAATTGTGGGATTTTGTCCTGTTTGTAGGTTCTGAACCAAGGGGCCTTCTGTCTCCAAACCCCAAGTCCCTCCTCCTGACGGTTCCTCGAAACCAAAGTGAGCAGGGCCCTCTGAGGGCAGGGGGGTGGGGGGAGCAGAGGGCCTGTGTACTTGGGACCAGAGGACTAAAATTAACCGGATCGATGGGAGCTGCACTTTCCTGGCATTACTTGTTCAGCTGATCTGAAGCCTGGCCTTCACCAGGCAGGGGGCAAATATATGAGTTTGTGTTCCTAGTACTAAGAGACAGGCTCAGGGTAGACCTTTGACCTGTAGATCACAGGTTGTGCCAGGTTTTAGAGAATGTTGCTCAGAGTGAATCCCACCTCCCCACAGACAGGCAGCATGCCAGCAGCTCTGTCTCATTCTGGGAAAGCCTTGGCCACGCAGACCTTCCTATAGCCTGTTGCTCAGTTTCTCCAATAATTACTTCATTATTTTCTTATCTGGTTTGAGAGGAACCTCTTGGAATTGGCCAAACATGAACAGAAAATGGAATTCCTTTGGACTTGGTTGTTAACCTGGGAAACCGGAATAGTCCTGTGGAAAGTGAAGTAGAGCATTAGTCTACTGATAAATACTTCAATACTGATAAAAATACTGATAAAAACTTCAAGCATATTATAGTGTTTCTCCCTATTGTAGAAAGTGGATTTGTCTGTGCTAACCTCACAGGGTTATTTTTAGGACCAATTGAGATTGTATATAGAGTAGGCACTCAGTACAAGATAGCATGTAATCAACAATACAGTTTGAGGATTTGAGGTGATTTCTTAGACCTCCGCCGAGATGGCACTAAACAACACAGAAGAGGAGGAAGAGACCAAGTCCCCAGAGCACAGGATGTCTGGGCCTTTTGCTTTTGGTTTTGGTTGCTGCTTGAGCATAATGCAGAAAAAAGAGAAATTAATTCATAAAGTACCCAGAACTAGAGACATAGTTCAGTTGGTTGTCAGAGTGCTTGTCTAGTATGCTCGAAGCCTTGGGTTTGATCCCAACACCATATAAAACTGAGCACGCATCAGACCCTGTCTTGAAGAGGAAACCAGGTACCCAAGTTTATAGTTGTCCAGGGTAAAGAGTTCTTCCGGCTGAAACATGAGGGCCCTGGTAACTATAGTTCTCCTCAGTTTGGTTTGGTAATGTGGGTTGCTGAATTGATCCTGAAATAGGCAGCTCAAAAGGATCTTACTGAGAGAGATCATTTTAGACTATGGAGTCAGAAGCTTGAGCCTCTTCTAGCCTGGCTACCTTCACGTGACTTGCGTAGGACTGATGTTTAGGCTACTGCTGAGGCCGCAATCCCAGAAACCTGGGTTGAAGGTTGGGTTTTGTTTGTTTTTTAAATTGAGCCCTTAGATTTGAATGCTTAGGTGTAGCTTTTGGAAGGCAGTTCTTGACCAGGAGGAATCTTAAGAAAGCTTTAAGTGTATCCGGGACTCACTCATCCCCCCCCCCCGCCCCCCGCCCCGCCCTGAACGCCTCTCTGTGAGTGTGTGTGTGTGTGTGTTCCTCCGGGCAGATGTCGGCCAAAGCCCTTGGCCGTGGTTTTGAGGTTGGTGGGAGAAAGCGTCCCTGGGGGTTAGCACAGTGACCTTTTCACTAACTTTCCTTTGCTTTCTGGTGTCCAGCTGTCTAAGCCAGGTCTTTGTCAGTTGATAGCTGGTGACTTTGAGGTGGTAAGGGACCAGACCAGGCTGCCGATAGGTTGTTCTTAGATCTGGTTTTGGTTTGTCAGAATATTTGAATGGACTTTAGATAGACTGAGGGTGGAATCCTGCTTAGGCAGTATGTGTGACTGGGGCAAGCTGTTCTGTTTGCAGTACTAGTGGTGGAGACTCCTCTCTCCTGTGGGGCTAGTGTGAGTCTCTGGCTCTCTGCCCTGTCCTCCTTCACTGTGGGCTACAGGGGTTAGCTGGCCGTGCCCGAGAAGTCCTTCTGTTAGCCTAGACAACTCTAGTTCAGGCTTTTTTCTGTACCCTGTGACAGGCCTCAGGTAACTGTCACTGTGTACTCTACTGGCCATAGCAATGAGCTCTCCTTGCTGGCCTCTGAATGTTTGCCCAAGATGTGAGGAGGTACAGCCCTGTGCTTCTTGCCTGGAACGTTTATCTTTTTCCAGAAGGTTTTATCTGCTCGCATTTGGCACAATTCAACAAGATTGGACTGACTGTGGCACAGGCATTTTGGGTGTGGTGTTGGTGGGAAAAGGGACAGCATATCAGGCTGGATTGATTTGGGGAAGCAGGATTGGCAGGCGTAGCTGGGGTCTGGAACAGTACAGATCTTTCAAGGGGGGCAGTAAATTCTGGGCAGCTTAATTAAACCTCAGAGACCCTTTTTGTCTAACTATGCTTTAAGGAGATACCCTTCATTTGTTTTAAAGGGAAGGTGTGTGTGTGTATATATGTGTGTGTGTGTGTGTGTGTGTGTGTGTGTGTGTGTGTGTGTGTAGACGCATATGCTATGGTGTGAGTGTGGAGCTCAGAGGTTTCAGGGATGGAACTCATGTTATCAAGCTTGGTGGAAAGCACGTTTACCGCTGAGCTGTCTTGCTGGCCCAGGATTTTTATCTAGAAGCAAACAGCCCTATTAGAGTATTTGTTCATTAGCTAACTTCCCTGGCTTTTGGGGGTACTTTTACTGAGCCTCTGCCGTGGAATGTGACGTTGAAGATGAAGTACTTACTGGGTATGTGCTGGCTCTTGGCTCTCAGGCATTCCTCTGTGTCATACTGTCTGCACCCACATGTGCAGACTCCAGCAGGCTGATTAGAACTGCCTGCATTTTGAGACTTGGAAGAGGCTGTCCTTGACCTATTGTACACTGTGGGATGGCTCTTGGGACTCCATCACCCTCTGATTTAGGGTGGAATCTTATCCTGGGTCTTAAAGGGGACACAGAGATCCTCACTAGGATGCAGATCTTGCAGCTTTGACTTTGGGTATCTGGTCCTTTAAGCCAGTTGCTGTTTTTCTCTGGAGGCAGTGGTTTATTGTTTACACACAGATCCTACAGTCTTTATGTAACAGTTACATTGACACACCCTAACCTACCTGGAGGAGAGATGTACGGTCCAGGAAAACCATTACAAGGCCTTAGCTCTTCCTAATTCAGACAGGTGCTGTAAAGTGGAAACCTGATTGTCAAGGTCAGTCAGAAATGTCCTCTGTGACAGTCTGGGTCTTTTTCATGATGAAACCTGTTAATTTCTCCCAAATAGCATTAGGGCAGGAGAAGTGATCTCTGCCTGATATTTATTCTACACCTGCTAGTCTGGCTCAGTGGTTGCATATTTAAGGCCTTGGACGTAATCCCAGCAATGAGGAAAAGTGGCCCAGGTTCTGAACAAGTGTGGGAACTACCTGTGGCAGAAGAGCAGGTAGACATTTCTTGGGACGTGGAAAACAAGGGCCAAATGTGGGATTGACTTTAAACCATAGTTTTTTGGCTTAGCATTCCTGGAGAGGACTCTGGTATTCTTGCCTCAGGTTAATGCCCAGAGAGACTAGTTCAGAGGACCAGAAGTTGTCATGATATATTCCAGAGATTGGAAAGAAGATCCTTCTAAGATGTGCTTGTGCAACCCTTCCTCTGACAGGTCTTATGCGGATGTCTGGGTGACTGGTAACGTTGTTCATTTACAGTGAGCTAGAGCCGTAAAGAAGACAAAATGTCTTTCCGTAGCAACTTGCAGTTTAGGCTAGAGAGACTTAATTATTGTGCTGATGTCTCTGAACACCCTACACCTGCACGCGCCTCTTATTCAGAAGGAAGCACAGGCTTGATGTCATAGCTCTGCCCTGCTTTTATTTGATTGTGTGAATTTTTTCTTTTTCTTTCCAAAGCTGTACATTAGTTCTGCTGGGTAATCTTAACTTTCTGCTTTGTAATGATTATAATGCGATATCAACAGCCATCTGCCTGGGTATTATGGTCTTTGAGTAGCAGCGGAGTAGGGATTTCCAGGCTAATTTAGGGGTTGAGGATGATGGGGCAGTTGATGCCCAGTCAGTCTGAGCCCTCCCACAGATTCCGCCCTGGGACCGTTCAGACTCGGAAAGCATAGCCATCAGGGTCATCTTGGGCTCAGTGGGCTAAGGGTCTCGGTGAAAGGGGCCTAGTTATTTTATTTATTTATTTATTTTGGTCAAACCTGGTATTTTCTTTAAGTCCCAGTTATTTACTGCCTCTGTTTCTTATTCCCGTTCTTCGTTCCCTTTCTGTTCCAGCCAAGGGAGACTGAAATTCTGCTTGAATTGATGTGCATTGGGAATTTGCATGGTTTATATGCAGTAGTGTGGTAATTTTTATAAGAAAAAAAACAGTGCGTGTGTGAGTACGAATGTGTGAATGAGTGTGTGTATGTGTATGAATGTATGAGTGTGTGAGTGTGTGTATGAGTGTGTGTGTGAATGTGTGCGGGAGTGTGTGTGTGTGAATCTGTGTGTATGTGTGAGTGTGTGTGTGTGTGTATGTTTTCCATGGTACTCTTATGGAGGTCACAGGACAATTTCAGGCATTAGTAGTCCTTGCCTTCCAACTTGTTTGAATCACGTTTTTTTTGTCTGCTGCTGCATACACCAGAGGTACTACCTGTCCTATGAGCTGTTCAGAATTCTCTTGTCTTCACCTCCCAATCTCCTATAGGAGTACTGGGAATATAGACATGCTATGGTCTGGCATATTACATGGGGATTCAAATTCAGGGTCTCATAATTTCACAGCAAGACCTTTACCCACCGGACCATCTCCCTAGTTCTGGAGTGGTCTTGTGACAAACAGACTTCCCTTTTGGTCCAAATCCTTTGAGACTCTGGCACTGTGGTGACTTTATATTTGATTCGGCCATGCACGACGCGCTTCCTGAGCCAGTGGCCAGAGCCTGCAGCTTTGGTTTGTTTGAACTTCATGATCTCCATAGAGCCAGCCTTCCTGCGTCTAAACTGGGCAAAGTCTCCTGAAAGCTGACTGGAACTGTGCCTGAAAAGGCAGTAGTTGTGAAGCCTTGTTTGTTGGGGACTGTGCCGGTTGTGGTGAGGGGACCATTGCCCTGAGGAGAGCTCTCTAAAGGCCTGTTCTGAAAGTCAGAGGTTTCTAGGTTTGAGGACTGCGGTGGTTTGTCCTGAGGTGGTTCTTGGTGACTGTGGCCTAAAGGGATTGGTCATTACGAGACAGAGGTGAGTCACATGCTCGGCGTCCAGGTTCCATGTTTCAGCTTGGCCAGAGCCCTCCAGTGCCTTATACAAACGAGGGCCAGGGGCTGTATCATTTGATGTCTGTTGTTGAATTCTGTGGCAGTGATTTTAAGTATGTTCTGGGCCTATTGTGTAGCTATAATGATTTGCCTCATAGGTGTCACGACAAAGGCTATGGGTCTTGTGTTTGCCTTTTTGTGAGGGTGTTAGTAATAATTTTTGTGGAAAGTAAGGTGGAGTGGGAGGGTTTAACTCAGTGTAGAGCACTTGTAGGAAGTCCCAGGTTTGAGGATCATCATCTCTGAAAACATACAAAAGAAAACCACATTCTTTTCTCCTAAGATAAACGTGCCCTCCTGTTTTCTGCTAGTGTTCTCTTCTTGCATGCCTAAGAAAAGAATCAGCTGATAACTTGTTCTTGGATTATTTTAATTTACTTGACAATGTCTGGCAAGGTAGCCTAGGCTTTTAACTCCTGCCTCAGGTTGTCTGGGACTAGGACTCCATTATGGTGACACCGTACCCCATGTACTGCCTTGTTTCTATGTCACTTGACACAAACTTGAGTCATTTGGGAAGAGGGAACTGCAAGTAAGAAAATGTTCCCACTAGATTAGCCTGTGAGTAAGCCTGTTACCCATTTTCTTAATGATTGATACACGTGGGAAGACCCAGTGCATTGTGGGTGTGGGTGGTACCATCCCTAAACAGGTTATCCTGGGTGCTTTAAGAAAGCTGCTGAGCAAGCCATGAGGGAGGACCAAGGCAGTATACAGTCTCTCTCCATGGCTTCTGCTTCACTTCTAAGATAAAATAAACCCTTTCTTCTCCATGTTGCTTTTGGTCAAGCTATAGGAATCCTAAGACACCCGATGTCTTTACAGGAGGAATCGACTGATATGAATTTATGTAGGTGATCATTCTTTTTCATTTAAGGTTCTGTTACAATCTTGGTTCTGCATCTTTACACACACACACACACACACACACACACACACACACACACACACGCATATATTCATGCTCGCACAGGTGGGATGGGGGTGGGGATGTAATTCAGTGGAAAGGTGATTGCTAACAGGTGTGAGGCCCCAGGCTCGATCCCCACACCTAGAGAAAATAATAAAATAAAAATAATCAGTAAATCACAAGAGCGGCATATGCCATAGCTTATCACTTGGCTGTAAGAAACATAGATGTGGTTTTTGTTTTCCTGGTGGTGTAGTGAGCCTTGTGCAAAAAGTTGTACTTTTTGATGGTACCTGTAGAACATTTTCCAAAAGAGAGGAAAAAAAGAATGAATTCTTTTTGAGAAGCACTAGGTTTCAAGCCTTCTTACAAAGGGTTAAGTGTATTGGGAAATTACAGGTTTGCACAGTGCTGTCAGATGAATATCACTTACGTGGAATGATATGTCTAAAATTCTAATCAAAAGGAGAAAAGGTTGAAGAAGTGCCTGGGGTAGGGCCAGAGGATCCCAAGCAGGTCTGAAGATCTGTCTGAGCAGAGGTCTGCTGTAAATAAAATCCATAGAGATGGTGCTTCCTCAGTAACTTCTCTGGTTGTTTCCTTGGCTGCCAAATCCCTGGGTAGATTTATATGGCCAAATATGGTTCCAGAGCTGAGTGCTGAATGCATGCTGGTGGGCTAACCCATACTATTGACATCATTGAGATGTGACACAGAGGAGAGGTGGGAAATGAGCCAGCAAGTCAGATTCTGAAACACGCGACATTCCTTTTCTACTACCACATGTTCCTGAGTTCCAGGGAGGGGCTGTGGTGTGAGAATCTTTTACGTTTCCGGGAATTCTCTTCAGGGAAAAAGCCTGGGAGAGTAATAGAGGCTGGCTTTCTATGAGGACTTGGTGGATTACCTCAATAAAGCCTCAGGCTGCTGTTGCCTGGCAGTTCCCAAGGAGTGTATTTCATAGTTACTCCATTTTGAATGTCATCGGTGGAGCTAGACTCTCTTCTGAGGGAGTATTTGGTGCAGAGAATCTGCTGAGGGTCGGTTGCACTGAAGGGACAGGATTCTGCCAGAGCAGCTTGACTCATGCAGTGTCAGGGTCAGACTCCTTCCTGCCGTACCATATGGGCCTGGCAGGGCCTAACAGGGGCTTTAGTAAATGCTTGGCCCGACGACAGAGTTCATTCTAAAAATGTCTTTAACATTTTCTTTAAAAGTTCCTTCCTGTTTTGCATAATGTCCTTTTGCCTTAGACATCCTGAAACCACATAGCTGTTGGTGTAACAAGACACCAGTAGCTTGAGAAAAGAAAGAAAGACAAGCAGGCAGACTTTTAATGGAGACTCGGGGAAGCTGACGTTTGTGTTGGGCAAGCATGGAGACGTGTTGAGGAGCTTTCTATCTGGGTGAACACTGTCAGCCTGAACAGAGGTTCTGTGGCCAGCAGACATGGCTTCACTGGCTTACACAGCAGATTTTTAATGAGAAACTATACTGGGCTGGAGAGATGACTCAGCGGTTAGAGCACTGACTTCCAGAGGTCCCGAGTTCAATTCCCAGCAACCACATGGTGGCTCACAACCATCTGTAATGGGATCTGATGCCCTCCTCTGGTGTGTCTGAAGACAGCAACAGTGTACTCACATACATGAAATAAATAAACCTAAAAAAAAAAAAGAAAAAGAAAGAAACTATATTATCCAAAGTGCAAGAGGTAGACACAAACAAGGTCCAGCCATCTGTTACAGAAAAGTGCCTTTGCCATGGGTGAGTCTTGGCCAGCCAGATCCAGAAGCCTTGATGTTCACAGGCCTGAGGGGCAGAGTAAGATGGGTGGTCTGAACTAGGGCCAGCATTAGAAACCAAGGGCCCCTTACACACAGGCTCTGGAAACCCTGTCTCAGCCTGTCTGAACACTCCTGTGCTGTGGTGGGCTGGGGTCTATTGCTGGAAATAGCTCATGATTTCTTCTAGTTGCTGTCAGACAGCCAGCTGTCCAGCTGTTGCCCTCCACTTACCCATAGGATAAGAGTGGACAGGAAGTGACAGTGGCGGAGGGAAGATGGTGGAAGAGACAGTGCTGCCTGACAGGGCTGGGAGCGGCAGAGGCCAAGGGACCTCAGCGAGGCAGTGAATGAGGGAGTTTCTGGGAGTTTGCAGAACCAGTGCATTGTCTGTAGAGGGCAGAGGCAAGCCTGAAACACCAGTGGACTCAAAGTTCTCTGTGAGTATTCGACCAATCTAGACTCCTTTAGGTCATGCCATCTCTCTGAAGTTCAAGTGGACTGACTTTTCTTAAGTTCTAGTGTGGGGTCAGTGTAGAGGTAGTAGCTATAGTCTGAAAGGCCTCAGAAATTTCTGTGACGCTCACCACCCACTACTTTTGAGAGCATTTGTGGTGAGGCTTCTTCTGAGGAGTTTGCTGACACTGTCAGATGGGCGTGATTTTGTAGCAGGTGCATGACTGACTGTAAGAAATGCAGCAAAGGGCCTAGAGATGGCTCTGTGATTAGCATGCACTGCTCTTCTAGAGGACCCAAGTTTGGGTCACAGCCACTGTAACTCTAGCTCCTGACTGTTAAGCATACTTGGCAGACACAGTATCCACTCATACAGACACAGACAAAAAAGAAAATTACTACAAAAGCGAAGTGAGGAATATCCCTGTCATACTTGGCAGTTGTGAGATGTGAGAACATTGTTACTGTCTCTGGGCCTTAAAATGGGGTCATAATGGGATCTACTTAAGAGATTCCGGGTTTAGCGAGTGGCCATGAAATGGCCTAAAATGCTGCCTAGCACATGTGAAGCTCTGGTTATGTTATTATTCTGTATCATCCCTGGAGGATACCTGAGGCCACAAAAATTGTACTGAAACCCATTTGCCCATGACAAACTTTAATTTATAAATCAAGCATAGTAAGAGACAATAACAGTAAAAATGGAGTGATTTTATAATTGTTTACCAATATGCTATAATACAAGTTATTTAAGATGGTGACTTGCTTCTGGAACATTCCATGTGGTATTTTCAAACAGTGGATATGAGTGGAATGGGATGGGAAACTGAACAGGATTGGATGACTCTAACTCTTACTTTTGATGAATTTCCCCCTAGTCGGGGGCCAGGAATTGAACTGGGAACCTTATATATTCTAGACAAGGACTGTACCATTGAGCCACATCCTCAGCCCAGACTCTTGTGTGCATGCATGCGTGCGTGTGTGTGTGTGTGTATGTGTGTGTGTGTGTGTGTGCTTGTGTGTGCATCCACTTGTGGAGTCTAGCGATTAGAGACCAGTGTCCTAAGTCTTCCTCAGTAGCCTCCCATCTTAGTTTTGAGAAGGTCTCTCATTAGCTCGCTTGGCTGGTCTGGCCGACTACAAGCTATGGGGTCCACTTGTTTCGTTCTTCCCAGCACCGAGTTTGCAGACATGTGCCACCATGCCTGACTTTTATATGATGCTGTGGGTCTGAACTCAGATTCCCAAGCTTGCCGAGCAGGTACTTTACCCACTGAGTTGGTTCCATCCATTACCTTCCAAAGTGTAATTTTGCCTGATTATCTTTTGTTGTGGCTGCCTAGTATCTTTTTAGCTTTTTAAGATTTTTTAAAAAATTAATTTAATTTAATTTTTTAAGGCAGAGTTTCTATGTATAGCCCTGGCTGTCCTGGGACTTGCTCTGTAGACCAAGCTGACCTCTGACACAAAGATCCACCTGCCTCTGTCTCCTGAGTGCCACTACATCAGGTTTAAATTTTCTTTAATTACAAAATTTTTAGTTTTCTAATTAAATTTTTCTCATATGATATACTCTGATTTTCATTATGTAGTCTAGGCTGACCTGAAATTCATAATTCTCCTGCCTCAGCCTCATGCCTCTTTACTAACCTTACTGATGATCTCTTAGTGTTCTTCATTCTGGGTTTCACTGTCATAATCTTCAACACATTTTGCAGGGCATAGCTCTTTATTTCACTTACATGATTTCCTCAGGATAAATTTTTGGAAGGAATCTGGCCAGATATGGTCATGTTGATGACAGGTTCAAACTACCACATTGCTTTCTGAGCAGTTTGGAGTCATTCATAGTCTCCACATTAGGCATTTCTGGCTTCTAAAAAATGTGCAGCTAAGAGAGTGTTGAATCTATCCTGAGCCGTGTGTGTGTGTGTGTGTGTGTGTGTGTGTGTGTGTGTGTGTGTGTGTGTGTATGGTTTCCCAAGTGAAACGCGCTGTTCCCTGTTCCTGACAGTAATTCCCTCTAGGCCATTCCTGCCCAGGTACTCAGTATTCTAAAAAGGAGTCTGTTGGTTTTTTGTACTCCATAAGGGTTCATACAATTAAGAATGACCTTTCCTTCTTCCTATATGTAAAGCCAACCCTGTAAGTCAACCCTGTAGAATGGGATCAGATGTTGGCTATAAAAACCTGTCTTTAAAATGATACTGATCTAAACCTTTGTGAGTTGGTTGCTGGTAACACACCCGTATGAAGTCAGCCATAGAGACTGTTATTAATAGCTTCCGACAGACTGACCTGAATGCTTGGTCATTTAACCTGAGTGGACAAATTCCCATATAACTCAGGTGTACAGAATCTAGTAACAGTACCCAAATCAAAGAATGGTGAAATTATATTGGATTAAAAATAAGTTGATGCAGTTGCCTAAATATGAAGGGCTAGTATTTTCCTTGCACATTTTTATTTACAGGTGGAGATTGAATTCAGTACCTCATACATGTCAGGACAGACCTTTTTGAGAGATTAATAAAAACCTGCCTAAATAGTAAAGTGATTAGAGCCAGTGATTTCTAATGATCCCAACTTTATAGATTCAGGAGATGAAGCCGTTCTCAACTTACAAGGGACACTATCTTTCTCTTCTAGGCTCTTCCTGAATCTTCTACCAAATTCACAGTTTTCTTCTGACTTAAGAGGGCATTCTAGGTTCATTGCATCTGGACAGAGTTGGTTTTACCTGTGTGAGGTGGGATCATGTCTTAGAGTGTAGACAAGAGGACTCAATGACACGAAGCATATAAATATTGATCAGTACTGTTCCCTGGGCACAGGAGGCGTGCACTGAGTTCCGTAGGAAAGTCATTTCCAAGTACAGAGATGTGAAACTGTGACCAAAGCTTAGGGAAGTGGAAACTTGTCGTCTCCGGGCCTGGCCAGTGTGGACAGACCGACTCCAGGACACAAGAATCTTGTCAAATCCACACTGGGAACGCTCCTGGAGTATGTGCTTCCTCCGTGTGTGAAGTGTGCCAGGTATTTATGGCTGTCCACAGTCGTCTCTACGTGGACAGTTTGTCCATATTCAAACCACAACAGTTGAGTGTTTTGGGAAGAAGCCAGAAGGACGTTTGTGGAGAGGTGAGAAGGTATGTTGTTAAAATTAAGGGCACTTGCTCCTCTTGCAGAAGAGCCTGGTTTGATTCCCAGTATCTACGTGGTGGTTCAAAACCATCTGCAAACTACAATTCCAGGAGATCTGAAGCCCTCTTCTGACTTCTTTGGGTACCAGGCACACGCATAGTGAACATACGTATTTACAGGTAAAACATTCATACGCATAAAATAAATAAATCTTCAAAAAAGTTTAAATGGAGAATTCTACACAGAGAAACCCTGTCTTGAAACAAAATAATGGAGAATAAATATAAGTATCTTCAGTTAGGTTGTCTGTCTGGAGTGTTGGTAGAATACCTCAGACATAGGCCTGGGATAGCCTTCTATGTTATACATGGGGGCTGGAGTTGAAATCCAGGATGCCCAGTTCTCTTGCCAGTGTCTCAGTTTATCACGAGATAAAATGGAGGTTTGCTTGAACGCTCATTGGAATGACTTTCTGCCTGATGTTGCTAGTGTGGCCATGATTAGTTAAGAGGCTTTATTGTAGGATACTGGAGTGCTTATTGCTGCCACCTTGTAAAGCTGAGAGAGTTGTCAGTGGGCCTTGAGAACCAGATTGAGGCTTAACTGAAGAAACTCACACCTGCCCTGTCTCACGTGATGTTGTCATTTACAAATTCTCACTTGAGAGCTGTGCAGCTGAGTTACAAGAAAGATCTCTCTCTCTCCCTCCCTCCCTCCCTCCCTCCCTCCCTCTCTCTCTCTCTCTCTCTCCCTCCCTCCCTCCCTCTCTCTCTCTCTCTCTCTTTCCCTCTCTCTCCCTCCCTCTCTCTTCCTCTCTCTCCCTCCCTCCCTCCCTCTCTCTCTCTCTCTCTCTCTCCCTCTCCCTCCCTCCCTCCCTCTCTCTCTCTCTCTCTCTCTCTCTCTCTCTCTCTCTCTCTCTCACACACACACACACACACACACACACACACTCCATGTAAATTATAACATGTTGGGCTGCCATCATAACTATCCGAGGTTGCTTTTGGCAGACACATCTGCTTAGATTCACCTGGCAAACCCGGTGCCTAAACAGGAAGGTAAAAGCTACAGATGAGTTGATAAGTTGGTTGGTGTGAAACAGAGCTGTTCTGAACATGGAGTCCTGGACTACAGCCACAGCTGCATCATGTGTGCATGATGTCATATTGGTTCAGCATCCCACATGCTAGGCATGGGAAAGTTCTTCTAAACTCCCACAGCAGCTCATTTTCTTGCTTAACTGTCCTAACTAGAACCTCTGTTCTAATGTGGACTAGGTATGGCAGAATGTGGACTAGGTATGGCAGAAGAGGATATCCTTTTGTTCTTCCTGAGTGGGGAAATACTCGGTTTTCCACTGTTAAGAGTTGTGTTGGGAAGCCAGGTTTTTATGGCATATACCTTTAATCCCAGCACTAAAGAGGTAGAAACAGACCGATATCTGAGTCTTCATAGTAAGACCCTGTCTCAAACAAACAAAAACGAAGAATTCTGTTAGGGGGCTTGCAAAATGGCTTAGCAGGTAAAGGCGACTGCCAGAAACCTAACAACCTGACAACCTGAGTTTGGTTCCTGGAACCTACATGGAGGAAGGAAAAAAATGACCTCCTCAAATTGGCCTCTGACCTCTACATGTATACCTTGGCACATGTCTGTCTGTCTGTCTGTCTGTCTGTCTGTCTGTCTGTCTCTCTCTCTCTCTCTCTCTCTCTCTCTCTCTCTCTCTCACACACACACACACAGACACACAGACACACACAAATAAGATTAAAAAAAAAAAAGAATGGTGAAGCCCCCTCTGTTTCTAGTCTGGTGTTTTTATCATTGAAAGGCTGTGGGTTAACCAACCAGAACTCCCAGGAATTAAGCCACTATCCAAAGAGTGTACTAGGATGGACCCATGGCTCCCGTTGCACATGTAGCAGAGGATGGTCTTGTTGGGCATCAATGGGAGGAGAAGCCCTTGGCCTTGCCAAGGCTCCATCCCCCAGTGTATATAGAAGCAGGGGGATGGGGGATAAGGTAGGGGGTATGGAGGGGAAACTGGGAAGGGGGCTAACATCTGAAATATAAGTAAACTATATCCAATAAAAAAAAGAAAAGAAATGCTGTGGGTTTTGACAGTGCTTGTTAATCATGTGGGTTTGTTTGTTTTTCTTTTTCTTTTTGATCCATTATGTTGATATAATGCATTTTCATGTTGAATGATTTTTAGCTATTAAAGCAACCTTGTATGCCCAGGATAAATATTATTTGGTCACAGTATATAGTGTACTTATTTTTTGCTTGTTTGAGTTTAATAGTGTATAGTTTTAGTTTTTTTAATTATAAGAGATTTGTCTGTCTTTCTTTGTGACATCTTTGTCTGGTTTTAGGAAAATAACGATGCCTCAGGGGATGAGGAGGGCATATCCCCACCTCTTCTGTTTTTGAAAAACTAGGTGTCAGTTTGTCTAACCCTTTTAAGCATCCGGTATACTTCTCTGGGAAGCCACCTGGACCTGGCTTTCTGTTTATATAGAAAGTCTCACTCATCTTTTAATTTTATCTCTGCCATCTTTAGCTACACAGGCTTTCTGCTTTCTTGTCTCTTAACTGTGACTTCAGGTTATTTTCAGAATTGGGAAGGGCTTCATGAGTCCTAAATTGGCTCCCTAACATTTTGGTGCTCACCCCTGGATGGTGGGCAGAACAGCTGTTGTTTCCGTCTCTCATATCCCTGGGGTCCTCGTAAGTACCAGATTCTGCCGATCCATCGCATTGGCCAGTGGATCAAAGTTCAGTGATAAAGTTTATACATTTACGTCAATAGAACATTTCCTTGTCACGTTCTAGGGAGTCTGGGGAGAAGGGGAATTAGCACTGAGTATCTCTTAAGTGCCAGGCACTGTGGTAAGAATGTGTATGTTTATAATTATCCCCACCCTGTACAGGGAAATTAGAGATAGCTGCATTTACAGTGCTTCTGATAGCTTAGTATTGCCTGGAATTCATGGTTGGCTGATTGCCCAGATAACCTATTAGGCTTTCTACAGGCTAAAGTTTGGTCCTAGGAGGAGGGAGAAGGAGATACAGGTAAGTAGCATTGTAGGTCAGGAAGTTACATCAGGGCTCCGGAACTGATCAAAGGACTGACTGATGTAGCAATACAGCTTTCCATACGTATGTGCTGGGATGCTAAATTGCTGTTTTACCAGAAGAGTAAAACTGTCAGCAAGTGCTTTATAGCTCTGTGGATGTGGCTGTGTGCACACCTTTGATCCCAGCACTTGGGAGGCAGAGGCAGGTGGGGCTCTCTGTGAATTTGAGGCCAGCCTGGTCTACAGATCTATTCAAGTCCTGTATAATACAGGGATGCACAGAGAAACCTGTCTTTAAAAAAAAAAGAATTTGAAGATGCAGACAGCCCTACATAGAAAATCAGAATTTACTCGGGGAGCTGAGAAGTCAAAAGCCAGAGTAGAGACATAAGTTTGCTCTGGATGAAGTTCATGGCAGGCTGTCATGGCTAACATATAACCCAGACCTGCAGGCCTAGGAGTCACATGCCTTCCTCCCTCCCACCCCCACCGGCAGCCCTTGAAGAACAAACACACCTCACTCTATACGGCCACTTCTTAGGTTCTTCTTTCCCCCTCTTACCAGTCTTCAGTTCTCCATTGCTGTACTGATCGATTCTCCTGCCTTATTCACGGACATACTTTGCCATTGTTTTGCCACTGACCCCACCGTAAGCAGTCCCACTCCTGTGTTTGCAGCACACGTGTCTCTACTTGCCACAGAGAGACCACTGGAGTGTGTACGATGTCCTTCTAACTTAAAACCACCACAGTTTTTAGATCTACATGCAGTAAAATTGGTTTATTTGTCATGTAGTTGCATGGACTCAAACATGCGTATATTTGTGTAAGCACCACCAAAATCAAAATACACAACAGTTTAGTCCCTTCCAAAGTCCCAGTTACTAGTCAGAGTCTCCCATCTTTAACTCTGGACAGCTCTGTCTTGTTTGAGATGAGGTCTCACTGTACAGTACACACTGTCCTGGAGCTCATTATACAGGACAGCTGCACCGAAGCCCTCCTCCATCCCAGAACCTCACACATGATAGGTAAGCGTGTTACCACCGAACCCCAGCTTTAGAAGACGTGTGTGTGTGTGTGTGTGTGTGTGTGTGTGTGTGTGTGTGTGTATGTGCAGTGTGCCCATGTGTTTTGAGACTAGATCTCTGCAATATGGCTGGTCTAGAATTCATGTTCCTTCTCAGCTTCCTGAATCCTAGGCATTAAATACACCACCATATGAAGATTTTTCTGCTGTACCAATACTGTGGTTAAAAAGAAAATCAGAAATTGTGTATTATATTCAGAATTCCTTTGTATTTTGACAGAACCTTGTTGAAGAGTACAAGCCGGTTATTTTGTAGACATTTCCTCAGGTTTGCTGTTTGTTCATGATTATTCTTTTTGTGTGTTTTGCTTGGACAGGGTCTCACCATGTAGTCGAGGCTGGCCTTATACTTGTGTTTCTCCTCAGCCTATTATGTAAATATTCTGTTATTCCTCCCACTTTTCTCCACAGGAGTGTTTTTAACATCTATAGTTATTTATTTATTCCTGAATCAATTACTATAGTGGTTGATTTCTTTGTATTTGGTACTTAAAGAGTCCCTCTCCCATTAGTTCTCTCCTTTCCTCTACTCTTTGATTTATGAATGCAGAATATGAATGCTTTTTTAAAAATTCTTTTTTAATTATAATTACATCATTTCTCCCTTCGTCTTCTTGTCTTCAAACTCACCCATGTGCCCCTCCTTGCTCTCTTTCAATTTATGGTCTTGTTTTCTTCACTAACTGTTGTTATATACATATGTATATGAATATATATTCCTAAATACCTAAACAACCTGCTAGACTGTTGATTCTTGGCTTTTACTTTATTCCAATGCTTACCATCCCAGGTTTACCAGTGGAATTGTCTCCCACTGGGTAGCTGTTTTATCCTTTTGATATAGTCTGTTGTTCTTGGAGCAACTTCTTTCAGGAAGGAGTAAGGTATTCTAGGAGGCTGTTCTTTCCTTGACTCTGCCCTGGCACCAGCCATTTCTTCAGTGAGTCTTAGTTCTTTTCAGGAGAGAATGTATGTAGAAAACAAGAATTAGCTGCCAGGGATTCACTTTGGGTTTTTTGGGTCCATCCCTGTTGCCATGTGTACACTTAGCCTATTGATTCTGAGTACCTAGAGATACTCCCATGGTTCCCATGCTGCTTGCCCAGATATCGCTCTGTGGAGCAACCTTACACAGGACATGGATTAGAGATGTGTGCTCCAAGCCCAGCTTTGTGTGGGATCTGAGAATTTGAGCTCAGGGTCCACATGCTTGCACAGTAAATATTTTATCCACCTCCCCACCTACCATGAGGTTTCTAGGAACCTTTGTTCAGGAACTGACAGAAAAAGCCAGGCACACATTATATGAATCCAGGTTAAGAGGTAAAGGAGGTAAATCTCTGTTTAGGATTGCACCAAACAAAGTAGAAATTCATTCTTGGATTTCCTCCACAAAGGTGAACACCAAGCTAATGGAAGCTAGTGGGCCATAAACATTCTTGACCTCCAGCCACAAACTCAATCCTAGAGCCTAGAGTCTTCTGTTTTCAGTGCTGGTGGAAACCTTTCCACTTTTGAACAGAAGCAAACTGTCAGTTTACTGTAGTTCTGGAATCTTCAGGAAGTTTCCTTGCACTGTCTTGTTCCCACTGCCACTACTGGATTCAAGGGCCATAGCCAACTGATGCATACAAGAGTTTAGCTTGGCAAAGTCAAGCAAAACCTAACTTTTATGCTGTCTCCCTCAGTTTACCCCCTGGAGCCTGACATTAAGAATTCAGAGAGAGAGAGAGAGAATAGCATGAGGACAGCATAGGCAGGACTGTTAGGATCGCCTGTCCTCCATGGATCATGATGGTCTAAAGGTTTATTAAAGGCAAGGGAGGGGAACTCTTAAGATCCAAGATTGCTCCTGGCAAGGTCAGCCCCTCTTGTCTTACCCTTCATACGAAGGAATTGTGGTATCTCCTCTGGCCTGGGCAGAAGTCTGTAGGGTCTGGTTTGAGGTGAGTTCTGACTCTTCAAGGTGATATAACTGGTCATAACTTTGTTTCCTTTTAGATTTATAAGTCTTAATGCATTTTAATGACAGTTCCATGGACTGAATGGCCAAGGCTGAGGCCTTTCTGGTCGTCCTACAGCCTGAATCGGACATTGAGATTTGGAGATTGGCTTCTTTCTCACAGGAAGGAATAGCATAGGGTGAAAAGCCTGGTTTGTATGGTAGTGTGAGGTTCTCCTGTGGCCTAGAGAAAATTTAAATTTAAATTTTAAACTTATTTTGAGCAGTGTCAGCAGCTGATGAATCAGAAGCTGTGCCTGGAAACAGACCTTGCTGAGGAGTCTAGAAAGGAGTGTGTATAGAGATGAGTGTGTATAGAGATGGTTGAGTGTGTATAGAGATGAGTGTGTATAGAGATGGATGAGTGTGTATAGAGATGGATGAGTGTGTATAGAGATGGATGAGTGTGTATAGAGATGGATGAGTGTGTATAGAGATGAGTGTGTTTGCTACACAAAACCCTGTCTCAACCCAAACTCAATCCAACCAACCAGTCAAGCAAACAAAAACAACCCTAGCACTCATATCAAGATGCAGCTTCCCGGGGCTGGAGCATTGCTCAGTGGCTGACATCAGCTGCTACTCTTCTAGAGGACCTGAGTTCAATTCCCAGCATCTACATGGGGACTCATAACTGTGTATAATGTCAGTTCCAGGGGATCCAGTGTCCTTTTTTCGGCCTCTGAGGGCCCTAGACACACATATGGTGTACATATATGGAAATAAAACATTCACACACAACTAAAGAAATTTAAAATAGAAATCAATGATGTTGCTTTCTGGGCTACTCAGAATGTCTGGGTGAGTCTCCCAGTGTGACCCCCTCTGTGTGGCTCAAGTACAATAGGTGGTTCTCTCACCAGCGTTTCAAAAGCCAGCCACAGTGCATAAAGGTTGTGTAGGTCTTTAATGATGTGGACAGGCATGTGTCACTGTGTGAGAAATAGCAGTTCCAAGAACTTGGTGGCTCATTGTTGGTGAACTACTTTCTGGACATGGAAGGTTACAAAGTGGGGCTTTGTGGGTGTATGACAAGGCTGTCCCAAGCAGAGAGATGGACAGAGGAGGAAGCGTCCCCACCGTGACGTGGCTTTCTGCTTGACCTTCTTGCCTTGCCTTGTCAGTCTAGTCTGGCAGATTCTTGTACTTTTTGATTAAATACTTCGTTTTTTCCCTCTAAGTATGGAGTTCTTAAACCACAGATGTGTTGTGCTTCCTGTTGGAAGGGGCTCCCCACCCTCTCCGGCTCTAACTGTGGGTGTTGAGGTGGCAGAAAGAACGGGTGTGGAGCCTGTGCTCAAGGCGTCATGTAGGGAGAGAGAACGTTTTTCCATAGTGAGATCCTGTGATTTAAACAGGCAGAGCTGTACACTGGAATCCCAGCACTTGACAGGGAGACTCGATCAATTCAAGGTCACCTCAGCAACATCGGGAGTTTGAATCTTACGTGGGCTGTGTGAGAATCTGTCTCAACAAACAAACAGAAAACCCACAGCTATATGGTTTACATCTTATTTTTTTTTTTGCGTTTATTTATTTAATGTATGTGTGTCTTTGAGTATGTGTTCCATGGCACACTTGTGGACAAGTGTGGAAGGTGGTTCTCCCCTCCCCCATTAGGTCTGCATCCTTAGGCAACAAGAAACTTTACCTGTTGGGCCATCTTGCCAGCCCTCATTTGAAATCTTTATATTAGAAGATGTTTTCTTTGGCAGTGGAACTAAAGCTGGGATCACCTTTCCTGGGTTATAGTTTAAATGATTATTAGTTCAGCTTTAAAGACATGTCCCAAAGGTACAATACAATGACAGAAACAATGAGTTAAGAAGTAAATTATGCTGAGTGTGGTGGCACACTTTTAGTCCCAGCACCTTGTAGAGGCACACAGGTCTCTGGGAGCTCCAGGTCACCCAGCACTGCAGAGTGAGACCCTGCCTCTAAAGGGGGTGGGAGAGGGGCATAGTGCCTTTGAAATTGCTTGAGAGTTTAAATTTTGTTAATTAAAAATGTAAAATGACAGTTTATTTATCTCTGTGTGTGTTTGAGGTGCACATATCATAGTTGCACATGGAAGTCACAACTTGGGATAGTTTTCTCCATCCATCTCCAAGTTTAAGTTCAGGTCTTCAGTGGGTACATCATCCACTGAGCCATCACACTAGCCTGGTCTTAACAAACTAGGCTGTGGCATGTATGTATGTGATGTGTGTACCCGTGCTATAGCATGTGCCATAGCATGGGTGTAATGCTCAGATGACAACTTGGAGGTGCTAGTTCTCTCCTGGGGATCACACTCAGGTCTTCAGTGTGGTAGTGAGCGCCTCACCCTGAGTTAGATTTTACAAGTCAGTAAGAAATGCTTCACGTGGGAATGAAGAGTCCGTTCCGGGTTCTTCATGTGCGTCAAATCTTCATTTGGAGTTCACGGTGCACGTCTGTCGTTTAGGACAGTAGCGAGCAGCAGGCCACTGGGGGAAAGACTTTGTTTGTTTGGGGTCTTGTTTTGCTTGTTTTGTTGGTGTGTTTATGTGTTAGAAGAGGCAGCTCACCGGCAAGTGGATACAAATCTGTGTGATGACTCCCACCCCAAGGGGCACCAAAGGCCCAGGTGAGCTAGTCACTTGTCTGCAAAGCTTTCCTTGACTCTTCCATGGCACTGGGTTGATGTCCCCTCTTTGGTACCAGGTCACCATGCTCACATTCCCCACTGTGGTGAGCTGTGCTGGCCTTCCTAATGTTTTGTCTTGTGTTTTTCTCAGCAGCCACACTAAGGGCAACTGGCCACTTCTTAGCCCACCTTCTGTATGCCTAGTACCACTTGGTACATAGTAATTAATAATGAGGTAAATGTTTGAGTGAATTTGGCATTGTGAATATTTTGAGTAAGTGGATGAAAATAAAGAACAAATTTCCTAGGGGTTCATGTTAGAAGCATGAATAGGTTTGGTGACGACAGTCAGTGCACATACCTAGAGAGCCCTCAACGGGCTGAAGGAAAGCTTTGGGGTGAGCTCCGTGTAGTAGTCACTGCTCTCATTTCTAATTTAAAGACCGCCTGAGTTGGTTTTGGTTTTTTTTTGGGGGGGGTTGTTGTTTGTTTGTTGTTTTGAGATAGAACCTCAGGTAGCAAAGGCTGGTCTTGATCTTCTGATTAAGCTATACTTCCTAGGTGTTGTGATTATTGGCTTGTATCATTAGCTTTGGTTTAATAATATTTTTCTCAAGCCCAGTCTTGCTGTTGCTAACCTCTGGTGCTTTCCTGCCCTTTTGAATCAGAGCCACAGAGAGGAAAGATCCAACACACACACACACACACACACACACACACACACACACACACACACACACACACACACACACTGAATCCGTGGAACAGCACCTCACTGGGGGAAAGGCCAGAAGAGGGCCGAGGTGAAGAGATCTGAGACCTGGCCGCGGAATACGAACAAATACAAAATCATAGCTCTGAGGGCGATTGTCTCCTGGCAATCCTGTATGTCTTCTCCTACATGTTCCCCAAATGGTGGGTTTTCTTGCTCAGAAGGAATTTAGGGACCTGACCCTTGAATATCAAGAAGAATATTTTAAAAGTAAAATTTAAAAAGCCATTCCACTATGAAAATCCACCATGGTTTCTTACTTTCCTAGGTGTGGGGGAGACGTTTGAGCAGATACAAAACACTTGATTGTGGAGGGAAGAACGCTCTGCTAGTGGGCTGTGTTAAACTTGACCGACTTGGTTTCCGCATTTCTTAGTCTGGTAACTCAACCTCAGGCTAAGGATTATTTACTTCCTGAACCACTCACTAGCCTGTCAGCTGGAAATCAGTGAACTGGATGTTCCAGCCTGTTTTGCAGAGTCTAGAGGACTGAAGCAGTGCCCAGCCAACGTGGAAGTGAGGGCTGAGTCTGTATTAGGGTTGGCTTAGATTTAGTCCTGCTTTTGTTGTTGTTGATAGGAAAATTAAAAGTAGATAAAGGCAGATTTATTAGGAGGCAACTCTCAGGTGCGTTCATGGTCTCACCGATGGAGCTCATTGAAGTCACACATCCAGGCTAAAGCGAGGCTGTGCCAGCCACGAGCTGGGATGGTGTCCACTGGGCAGGCACTCTCGTGTGAGCTGCCGGAAACCTTGTGAGCCTGGAGCTTTCACCAAGCGGCCGGGGTTGGTAGAAGGGGGAGAGATGGGGTTTCCCAGTTTGTACAGGAGCTGAGCAGGGGTTCCAGCCTAACTGTCAGTGTTGTTGTTTTGTTTTTTTAAGACAGGGTTTTTCTGTGTAGCCCTGGCTGCCCTAGAGCTTGTTCTGTAGAACAGGCTGGCCTTGAACTCAGAGATCCACTTGCCTCTGCCTCCCGAGTGCTTGGATTAAATGTGTGGCCACTGCCCCTGGCTTAGCTCTGCTTTTGATACATATATGGGCAGATGTGCATTTGTGTTTGCTGTATTCTTCAAGGAAGCAGCAGAATTTACAAAGTTGAACTCACACATTGAAGTTATTGAGCAACTTACACAAGAGGCCATGACCCAAACTCCCAGCCGCGAGGTCCACGTGGCAGTGCTTGGCCTGGGGAGCTGAGGACAACTCACATCTGTGCTTTCATAACCCTGCTTCCCAGATTTCAGAGCCAGGAAAACATACAAGCCAGCCCAGCAGCGCAGAGAGCCTGTATGCACACGCCGTGCTCCACACAGAGAGAGCGCCTGGGCCCGGCCTGAGGATTAGCATGAAGTACTTAGGCCTCTGCTGCTGCCTCTTGTTCCTCTTCCTGCATCCATAGGCAGCTCTGAGCACTGGTAGCAGAGGCCCGTTTGAGAAAGCCGTCAGTCCTTGCCTGCCTGGAGTCTTGTAACTTTTGTTTTTTAATGATGGTTCTTAAATGCTTTAACCTTCCTTGTAGCCCACCACCCACCAGAGGTAGTGGAAAAGAAAGGATACGGGGTGGCAGGGGTGAGGGGGTGGGGAGTGGACCTGTTTAGAAAGGTTCTTTGGAGGTTAACAGGCTGCAGCAGCTTGATCCACTCACAAATGTCTCATGGATACCAACAGTATCTGTAGCTAACCTCCGCTACACACCCAGCTCTACCTCAATGAGAAGAGTCCAAGAAACTAGACTCTGAAGTGGAAACGCAAGGGTTCTTTGGTAAGTTGGTTGGATGGTGTTTTGCTGGGGCAAACACCTGAAGGAACATTTCATTAAAGTGGACACAGACTAGTGAAGGAAAGTTTTACTGAAGCAGACAAGGAGAGAAGATGTTCTGCTAAAGCAAGCATATGAAAGGACACGTGATGAAAGATTCTTCAGGACTCCATAGGGAGAAATGCACCCAAAACCTTCTGGGGCACTGCAGTTTGCTGCCACTTGCAAGGATTTGGGCTAATTGGATGCATGTGATGAACCAAGACCGTGATGAGGACATGTGATGTTTGGAGGGTATAAATAGTACAGAGATAGTGTGGCTTGTTGGTACAGCTCGCTCTGCAATGCTTGTGAGTCTCAGTCTTTGCTGACCTTCACTTCCCTGTGAGAGGCACAGCTGAACTTCTGGTGTCCTGCTGGTCCCTCCTGCTGACTCGAGCTGAGGCTGAGGCCTGGTTGTTTCTGCTAGGTCATGTCACTGCTTTTGCTAACCCGAATCTAGTGAACTACAGATACTGTTGGTGTATCCTTGAGGTATGGCAGAAGGTCCAAAGCTTCCTGGCTGACACTGGAGCCAAGGAGGAACACAATCACAGGGAATGGAAACAGAATTTGGGGAATGGTCATTTCACCCGAGTGAAAGAGACAGTGATTGTTACCAAGGCAAGACACTTCGAGAGCGTAGGTGACAGGTAGGGGTGGTCATGGTGCTGGGTAATTAAGGTTTCTTCTTATCCTTCCTTCTACCCATCTAGGATCTGCATTTCTTCCTTTCTGCTTGGTCATTCATGCCATCTTGGGAGCAAGAAAACAAGAAAAAGAATTTCAGAAGATCCTAGTTTGGGGTTTGTTCTTCCTGGTCCTGTCAGGACTAGAATTCATCAGGTCCAATCCTTGCAATTTATGAATGGGAGTAGATGGAAATTGTTCAGGGATCGTCCAGTACCCACTGCTGCGGCTGCATTAGGGTACAGGCTTCTCTCTCTCATTTGGGGCTCCTTAACTCAGCATCTTTCCACCGGGGCTGCACAGTACACTTTTCTCCCTGCAGGTGTATACTTGTGGAGGCCTGGCAGACCACATGTGAACTCCTGCCTTCTGGGTTGGTTTCAGAAAGTATAAGCAAGCTGGTAGGAAGGCAATCCAGATGCCTCCTCTTGGGGTCTTGTAAATAGGGTTTATGTTTTTCAATACTTCTGTAGATGGCATGGGTTTTCCTGAAGAAAGAAGAACCCAGTGGTTGGTCATGAGTCCACTGTACCTTGACATCTCCCAGAGGTCTTGTCTTAGGGTTGGGGAATGGAGGCCCCTAAGCCTAGTTGGTTTCATGAGCAAGAGTGGGAATCTCTAAGGACCTTCATTGTTTGAAGGTTTCAAGACTTGTGAAAATGAACCACCAAGTTCTGTGTTGTCCAGTTTACCAGTAACGTACAAGCATGAGGGCCTGAGGGCAGACCCCTAGCTCCTAGTTTTGGCAGATACATCTGTAGCTCCAGTGCTGGGCAGAGCAGATTCCCAGAGCTCAGACTAGCTAAGTCATTGCTCTCCAGGTTCAGCGAGACCACACCCTGCACACACTCATAGGAACACATGCATACACGGCACATTAAACCCAAGATCTTTGAGCTTTTTGTTAATGTCCCTCCCGTGATCAGCTGAGTTGGGCTGAGACTGTGTTTGGGCCTCAGGCGATCCCCATGATAGGATTGAGATCCCCTGTGCCAGGTGACCACTAACTGTCCTGGAGCTGAGTGCTGCACCTCAGGTCATCTTGGGAGGTCAGAGCTGTGACAATAGCAGTATTGTTACGAAATGATTCTGCAGGACCCCTAACCTCCAAGAGGGACGATTCGAGGCACAGCTTTTTTAAGTTTGAGGCTGTCCTTCTTTGCCTAAGCTCTGTGTTTCTAAGGAAAATCAAAGGATGAAGTTCTGCTGAGGCCTGCCTGTCAATGCAAAGAAGTTAATTGGTTCAAGGAAGTGGGAATGGCTAAGGAAATAGCTAACCTAGGGAAGACCACTACAGCAGAGGGCCTGTTCAAGGCATTTGGCTTGTTTTGTGCCAGGCCACACAGCTTTCACCATGAAGGGGATTTGATCAGAACTGTCTCGGGAGAGAATGAACTAATGGGAACAGGTCCTGTGGGGAAGGAGCAGGGAGATAAGATTGAGGAGGATTCCCGGGGGGGGGGGGGGGGGGGGGGGGAGAGAAGGTGGCAGCTGTCCAGAAACACTTTCCAGACAGGGGCACAGGCTCATGGCTTCCTTTGCTAGATGTAGATTTTAGGAAGGCAACTGCTCCCTGGGCATGTGAGCTACTGCATGTTTTAGATGAAAAGGATCGATTGGAGCCGGCACAGGGGTGGGCAGGCGTGAGTCTTTGTCATTCGTGTATTTTAGGTGTCTCTGATCTGCTTAGTGCCCCACCTTCTATGGCTTCCTCCCTGTGCTCTGGTGCCTGGTTTGTCTGATATATGAAGCTGGCCACCACAGACTAACAGTCCCCAAATGACAACATCAGTTCAGTGATGATGTAGTTAGGCAATGGAGAGGTAGAAAACTTCAAAGGGCTTCTTGGTTGCCCTGTTTTTGTTTTTGTTTTTGTTTTTTTTTTTTTTTTTGGTTTTTGTTTTTGTTGTTGTTCTTTTGTTTTTCAGTGCCCTTGGATGCTTCCCAGAAGCAGAATTTAATCTTTGAGGTTCCCATTCTGACTTGTCCTGAGCATAGTTTTTCTACTGAGCATCTTGCTGGGACTTATGTTTCTGGAACCTGTTCTGAGGTTGTTGAGGAGCGTGGAGTACTGTGGACCTGGGCTTGTGGTCTTGGGCTGTACCTGGACCACTGTGTATTCCACAGGCTCCTTTCTTCTCTCTGTAGCTGACCATGTCAGAATCTGCTGTCTGCCTTCCCCTAGTCTTTTAAGCCAAGCACTTTCTTACTGATCCATGTCTCTAACTTCTTCTTCCGGGACAGGAACTCTGGGAGTCATCCTGACCTTGCCTTCTCAATTTATCCCTCGACTTTATTGGCCACTATTTCTAAGTTTTTGTTTTGTTTTGTTTTGAATCCCTTCTACTCTCTGACTGGCTTCATTTTGAATCTGATTTCCTCTACAGTGATTTGCCCACACCACACCCTTCTCTTCCTTTTCCCCTGTTAGATTTAGTTAGGTTTAGAAAGAGCCGAGTTTGTCTTTTGTCTAAAACCACACAGATGGCAGAGCTCAGGATTTCTGAGAAAGTGATTCAGTTTTACAGTGCAGCCCAAGGAGGACATCTCTTGTGCAGGGAGTGCTCCACAGGTAACTAACTGTCTGGGTTTGCCCAGTACTAGGAGTTCCTGGAACAAGGTCTTCTGAGGTGACTGGTCACAGTAGGGATGGGCACGGATGCCTTTTTTACAGCACCCTGTCTCCTCGCTCTTGCAGAGGGAGGAACTGTCAACTAATGCTGTCTCCAGCAGAGTGGGCCCTGTGGCTGGCTAACTTCTTCCTTTCACCTCTCTAGTTGGCCCCATGGTGATTGACTTTAATATTCCTGTGGATCTGGAGCTTCTGGCAAAGAAGAACCCAGAGGTAAAGATGGGCGGCCGTTACTCCCCCAAGGACTGTATCTCTCCTCACAAGGTGGCCATTATTATCCCATTCCGTAACCGGCAGGAGCACCTCAAATATTGGCTGTATTATTTGCATCCAGTCCTTCAGCGCCAGCAACTCGACTATGGCATCTACGTCATCAATCAGGTGAGGTTTGGGAAATGGGACAAGGGAGGTAGAGCTCGGGGACACAAATGTGTGCTCAGTTAGCGCTGAGGGAAGGGAGCATCTCATTTTACAAGGGCTTGCCAACTCTGTCACTGATGCTGTCCTTCTTTAAACAGTGCGGTGAGCTAAGTGCCAAACAATATGCTTGCTTGTTGATATTAGGTCTGTTAGCCAAGAGAAATAGATAGAGCGTGCTTGGCTTTTTAGGAGTAACCTTCCAGCAAATCTGAAAGAAAAAGTCATCTCCAATTGTCACAAAGTAAGACACTGATTATTTACCATTTTTAGGTTACTATAGTTTTCTTACTACTACTAATAATAATAATTACAAAACAATCCATTTTTTTCAGATGTTTGTGTAACTTTGAAATGTATCCAGCTGGGCAGTCAGTATCTTTCTTGTGGGGTATCCATAAGAGACCATATGTATGTCTCTATTGTACATACATATTTTCACCCATGTACAGCCAGCTATGGGTGAAAAGTCTGGGGGTCCTATTTTAGAGCTTCAGAGAGTGAGTTTCTTGCTGCCCCTCAGACTGTGTGTCAGGCTCTCTTTTGCTTAGGATAGAAATGCTGAAAACTCACCAGCCTCTGTCACCACACCCAGAGATTCAGTAGATCTAAGCCTTTTTAAAGGTTCCTTTGAGGCAGGGTCTCACTCTGTAGCCCTGGCTGTCTCGGAGCTCACTCTGTAGACTAGGCTGGCCTCACACTCACAGAGCTATGCACCTGCCTCTGCCTCGTGAGTGCTGGGATTAAATATGTGCACCACCACCACCCTGGTTCACATGCGATTTTAAATTGTGAGCAAACTGCTTTGTAGCAAAGTCTTCACCTTCCTAAGGCGGACAGGAAGCTTTGGGATCTTACACTTTTTTAAGCATTCCTTTAGCAACTGAGGCAGCCTCAGCTATCCCAGATTCCCTGCTGTAACATAAAGCCTCCAGACTTTTATGGAAGCAAATATAAAAATAAAAATAAAGACAGTCACAATTTTACTACCTCAAGCAGGCTCAAAGTTTATGTTGAAGTAAAGGGGCAAACAGTCTTTCCAAACACATCTCAATAAAACGTGGCACCCAAGTACTCACCTAGATTACAGGATATACATGAATTTCAATATTGAGGATTAACTTGAAATGCTAAAGTTATATTCGTAGGGAAAACAGTACTGCTTATTAAGCATACCAAAAAAAAGCAAAGTTTTTCATTTTTATTGAATTTATAATTTTTAAGTTCTTGGTGCATGTCTTTAATCCCAGGACTCTGGAGGCAGAGGCAGGCAGATCTCTGAGTTTGAGGCCAGCCTGGTCTACAGAGCTAGCTCCAGCACAGTCAGGGCAAAGAGAAACCTTGTCTCAAAAAACAAAGAAACTATCAAACAAAAGCATGTGATTGGACGGTGATTGTCTAATGAGAAGGCTGTACCTCCATATATTTAGTAGAGGAGTTCCTAAATCTGTTGGAAGGCAGGTTTCATTGTTACAGGTCCTCCCGTGAACATCACCTCTGACCTACTGAAGCACTTCCTTAGCTAGTCTAGACAGATGATGAGTATTCTGTGAGTCACATTTTGGAGGAAATAACCGTAAATTACCCGCTCTCTGCTTCTGCCTACCTTCCCTGGAATACTAGGAACAACCCCCTTCTCTTTTTCCCCCACTTGTACCTTAGTGTCAGAAAAGGAATCTCTGTTAGGAGTTGGGGGTGTAGCTCAGTGGTGGAATGCTTGCTGAGTACTCGTGAAGTCTAAGCTGAGTGTCAGCCTTGAAGCAAAGGGAGAAAGAACTTCAGCACATTTCCCTGTCACTGTCTGCTAGGACCTGCCTGGACCCTCGAGGGCAGGGAGTAAACAGATAACTGCTGGTCACATAAATGACAGTGGGTTGTAACTAAACCCCACCTAGCTTCCCAGGATCAATAATGTCCTCCCAGTGGGCCATTTCTCCTCTTTCTTGTGTGTTTCCCAAAGCCTGGTATCTGGGGCTGTGAGTGAGCACCATACCTGGAAAGCCATTTCCCAGTCTGATCATGGGCAGGTCACATATGCCCCTGACTACTCAGGAAACATTAGCTGTTACTCTTTTCCATCCTTCATCCTTGCCTGTTGCCTCTGCCTGGTACCTGGCTGATAAACTCCTTATGCTTTTTCCTGCCTTCTACTTTAGCCCAAGTAGTACCAATATCCGGTCTTGCCTCTCACCTGTTAGGGCCTCTATGGGGTTAGAAAATAATGAATAGCGGTGTGAGTCAGACATAGGCTCTCATAAGACTTAGGGGCCATGCCTTATAAACTTCCTTAGAGGAGGGTTGTGTCCTATGTGCAGTGAGTTTGTGTGGTTTATACTTGCTGTTAACCTTGTTCAATGTAGGCCCCTCCAGCCACTATGAAACTTAAGCTCAACATAAGTGTGCTGAAGGGGTGTGTGGGAGGTACTCCCCAGTTGTTACAGAGAGGGGCAAAGGTATCCTTTGGGTTTCTGTCTCTCCTCTTGCCATACATATGTGGGTCCTGCGAGAGTCTCATCACATCCTACTTGGTGTCATGGGTTCTACTCTGACATTTGGGTATCTGGCGGAGTCCAGCGCTGGGATGGACCTCAGTGTGGAAGGGAATGTCATATAGCAAACAGGAATGCCTTCTGTCATGCATGTTTCAGCTGGGAAAGCATGAAGTCAGGTAATAGGTAGCACCAGCCTTAGATGAAAAAGAGAAAGAAAGGAAGGGAGAGAGGGGCAGAAGGACCGACAGACAGAAGTAAGACACATTAGAGTTTCCATCATAAATTACAGACGGTCATCACCACCATGGTGCTTTGTCTCAAGGTCAGCAGCTGGCTTCTCTTCCAGCGTCACTTACGGTGCTTCTGCCACCTCTGTCTCCTCATCGTCCCGGCTCTGCCTGTCACATCTTTACCTTGAAGCCTTCAACAACCTCCCCTGCCATAGACTTGAGAGCCTGAGTGATCTGAGACCTGAGTGTGTGATGCCACCTGGGGACTAGACCTGACCTACCTCCAGCCACTTCTCCTTGTCACCTTTCATACACCATGCCACAGGCACTGCCTGTCCTCCTAACCTGTGACCTCCTCATGTCTCCAGTGGCTCTGTGCATGGGCCTCCCCTCAGTACCCTTTTCTGGATAAATTTAAACCTCTTTCTTTTACTTCATGAGTTCTGTGAAGCCCCTGAAATAGAGGTGACCTATACTTCTTCCCAAAGGACAATTGACATTTTTGTGCCTCGTTTTGGCCCTTGACCCTTAGTTCCTAGCCAGACTCATTACCATGTCTGACCATGGGTCTCATTTATTGACGCCCTGCCCCTGGTTCTCTCGCTGGGTCCACTCCTGCTGGAAGCAAAGCCTCCTCACCTAGCTTGGCCATATTAGGACCCTTTCAAAACTTGCACAGCCCCTCCTCAGGGCCCTTCACCTGAGTCCCTGTGCATTGCTGACGAGAGCGACGGCTGCCTGTGATAAACCTTAGGGTAACTTTCCTTCTGGGAAAGACACATGTGCTTTATCCCTGTGTTTGCTCATGATCACATGATAGGCGATTCATACCTCTAATTGTAGTACAAAAGAGGATGATTGCAAGTTGGAGATTAGCCTCACTACATAGTGTGCTCAGGGCTAGCCTGGGCTACATAGCAAGCCCCAAACTGAAAACAAAGTCTTTTGTGTTCCTTTGTTTTTTGACTTCCATAGACTTCAAGTGAAGGCTGCTCTGAAGGCTGCATAAGCAATAAGATCATGGCCAATAGCAGGCTGGGATTAGACAGAGTGCTAAGGAAAGTCCTGATCGCCATGTTGGTATATTTGGTGTGTGTGTGAGAGAGGCAGCAGCTTGTGAGTAGTAGCTGCCAAGCCTCCAGGAGCCTTTCTGACTTGTGACTTCCAGGCAGACCCAGCTGGACAGCCTGTGCCAGGAGGGCAGATGGAACTTTGTCTGGCTGTGGTGTTGTTTTGTTTTGTTTTGAAGATGTTTTTTGAAAATTTGTGGGGTGTGTGTGTGTGTGTGTGTGTGTGTGTGTGTGTGTGTATGTGTGTACATGAATGTAGGTGCCTATAGAGACCAAAAGAGGGCATCCACTGGAGTTTGAATTATGGTAGGCAGTTGGTTGCCTCCTAATGTGGGTACTGGGAACCAAACCCCAGCCCTCCACAAGTGTAACTACACCACTGAGTCATCTCCAGCCCCTCCCTCCCAGGACTGTTGTAGGCTAATAAGGAGAAAGTTCCTCCAGGAAGTCAGGATCAATTGTCCATGAGGGTGGCTGCTTTATGGCTCTCATAATGTGGTTTCTGTCTTGACTGATTATCTTTGTTATCTGTCACCTCTGCCTTCTATTTCCTCTTCCAGCTGTCAGTCAATGTGTGGGGGACGGGACTTTAGGAGGGATAGGGCTCAGTCACTGACCCTCCCTTTCTTTGGGGTGTTGCTGGCATGGGGGTGGAGTGGGATGGTGGGAGTGTCTGAGTGCCGCCCTCTGCTCTGCTGTCTCCCTCTGACCACATTGTGTGTTCTGGGGAGTATCATAGCACTTACTCAGTTCCTAGTGAACAGAAAAGGAATGGTGGCTTATTTGGACTTGGCCTTATTATAAGGGTGGTCCAGTAAGTCTTTTCCTGTTGCAGCCTGAGGTTTGCCCTTCACCCATCTCCTTTGCGTGTGCCTTTTCCCTTCCAGTGGGCTCTTTTACTTGTCAGTCCTGATTGTAGCAAAGCTGAAGAAGGGGCTCCTATTTGTGGGCGGCTTCTTTTCACCTACCTTCTCTCTGTCCTCTGCCTCCACTAAAGAAAGGAAGGTCGACTTACCTACGGCTGCCGCCTCCGCTGCCACCGCCGCTGCCACTGGCACTCTGCTAATGTCCTCACATCTGACACAGTGCCAGGCCTTTCTGGCCGGAGGAAGCTGTGAATAAGCCCCTGTGACTGTGCTGTCCTCCAGCTGTGGTGCCTCCCACACAAGCACAGGGCTGCTGTGGGCTTGCTGGGAAAACATCGAGATCAGTGGAAGCCAGCTCATGGTGCAGAGCCTGAGAGACTTCGCCGACTTTAGATTAAACCCGGTAGAGCTCATAGTGTATGTATGTAAATGTTTATATCTTGTCTTTCTCTTCAGGTCCATATCATCAGCATCTTCCCACGCTGTTTCATAGCCTCCATATTCATAACTTCAGTGCTTTCATAATAGTTGATCACTGGGTTCTATTACAATTAATCCTTTCTATTACTAGAAGCCTGAATAAACAGTAGCAAATATCCTCAAGTCTCAGGTTTGCTCTCTGTTGGCTTCTTCTGCATTCAGAATTGTTTCCTTGGGCTAGATTTTCACACAAGGATTGTATGTTAAGAAATATGTTCCACGTTTTTATAGTTAACTGGTACAAGTAGACAGGTTGCTTTTTGAAAGAGAAGTCTGTTTTTAGCTTATTGTCTCACACACCCTGGAAGTTCTTAGGGCCACCTTTTGCTGTGGGACTTATACCGGAAGTCTCTGTGCCTTGGGCCTTCTGCTCTGGCCTCTGGACCTGGGGTTTTAAGCTGACCTGCATACTTCACCCCAATCCCTTCACTGTTGTTCCAGTCTGTGCTCACCCTTCTGACTGCTGTCGCTAACAGAATTGCCTCCCAGAGTATGGGCCCTTATTTATTTACTGGGAGAAAGACTTAAGTCTCAGAATCAAGTTTTCTTGGAGACTGTGTCTGAAGCCAAGGTCACCAACTTATTATGCATAAAAATTGTAAGCCAGCTGCTAGGAACTATAAGAAGAGTAGGAATTAGCCCACCACACATTCCACATAATTCATAGTGTAAGGCTCCCTATGGCCTGGAAGGCCCACCTCTACTGCTATTTTGAATTCTTGTTTCTAAATGTTTTTTTTTTTCTTCGTAGTTTTTACAAATCTCTTACCATGAGATGTTCCTCCCCAGCGCAGTCTGTCTCCTCTTATCTGCTTCTGTCCTTAGAGATTTTAGCTGTTCTTTCTGCCTCTTTCCTCCCTCAAGTTAGGAAGTGGTCTTGTCTACCAATGTGAGATGTGAGAAGCCCACTTTTAAAAGCTGAATCATGCTGGTCATGGTGGTGGTGCCAGTCTTCAACCCCAGTAGTCAGTCTCTGTGATTTTGAGGCCAGCCTGGTGTACATGGTGAGATCTTGTCTCAATACTCAAAACAGACAAAAACCAAAACCCCAAATCAAAGTAAAAACAAACAAACAACAACAACAACAAAAAGGCTGAGTCATGTTTTAAAAAAGACATGTGCTTCATTCAGGATGAAGCTTCTCCCAGACTTTCCACCAGGCATCCTCACACTCCACCTCACTCTCACTTTCTTCTGCAGCTGGAGGTCAATCATGTGACCCACGGGCTAATTCAGTTAAGCCTAATCCTGTTTAGAAATGCCCTATCAGTGAAGCAGGAATTGAGGGGGTGACTTTTGAAGCTAGTAAGAAAGGCCATAAGCATATGCTAAAGAATGTGGTGTCACCAGTAGCAGCAGGAACCAGCCATGGGACAGCCTGATAGCTCCAGATAAAGGAGAAGCCTGTTTCCACAATCATGGTAGTCACTGGATTGTCCCTAGGTAGTACTAAGGCCTTTCATGCGGTATTGTGACAAAGCAGGAAGCTGAGCCCAGATGTATAATTCATAATTCACTTAGCAGTAAGCAGAGAAACTGGAATCAAAGTACCCACTTGTCTCAGTTGTGTATTTGGCCTGGTCTGGCACTAGATGCTTGATAAATTTGCACTTAGTTGACTGAAACAGTAGATAGTGATGGGGTGGGAAGGAGGCTGGGGGAGGGAAAGTGAACACTGCATAGTCTTGAGCAATGCTTAGATCAAACAGTCATGGCCAGCAGCAGGTCCTATGTGGCTCAGAGAAGGCTACCAGGAACCCCACCCCAGATCATGGGAGTATGCTAAGAGAAAGGGCATAGTTGTGAGTTTGGAGATACCCTTAGGATTCTCTCTAAGGAGGTGGAGTACATCTTAGAAAACGATAATTGGCTTTGCATGCTGCCTTTCTGACCAAGAAAGGAAAGCATTTCACCCAAAGAAATCCAGAAAATACTTTACTTTTCTGCAGTCTCAACGAAAGAAGAGGAAGATACATTTGCCTGTCTTCCCATTTCGGGTTCCTAGTGGGCCACAGCACATCCACTGGCTCGTACCATGTATATTTCCTTCTTCCTGGTTCATATCGATGATGCTGTTTTGAGAGGAGGCCAAGGGAGAGTGTTCAGGTTATTTGGGAAATTGACTAGTTCTGAATGTGGTCCAGACAGCTAGAGTCCTTTCTGAGTTGAAGGAACTGTGTACTTCTATTTATGGGCTGTGGCCCCCAAAGTGCATCTTCATAGTTCCAAATTTTGAGCCCCTGGAAAGTGAACACTGCATAGTCTTGAGCAATGCTTAGATCAAACAGTCATGGTCAGCAGCAGGTCCTATGTGGCTCAGAGAAGGCTACCAGGAACCCCACCCCAGATCATGGGAGTATGCTAAGAGAAAGGGCATAGTTGTGAGTTTGGAGATACCCTTAGGACATCCTTAGAGGTTATCCTTTAGGAATTCATCCCTTTTGCTTATTAGAAAAGTGGTCATTAGGACTTTGTGTTCCAAAGTGTAATTTGGATTGTGACAATGACTTTAAAAGCTGTCAAGATGACCAACTCATATACTACAGGGTAGAAGCACTCACTCTGTGCCTTGTATATGACATCCCCTGTTGCAGTAAATAGTAAAAAATAAAAATCAGTTTATCTCTTTATCAGCCCTGAGGTCTTGCTCCTCAGACCTGACCCTGATACTGAGCCTTGGGCACCTGGTCAAGCTGCCACCCGTATCTCACTCCGTTCGCACAACTCCCTTTTCTTGGCGGTTTACTACCACCTGTTCTCCTCCTCTGTCCCGGGTGTTTCTGTACCCCAAAATCCCACAAACACAACTCTACAGCCCGATTGCTTTTCATTCAGTTTTATATATTCGACTCTCAATCCACAAACCCTCTACACAACAAGATTGCATCAAATAGACAAAGATACAAATTGCCCTTCTATATGAGATATTAGGCCTATAAAATCCTTAATGTTCATAGTTTTTAACATCAATCAATCCCACCTGGTTCCTCCCCCTCTGACACCCCCCCCCCCCGTCCGGCCCAGTCACTCTATTTCCTTCATTTTTAAATGGGGTGGTTCAGATGAACCCACCTCTTGGCAGCCCTTCTTGGGGAAGTGGAATTAACATTAAAATACAAACAGCTTCAAGACAATCTACAATCCCCCAGTGGACATTATCAATATATTGTCACAATAACAGTGGTTCTAATAACTTCTTGGTTTTCCTATTTATTTTCTACTCAGTGGACTTTTTGCCCCATGGCTTACATGGAACTAGTTGAATTCAGAATTTCAGATCTACTCTTTGTGGTAGAGCAGCCAAAGAACACTGTTCTTTTTGTTCTACGTTGCAGAGCTTTGATCGAGCTGGAAAAAGGAGCTCCTGTGTGCTAAGTCATTTCTTTATTCATTGTTTTCTGACTTCCTGGTACCTCCCTTTTTCTAAGTAGTTTGTTTTTGTATTATCTACTTGATGGACACTCCATCTCTGCAAGAGAGGAGTTCTCATCTATGGGCTACAGGCCCCTTGTGGGACAATGGCACTCAGAGTGGAGGTACCAATCCTTTGATCCCCAAGAGTTTTAAGGAAAAGAGCCTTAGTAAGTGAGGATTCCGAAGTGTGGGGCTGTCACTGCTTTGAGGCACTACTAGAGGTCAGAATGAAAGCACATATTCAAGAAGAGCTTTGTGAACTGCTGGGCTCAAGGGCAGCAGGGCCCATGTTGGGACCGTCTCTGCTCACCATGGGCCACAGGAGCCAGTAAGAATCGACACCCCCAGAGTGATCTTCAAGGAGCTGCTTTGGTTGGAACTTTATAGAAAGTGCCATCATCTACCATTGTACATTGTTACTTGCTCATCAGTCTGTCTGTCCATCAAATCCACAATCCATCCATCCATCATCCATCCATCAAGCTAGACGGCAACTATTACACTTTTATTTGGTAACAGTAAGGCACTAGTTGACTGAAAAGCAAAAGTGTGAGTCTTTTTGTCATTTACATTTTCATGGGTGCTACTGGAATAAACAAGGTAAGTCATTGAAACATGAACAGTTCCCATCAGATTTCATACCCTGGGCCTTATCAGCTGGACCTAAAGCAGGCGCTTTATCTCTATCCCTGTGTATCTGACTGCTTCCTGCTGTACAATGAGCATTATGAAGACAAGAACTGAGTAAGGTTTACCATGTCCCTTCAGCGCCTAATTGATGGTCTGATAGACATGTAGAAGTCCAACAATATGTCAGTCAGACTGGAACAGATTGGAGGTGAAAGGGCAGCCCTAATTCTCAACACTTTCTGTGTACTGTTGCTGGCGTCTGTTTATAATAAGTGACATTGTTTAAATACCTTTCACCTTCTCTTTTAGAGCAGTGTGGGCTCCCATACACGCACGTGCACACACACGCACACACACACACACACACACTTACTTTAGAAGAGTCTCACGATATTCTAAGCGGCTCCAGAGTTTGGCTGGTCTCAGACTCATAATCTACATACTTTGGACTCCTGGATGCCAGATTACAGGTGGATGCCACCACATCCAGCCCTTTTCTATCTGTCTGTCTGTCTGTCTGAACTCTATTCATTATGTGACACCCATGACTTGTTTGGCCAATTCCCTGGCGATGCTTATGTGACTATGTGCAGTCTGTTATCATACATACTTCACAGTGAGCAATATTGTTCAGTTTCTCACATACTCGTGAGCCCTAGTCCTTGTGAGTGTTCTGCTCAAAGGTTTTGTGACATCTAATACCACTTCTTGTTTCTGCACTAGGCTGGAGACACCATGTTCAATCGAGCTAAGCTACTCAATATTGGCTTTCAAGAGGCCTTGAAAGACTATGATTACAACTGCTTTGTATTCAGTGATGTGGACCTCATTCCGATGGATGATCACAATGCCTACAGGTGTTTTTCACAGCCTCGGCACATTTCTGTTGCAATGGACAAGTTCGGGTTTAGGTAAGACATACTTAGCCAGAGTTTCCTGCAACTATGGAAGTTTTTTTTAGGTATGAACTAAAAAATGTAGGTCCTCTGTAGTGCTCTGGGCTCTGCAGAAGAACACCACCTCTGAGAAATGGTTGCTTTAAAAAAAAAATCTCCAGTCATTCATTGCTGGAGAAAGAATCCAGCAGGCCCTATAATTACTATGTATGTTGGTAACAGTTTTTAGTGTTTGGCATGGCTCTTAAGTTTAGGCTCCCAACAGTGGCTGCATCTCCTCATTTTCTATCCCCCTCTGCCCCACATAGTTTGAGAAGCATGGGTTCTGGAGATTGGATATCTTCACAGATGGCCTTCAGCACTTTGAAAGATTACCTGGTTCTTTTTCTAAGAAAAACATGTGTTTCTGCTCAAACCTGGGGCTGTAACTTTTGTATCACAGAGCTAGTGAAGATTCAGGGGCTGTGCCTACTGACATGTGGGGAAGGTAGTTTTATAGTCAGTTGTTGAACTTTAAAAGTCAAAGGTCCAGGCATAGTGGCACACACCCTTAATCCCAGTACTCTAGAGGCAGAGGCAGGTAGATCTCTACAGCTTGAGGCCAGCCTGGCTATATGCTGAGTTCCAGGACAGTCAGAGCTTTATAGGAAGATCCTGTCTTTAAGGAAAAAAATTAATATGAAGTAAGTAAATGTGCATTTTACTTCACAGTCCACCCTTGTTTGCATTAAAGGATAACTCATATTTGAAAAGCATCATCTTTCCCGTCCTTCAATAACTGAAGCTTCAAGAAGTTGTGTCACAGTTACTAGAGTTTAGTCTGGGTGCAGGTATATGTGGCCTGTGAGCCTTTGTGGGAACACAGCCACCCTGTCAGACTCAGGTGTTCGCAGCCTCTCATCCTCCCATATGAGACCCATAGGACCACATAGAGCATAGGTCTCCTGGAGGTCAGAGCTATTCAGGACCTACCCGGAACGTCCCATTTAGACACCTCAGGAGTTAATCTGTACCTGCTTGTCTTCCCTCTTCTTGAGTGTCTTCCCTTTAACCGGTTTGTACTCTGACCCTCCTTAGTCTTCTCCTGAAGAGTAATGGTGAGGCACAAGAAACCACAATACCAACAGTGGCTGACAGACAAATAGAGCAGGTAGATAAGAAAAGTAACAGAGATATTGCAAAAAACTATCTATTCAAGATAGCACACACTTCCACTGAAAACCACTGATTAACAAGACCTGTTATTTGTCCATCAGCCTTTGGTTTTAACCAACAACAACAACAACAACACACACACATACACACATATATACATATATATATGTATGTATGTATATATGTATGTGTATGTATGTATATATGTGAATGAATTGGAACAATGGCTCAGTAGTTGCATAGCATGCTTGAAGCCATGTTTTCAGTCCCCATTTGTGAATTTGACCCCCCCCAAAAAAAGGTGTGTGAGGTATGCCAAAAATAGATAATTTGACCCTTTAGTGGTATCATCCGAATCTGAATCCATTGTTCATTCAAGCAGAATTCCAGGAGTCTTTTAAAAATAATCCTTCTAAACCAGTGAAACACTCTGTCCCTGGAGGATCATCTTATTCAAAGATAGCCTAGGCAATTGAGCTTGAGACTGTGTGTGTGTGTGTGTGTGTGTGTGTGTGTGTGTACTGTGTGTGTGTACTGTGTGTGTGTACTGTGTGTGTGTACACATGTGTCATGGCGGAGGTGGAACTAAGTTCCAGACATTGTGATGAGAGGCCAAGTTAGGCAGGAGAATTGTGAATCCAGAGCTAGCCTTTATACAAAGTGAGACCTTTACTCCACACACAACTTCCTCTCCAAAAGGAAAGAAACACTCCTGATTTTCACCTCATGTGCACAGTTATGGGTGTGTGGCTTGACCGGCATTTTCCCTGGTTCATGTAAGGAAACGAATCAAGATTTTAAACATTAACTTTAGAATTAAGTGGAGCCTAATGTGTTAGGAGCTATGCTTAGGGTAACAGGAAACTGACGTTTAGAGGGCCCGCCCATGGACAGACCTTTGCATGGCCTTTGGAGCAGAATCCATTCTTCCTAACCATGAAAGTGTCAAGATATAAGAGGTCAGGGACAAAAGCCTCCAGTGTCCGGTGCTTGGAAATGTGGAAAAATAAGTCAGAATAACTAGAGAATTTGAGGCAGTTTCCAGAGATGCAGCTGTCAGACTGGTGTTCAAACCTTGTGCCTTTGGAAGAAAGAGATTAGTACATAAATAAGATGAGCAAGGATGGGCCGTGTGACATTGGCAGCCTTTCCTGCACACGGCCTTTTTTTTTTTTTTTTTTTTTTGCAGTAACAAGGTACATAGAAAGCAGATTTCAGAACCACAGTTGGAAGAACTGGACTTAGCCTACCGTCACTGACTGGTTTCCTATATGACCATAGGTTCAGTACTGAACTCTAGAAAGAAAGATTCTACATATGTGTATGTCACTAAAGTAATCTGAACCCTGACAAAAACACAAATTAAACATCAAAAGCTAAAGGAAAAATTTTGGTTCAGGGTTGGATTTGGAAAGATAGTAAGTAAGTAAAATAAATTAATTTTCATATCATGAATCATCAATTTTATATCATTCAGGGAGATTTCCTCCCTGTACCTAAGGAGAAAGTTCATACCTGTTCATGTGGATCATGCCTTTAATCCCAGCACTTAAGAGACAAAGGCAGGGTCAGCCTGGTCTACATAGTGAGTTCCAGGCCCGTTAGTGCGTTTCAGTCATGACTTGGGGTGAACCTGCTAACCATGGGCCTCTGTCTGTGTTCTTCCTCTCCAGCCTGCCCTATGTTCAGTATTTTGGAGGTGTCTCTGCTCTTAGTAAACAACAGTTTCTTGCCATCAATGGATTTCCAAATAATTATTGGGGTTGGGGAGGAGAAGATGACGACATTTTTAACAGGTAATGCTCATAGTTTATTTCTCTTCTCTTTAGCTTTTCTTCCAGTGTTTGAGTCATTGCTGGGTTATTCTGGAAGGATTAGTACCCAGGAGGGAGGGCAGTCCCCACTCAGCCCCTAGGCTTAGATCTGTTATGTTCTGGTAGGTCTTACAGGTGCTTAGCAGAGTCTTTAGAAAACCAATCTTCTGGGGCTCTTAGAAGACAAGCATGAGAGCTTGAATGTCATAACCCGTGGCAGTGTGTGCATCTGTGACCCAGACTGCTCTAGTGATACGGGATGTGGGGACAGGACAACCCCTTGATGTGAGAGTCTCATTTTCAAAGACTTGCATCTCATTATGGGCCTGCTATTTTTTTTTTTTTAATAAAGCAAGTTTCCATCCCACAGACGAGGAAAGACAGATTAGGGGCTGTAGTGATGGCTCAGCAGGTAAAAGTACATACTACTATTGCAGACCATCTTACAGTTACAATGGCCTGTAACTCCAGCTACAGAGAATTTTTTTCTAGAGTCTGTAGGCATCTGCACTCAGGTGTCTATACACACACACACAGGCGCGCGCGCGCGCGCGCACACACACACACATAAAATACATCATTTTTTAAAAGACAATAATGCTGGCTGTGGTGGCACATGCCTTTAATCCCAGCACTTGGAAGGCAGAGGAAGGGTGATCTTTTGTGAGTTCAGTGCTAGTCTAGTCTACATAGAGAGTTCTAGGACAGCCAGAGCTACATCTACATAGTGAGTCTTTGTATCAAAAACAAGAACAACAATAATAAAAAAAAACCCAGATAAAAGTTTAATGAGCCTGTGTGGACAACCATTTTGCCAGTCTTACCCTGTCCACACCCCCAGGTACCTTTATAACTGGCAAACCTGTCTCCTGTAGGTTTGGGGTAGTAAAAGCCATCTGGGAACCAATCTGAGCTTTTACCTGACTTGGAACACATTTGATGAGTTAACAGAAAGTTTCTGTCAGAACATCGTCCGTGCCGTTCAAGGTTACCACTATGTGAGAACTTGCCAAAGCTCCAAGTTCTTAATAAGGGCCTTGACATAAACTTCATATTAGAGTGTGCAAACTGGTTAGTAAGCCTGCACATATTGAGTACCTACTGCATACAGAGCACTGCCAGGCCCATCCAGCAGGGAAGATGCTAAGAACCTTGACAGGGTTCAGACAGACACACTTGCCTCCACATAACCGGACCTGGGCAAGCCCTCTGGACTGCTGTATACCACAGACGTACCCAAATGGTCAGCGCTGGACTGCTGTATACCACAGACATACCCGAATGGTCAGGAGCGCTGGGAGGGGGAAAGACATGAAGTGAAGGACTGGAAAGATGGGCAAGTAAATACAGGGATGGAGTAGTTCTCCAAGAGATGAAGGCATTTATGTATGCCAGACACTAAGGTGAGCCCACAGGAAGACCTGGCCAGAAACATGCAGCTCACCCACATGTGCCCACCTCTAACTTACATATTTGATGCTTTAATTTGGGGCTTTAATGATGTAAACACTACAAATTGCAGAATTTGACAATTCAGGGTATTGGAAAGGAGTCTAAAATGTAACTAAAGATTTTCTGGGCCTTGTCCCAGGATGATGATGAGGGTTTGGGCTTAGTGAACATCTTTTAACCGTGGATGAGTCTGCCATCTTGCAGCTGGGCTATGGTGATGACTTCCCCTTTACTCTTTGCAGATTAGTTCATAAAGGCATGTCTATATCACGCCCAAATGCTGTGGTAGGGAGGTGTCGCATGATCCGACACTCAAGAGACAAGAAAAATGAGCCCAATCCTCAGAGGTATGTTCTCTGTGTGTCCTTTTGTTTATTTATGTTAGATTTACTTTATGTGTGTGGGTGTTTTGCCTGCATGTAAGTATGTGTACTACATGTGTGCCTGGTCCCCTTAGAGGTCAGCAGATGTTATGTGACCCTCTGGCACTGGAGTTGTGATCCACTGTGTGGATTTCCTCTGCAAGAGCAGACAGTACCATTCCTCCAGCCCTGTGGGTTCCTGTGTTTCTTCTTCCTTTAAAGGGAACAGGCTGTAAGACAGGCTTTGCACAGGGCCCTGTAACTCCAGTGAAGTAGAGCTATTCCATCTGTGGTAACCACACTGGGCAAAAGGGCTGTTGGGGAAGTACGGACGTCGGCCAGTTTCTTAAGATTTATGTTTTAACCCATTCCCTTTGCACCATTCCTCCTGGTAGGTTTGACCGGATCGCACACACAAAGGAAACTATGCGCTTTGATGGTTTGAACTCACTAACCTACCAGGTGTTGGACATACAGAGACACCCGTTATATACCAAAATCACAGTGGACATCGGGACACCGAGATAGCGTTTTGGTACAAATAAGAGACCTAATGATGGCCAGAGACCTCAGATGTGTGTTTCTGCCAGTCGCCTGGGCTGGTCCCTCTCATTTGTACAGTCTGAATGACAGTTCTCCTTTCTTATCATTCAGAGGTCTTTCCAGGTGCCCAG